>NC_082683.1:140190463-140790463 GCF_949987515.2 Delphinus delphis | reverse complement strand
TCAGGTGGGATGCTCTCCCTAAAGTATCTCTCCTAGGATATTGGGGGGACATGCAAATGAAATGCTCTTTATTTTGTTTTCTATACAAAGTTGCTAAATAAAAACACTCTTAAATCACCAAAATTCAGCAGCATCAAGATGAAGCTAAAAGAAGCTTATTTTTGAGCTTTCTGAAAATGAGTGTTTTTAAGCCATGATTCTTAACTTGAGGTCCATACTTGAGCATCAGGAGATCTGTGAATGAAAACGTTTCTGTGCGCGAGTGTGTAGGTACACATGCATGAGTAAGCCAGAGAGATAAAGCAAGGCTAAGATTGGACCCTCCTTCCAGAAAATTTATCAGTCATAGAGTTCAACACAATTTAAAGGATTAAGACCCCAAACTTAAGAATCGTATTTTAGAGCAATAGTTTCAAACTGTGCTATCTGTATTCCCCTGGTAGTGCATGAAAATTCCCAGCAGTATGAGAACAGGCAAATATTTTGGGAATCAATTTCCATTCAGATTTAAAAAAAAATTTTTAGTAAAGTACAATTGATTTACAATGTTGTGTTAGTTTCAGATATGCAGCAAAGTGATTCAGTTATACATACATATATATGTATGTATATTCTTTTTCAGATTCTTCTCCCTTATAGGTTATTACAAAATACTGAGTATAATTCCCTGTGCTATACAGTAGTTCCTTGTTGGTTATCTATTTTATATATAGTAGTGTGTATATGTTAATCCCAAACTCCTAATTTAGCCCTCCCCCCTTTTCCCCTTTGGTAACCATAAGTTTTTTTTCTGTGTCTATTAGTCTATTTCTGTTTTGTATACTTCAATTTTTTTTTAAGATTCCACATGTAAATGATATCATATGATATTTGTCATTCTCTGACTTCATTTAGTATGAAAATCTCTAGGTCCATCTATGTTGCTGCAAATGACATCAGTTCATTCTTTTTATGGCTAACATTCCATTGTATATATATACCACATTGTCCTTATCCATTCCTCTGTCGATGGACATTTAGATTGCTTCCACGTCTTGGCTATTGTAAATAGTGCTGCAGTGAACATTGGGGTGCATGTATATTTTCGAATTATGGTTTCCTCTGGATATATGCCCAGGAGTAAAGTAGCAGGATCATATGGTAGCTCTACTTTTAGCTTCTTAAGTTACCTCTGTGCTGTTCTCCATAGTGGCTGTATCAATTTACATTCCAACCAACAGTGTAGAAGGGTTCTGTTTTATCCATACCCTCTCCAGCATTTATTATTGAGACTTTTTGATGAGGTCCATTCTGATCAGTGTGAGATGATACCTCATTGTAGTTTTGATTTGCATTTCTCTAACCATTAGGCATGAGCATCTTTTCATGTACCTTTTGGCCATCTGTATGTCTTCTTTGGAAAAGTGTCTATTTAGAGCTTCTGCCCATTTATTGATTGGGTTGTTTTCTTTTGGTCATGAGCTATTGTAAATAGCTATTGTATGTTATTGTATGTATGTTATTGTATGTATGTTATTGTATGTATGTTATTGTAAATAGCTATTGTATGTTTTGGAGATTAATCCCTGTCAGTAGCAGCATTCACAAATATTTTCTCCCATTTTGTAGGTTGTCTTTTCATTTTGTTTATGGTTTCCTTTGCTCTGCAAAAGCTTTTAAGTTTCATGAGGTCCCATTTGTTCCTATTTTATTTTTATTTCCATTACTCAGGAGACAGATTCAAAAAGATATTGCTATGATGTATGTCAAAGAGTATCCTGCCTATGTTTTCCTTTAGGAGTTTTATAGTATCTGGCTTTACATTTAGGTCTTTAACCCATTCTGAGTTTATTTTTGTACATGGTGTTAGAGAATGTTCTAATTTCATTCTCTTACACGTAGCTGTCCTTTCCCAGCATTACTTATTGAACAGGCTGTCTTTTCTCTATTGTATAGTCTTGCCTCCTTTGTTGTAGATTACTTTACCATAGGTGTGTGGGTTTATTTCCTGGCTTTCTATCCTGTTCCATTGATCTATGTTTGTTTTTGTGCCAGTACCATACTGTTTTGATTACTGTAGCTTCATAGTATAGTCTGAAGTAGGGGAGGCTGATTCCTCTAGCTGTTTTTCTGTCTCAAGATTGCTTTGGCTATTTGGGGTCTTTTGTGTTTCCATACAAATTTTAGAATTATTTGTTCTGGTTCTGTGAAAAATGCCATTGGTAATTTGATAGGGACTGCATTAAATCTGCAGTTTGCCTCGGGTAGTATAGTCATGTTGACAGTATTGATTGTTCCAATCCAAGAACATGGTATATCTTTCCATCTGTTTGTTATCTTTGATTTCTTTCACCAGCATCTTATAATTTTCAGAGTATAGGTCTTTTTTCTCCTTAGGTAAGTTTCGTTTTTTTTTTTTTCCTTAGGTAGGTTTATTCCTAGGTATTTTATTCTTTTTGATGCAATGGTAAATGGGATTGTTTCCTTAATTTCTCTTTCTGATCTTTCACTGTTAGTGTATAGAAATGCAAAAGATTTCAGTGTATTTTGTATCCAGCAACTTTACTGAATTTATTAAGGTCTAGTAGTTTTTCATTGCATCTTTAGGATTTTCTATGTATAGTATCATGTCATCTGCAAATAGTGACAGTTTTACTTCTTCTTTGCCAATCTGGCTTCCTTTTATTTCTTTTTCTTCTCTGAATGCCATGGCTAGGACTTCCAAAATAATGTTGAATAAAAGTGGAGTGTGGATATCCTTGTCTTGTTCCTGATCTTAGAGGAAATGCTTTCAGCTTTTCGCCATTGAGTATAATTTTAGCTGTGGGTTTGTTATATATGGCCTTTATGATGTTGAGGCAGGTTCCCTCTATGCCCACTGTCTGGAGAGGTTTTTTTTTTTTTTTATCATAAATGGATGTTGAATTTTATCAAGCTTTTTCTGCATCTATTGAGATGATCATATGGTTTTTATTCTTCAATTTGTTACTGTGGTATATCACACTGATTGATTTGTGGATATTGAAAAATCCTGCATCCCTGGGGTAAATCCCACTTGATCATGGTGTATGATACTTTTAATGTATTGTTGGATTTAGTTTGCTAGTATTTTGAGGAGTTTTGCACCTATGTTCATCAGTGATATTGGCCTGTCTTTTTTCTTTTTTTGTGGTATCTTTGCCTGGCTTTGGTATCAGAGTGATGGTGGCCTCATTGAATGAGTTTGGAAGTGTTCCTTCCTCTGCAAGTTTTTGGAACAGCTTCAGAAGGATAGGTGTTAACTCTTTTCTAAATGTTTGATAGAACTTGCCTGTGAAGCCATCTGGTCCTGGGCTTTTGTTTGTTTGAAATATTTTAATCAGTTTCACTTTCAGTACTTACGATTATTCTGTTCATATTTCCTATTTCTTCCTGATTCAGTCTTGGGAGATTGTACCTTCCTAGGAATTTGTCCATTTTTTTCTAGGCTGTCCATGTTATTGGCATATAGTTGCTTTTAGTATGGTCCTTTGTATTTCTGTAGTTTCAGTTGTAACACCTCCTTGTTCGTTTCTCATTTTATTGATTTGGGCCCTCTCACTTTTTTTCTTGATGAGTCTGAAGGTTTATCAATTTTGTTTATCTTTTCAAAGAACTGGCTTTTATTTTCACTTTAATACTTTGACTTATTTTTATTTTATTTAAAAAAATTTTATTGGAGTATAATTGATTTACAATGTTATGTTAGTTTCAGGTGTATAGCACAGTAATTCAGTTTATATATATACATAGGTTCATTCTTTTTTAAAGAACCAGATTTTAGTTTTACTGATATTTTCTACTGTTTTCTCTTCATCTCTATTTCATTTATTTCTACTCTGATCTTTATGATTTCTTTACTTCTACTAACTTTGGGTTTTGTTTATTCTTCTTTCTGTAATTGCTTTAGGTGTAAGGTTAGGTTGTTTGAGACTTTTCTTATTTCCTGAGGTAAGCTTGTACAGCTATAAACTTCTCTGTTAGAACTGCTTTTTCTGTGTCCCATAGGTTTTGGATCGTCGTGTTTTTGTTTTCATTTGTCTCTAGGTATTTTTTGATTTCCTCTGCTTTCTTCAGTGATCTGTTTGTTTAGCAGCATACTGTTTAGCCTCCATGTGTTTGTGTTTTTTGCAGTTTTTTTCTTGTAGTTGATTCCTAATCTCATAGCATTGTGGTCAGAAAAGATGCTTGATTATGATTTCAATTTTCTTAAATTTACTGAAGCTTGCTTTGTGGCCCAGAATGTGATCAGTCCTGGAGTATGTTCCATTTGAACTTGAATGTGTATTCTGCTGTTTTTGGATGGAATGCTCTATAAACATCAATTAAGTCCATCTGGTCTAATGTGTCACTTAAGTGCTGTGTTTCCTTACTGATTTTCTGTCTGGATGATCTGTCCATTGATATAAATGGGGTGTTAAAGTCCCCCGCTATTACTATGCTACTGTCAATTTCTCCTTTTATGTCTGCTAATAATTGCCTCACATATTATGGTGCTCCTATGTTGGGTGCATATATTGGGTTGGCCAATAAGTTCGTTTGGGTTTTTCTGTAACATCTTAAGGAAAAACCTGAAAGAACTTTTGGCCAACCCAGTATAGTTACAATTGTTATCTCATCTTTTTAGATTGATTCCTTGATCATTATGTGGTGTTCTTCTTTGTCTCTTTTAGCAGTCTTTATTTTAAAGTCTATTTTGTCTGATATGAGTATTGCTACTGCAGCTTTCTTTTGATTTCCATTTGCATGGAATACCTTTTTCCATTCCCTCACTTTCAGTCTGTATGTGTCCCTATATCTGAAGTGGTCTCTTGTAGACTATATATATACCAGTCTTGTTTTTCTATCAATTTATCCATTTGTAAACCTGTCTTTCGGTTAGAGCATTTAATCCATTTACATTTAAGGTAATTATTTATATGTATGTTCTTACTGCCATTTTGTTAATCCTTTTGGATTTGTTTTTGTAGGTGTTTTTTCTTCCCTTCCTCTTTTGTTCTCTTCTCTTATGATTTGATGACTATCTTTAGAATTGTGTTTGGATTCCATTTGTGTCTGTGTGTGTATATATCTATTATAGATTTTTGGTTTGCATTTGTCATTAGGTTTTCATATAGCTGTCTATATATATACATGATTGTTTTAAGTTGCTGATCTCTTAATTTCAAGTGCACTTCAAGTATCCTGCATTTTTACTGTCTTCTCACGATTACTGGGTTAGATATCATATTTGAATATGGATGATTTCCTACCTTTACTGTAGGTTTGCCTTTACCAGTGAGCTTTCCCATTTTGTAATCTTCTTGTTTCTAGTTGTGGCCTTTTCTTTATCACCTAGAGACATTCCCTAAGCATTTGTTGTAAAGCTGGTTTGGTGGTACTGAATTCTTTTGGCTTTTGCTTGTCTGTAAAGCTTTTGATTTCTCCATCAAAATCTGAATGAGAGCCTTGCTGGGTAGAGAATCCTAGGTTGTGGGGTTTTCCCTTTCATCACCTTATTTATATTGTACCACTCTCTTCTGGCCAGATTTTCTGCTGAAAAATCAGCTGATAACATACAAGGGAAGCCCCATGAGGTTATTTGTTGCTTTTCCCTTGTTGCTTTTAATATTTTCTCTTTGTCAGTTTGATTACTATGTGCCTTGGCATGTTCCTCCTTTGGTTGATCCTATATGGTACTCTCTCCACTTCCTGGACATGGGTTACTGCTTCCTTTTCCATGTTAGGGAATTTTTGGTTATTACCTCTTTATATCTCCTCAGGCCCTTTCCCCCTCTCTCCTCCTTCTGGGACCTCTATTATGTGAATGTTGGTACGTTTGATGTTGTCCCAGAGGTCTCTTAAACTATCCTCATTTCTTTTCATTTTCTTCTTTATTCTGTTATGTGGCAGTGATTTCCACCACTCTGTCTTCCAGCTCACTTATCCATTCTCTGCCTCACTTACTCTGCTACTGATTCCTTCTAGTGTGTTTTGCACTTCAGTTATTGTATTCAACTGTTTGGTTGTTCTTTATATTTTCTACCTCTTAGTTAAAAACTTCTTGTAACTTCTTGCTCTGTGCATCCATTGTTTTCCTGAGTTCTTAGATCATCTTTATGATCATTACTCTGAACTCTTTCTCAGGTACATTGTCTCTCTCCATGTCACTTAGTTGTTCTTCTGGGGTTTTATCTTGTTCCTTGGTCTGGAACATACTCCCCTCTCCCTCATTTTGTCTAGATTTCTATTTGTATTTTTATGTATGTGGAAGGTTAGTTATGTTTCTTGACCTTGGAGAAGTGGCTCCCTGTAGGGGATGTCCTATGTGTCCCAGAAGTACACTCCCTTCTTGTCACCAAGGACCAGGGACCAGCTAATCCTGGGGTAGGTTCTTATTTGTGTCTGTGGACTCAGTTCTGCAGGCTGCCAGACTGTAGTTTTCTTGCTTCTGGTGGGTGAAGCTGGGTCTTGACCCTCTGGTGGGTAGGGCCATGTCAAAGGGCATGTCTAGAGGTGGCTGTGGGCTCAGGAAGTCCTTATGCATCCTGTCTGCTGATGTGTGGGGCTGTGTTCCTGCCCTGTTGCTTGTTTGGCCTGAGGTGTCCAGCATTGGGGCCTACAGGCTGTTGGGTGGGGCCAGATCATGGTACCAAGATGGCAGCCTCTAGGGGAGCTCATGCTAATAAATAATCCCCCGTACCTCTGTCAGTGCTGTCCTTGTCCCCACAGTGAGCCACAGCTGCCCCCCACCTCCTCAGGAAATCCTCCAGGACCAGCAGGTAGGCCTGGCCCAGGCTCCTAATGAAGTCCCTGCTTTTGCCCTGGGTCATGGTGTACACAAGACCTTCTATGCACCCTCCAAGAGTGGGTCTCTGTTTCCCCTACTCCTGTGGAGCTCCTGGACTCAAGGCCTGCTGGCCTTCAACATCAAGTGCTCTGGGGGCTCCTTCTCCCAATGCCAGAACCCCAGGCTGGGAGCCTGACATGGGGTTCAGAACTCACTCCTGTGGGAGAACTTCTGTGATATAACTGTTCTCCAGTTTGTGGGTTGCCCACCTGGGGGTCATAGGGTTTGATTATATTGCGAGTGAGCCCCTTGCACCATCTCATTGGGTTTCTTCTTCTATTTTTTTTTTTAACATCTTTATTGGAGGATAATTGCTTTACAATGGTGTGTTAGTTTCTGCCTTATAACAAAGTGAATCAGTTATACATATACACATGTTCCCATTTCTCTTCCCTCCTGCATCTCCCTCCCTCCCACCCTCCCTATCCCACCCCTCTAGGCAGTCACAAACCACCTAACTGATCTCCCTGTGCTACGCAGCTGCTTCCTACTAGCTATCCACTTTATGCTTGGTAGTGTATATTTGTCCATGCCTCTCTCTCACCTCATCACAACCTACTCATCTCCCTCCCCATATCCTCAAGTCCGTGCTCTGGTAGGTCTGTGTCTTTATTCCCGTCTTACCCCTAGGTTCTTCATGACCTTTTTTTTTTTCTTAGATTCCATATATATGTGTTAGTATATGGTATTTGTTTTTCTCTTTCTGACTTACTTCACTCTGTATGACAGACTCTAGGTCCATCCACCTCACCAGAAATAACTCAATTTTGTTTCTTTTAATGGCTGAGTAATATTCCATCGTATGTATGTGCCACATCTTCTTTATCCATTCATCTGTTGATGGACACTTAGGTTGCTTCCATGTCCTGGCTATTGTAAATAGAGTTGCAATGAACATTTTGGTACATGACTCTTTTTGAATTATGGTTTTCTCAGGGTATATGCCCAGTAGTGGGATTGCTGGGTCGTATGGTAGTTCTATTTGTAATGTCTTTGGATGCAGACTATCTTTTTTGGTAGGTTCCAGTCTTTTTTTAAATCAGTGGTTGTTGAGCAGTTAGTTGTGATTTTGTTGTGCTTTTGAGAGGATGTGAGCTCAAGATCCAGCTACTCCACCATCTTGTCCTGCTCTCCATTCAGATTTTGATTTTCCCTCCTAAGTTCTCCTTCCTAAAATCACTCTGCTTGAGAATTTCCTATGGCCTGGAGTTCTCCTTTCCCAAACTCTTCCCTCTTACATCCTTCTTCTGCTTTACAAAAAAATGTTTCCACTAATTGCAAATTTCTTTATGATACAGGGTATAAAATGCTTCCAGGCACATAGGAAGGGTAAGAAAATTGGTGGCATATATTGATAGTGGCAGGCCTTATTTCATCGTGGCTACAAACCAATGGTCTTAGTTCTCCATTTTAAATTAGATTTCAGAAGTGAGCTAGCTGTCATAGGAACACCTACTAACACTTTTACTTGAACAGAAAAATGACTTTAGACATTTTTCTGACAGTCTGGTTGGTTTTACAATGAGTACACACTTTTAAATTATATGGTGGTCATCCTCCAGTAACTGAGTTAAGTGTGCAGTTCCAAAGTTTTGATGAAAATACATTGAAAGCATGTAAACACCAAACAACAATGCCAGAACTCACATTCTCTGTAACTATTTAACCATGGTAAGAAACTTTGGAGGTTGATTTTTAGAAGTATGAGTGAAGGTTTTCAAATTTCTTTTTGGAGTAGGTAAACAAAAAATATGAAGACTAATTTTAGAGAAAGTTTAAGTCAATGGGCTGCACAGAGCCACTTGTAACATTTTCTTCTTTAGTATTTGAATAAACATAGATTCTGATGTATAATTGGACCCAAATCAGTTTTTTGGAGAGGTAGGTTCTAAAGGTCAAACGTACTTCAGTCATGGAATTGGTGCCACAACCAATGGGTATGTGTAACTATTATGTCATTTCATAGTAGTGACTTGGTATCTGCATGATGGTATTTATATTGATCTTGGGTTAAATTTGTGAAGTTTTTCGTGAACTCGTAAATAACTTGGAATATTACTATAAAAAAGCGAGAAGATATTCCAAGAGACAGTATATAAATCGTGAAGAATAAATGTTGTGCTTTTGAGAGGATGTGAGCTCAAGATCCATCTACTCCACCATCTTGTCCAGAAATGCCATTTGCATTTCTGTGTCAAAAATGATCATTTTTAGATTTGGTTCCAAATATATTCCATTTCTTAAGGAAATGACATACAATGTAATTTTCTTTAAATTTAACAGTAGTCTGTACAAAGTCAAAAGATATTAAGCTAGAATTATATGGAGTAAATCACTTACTTGACTTTTTAGTTACTTAGATGCACTGATAATGACATAATGTGCTTTCTATTACTCGTTTTATATTAGGACTAGTTTTCCTCCAGGACTGGAACAGAGTGAAACATGTTTTATTTCAGTTAAATCTTTGCCTTTTGTCTCTGTAAACCAATTTCTAATTATGATTTTATCTGCCAGCAGTGCTCCATCTCCTTGACAAAATGAGATTGTCTCAGAAAGAAGTGAAAAGCCCTTTAGGAAAATGTGAAAGAAATTCAATTAATCTTATCTTCTTTTCTCTCCATAAAAAAATTTCCCTGCCCATCCATACTACAAATTTCATTTTAGCTTTAATTTTTAGAGTGAACTCATGCAGAAACATGGAGGCCAGTGGACTGCTAGGGTCCATGAAAATGGTGATTGGAGGCCAGAATCTGGACACACGTCCAGGCATAATAAGAACAGCTACCTTATCACAGATTTTCATTGGCTGCAAATAAATCTATCAGAGATATGAGAATCTAATATACACAGTGTTTGTCTCTAGCTCCATAATAATGTACACTTCCTATAGAAGAGCTTTCATAAAGTATTTGAGCTTTGGGGAAGGTAGCCCTCCTTTGTCTTCTGTCTCCTGCTATTTCCTCAGAAGTAAGTATCCTGTAGGCATTCACTCTAGTCACTCTGTTCATTCACTTTACTCATCGGTCTTAAAAAAAGAAGCTAGAAAAGATGGAGAAATCAGACTGTCTTCTGTCAACTGACAGTGTGGTGATGTCTGGTTTTTATAAAATATTATTAGAAAATTATTATGGTAAAAATTAAAGTATAGGGATTTCATAACATAAATATTATTGCTACAAGAAAAGAATACCAAGATGAGCTGAAAAACTTTCACAATAATAGCTTTAGAACATATGAATGCATTTAACCAAGTGCTCTGGATACATTAAAAAAGTAGTTTAGGATAAGCATACTTGAGACATTTGTCTTATAGAGGGTGTAGAGTAATTCAGATTCTTGACAAACATTATGAATTGCTTCTTAAAACTTGGATAGATTAGAACACTCATTTCGAATGCAATGCCAACATGTAGTGTTCTTACAGTTTTAGAATTAGATTAATGGTGCTTAAAATTAGCATACGGATTTTTTAGTTTCTCCTCTCTGCTTCTGGGGCAAATTATAATTGGTCATGTTTTTGTTTTTCATTTTTTAGTCTGGTGACTTCCACTTTAGACTAGTCTTTGTCCTCATTCAGTGTCAAATTCACTTTAATATCCCTTTTATTACTGATGTTTCTATCACTAATGTATAAAGATTCAAAAATTTATCTGTGAATGAAAAGTAGCATTTTGTTCCTCATAAATGCCTCAAACACTTTCTAAAGCTATAAAGACTCCAAGTTATTCTTTAGAGTAAAGACTTCTTTAAAGGTCATAATTGTTGTCTCTCATGTCTTTTCTTAGACAACTTTTAAAATAATTAATTAATTAATTAATTAATT
Organism: Delphinus delphis; assembly: GCF_949987515.2. Taxonomy (NCBI): domain Eukaryota; kingdom Metazoa; phylum Chordata; class Mammalia; order Artiodactyla; family Delphinidae; genus Delphinus; species Delphinus delphis. The sequence continues at coordinate 140,779,811 of NC_082683.1, read as the reverse complement.
ATTGGCTGCATTGGGTCTTCGTTGCTGCGCACGGCTTTCTCTAGTTGTGGCGAGTGGGGGCTACTCTTCATTGTGGTGCACGGGCTTCTCGTTGCAGTGGCTTCTCTTGTCACAGAGCACGGGCTCTAGGTGCGCGGGCTTCAGTAGGTGTGGCACGTGGCCTCAGCAGCTGTGGCTCTCGGGCTGTAGAGCGCAGGCTCAGTAGTTGTGGCACACGGGCTTAGTTGCTCCACAGCATGTGGGATCCTCCTGGACCAGGGATTGAACCCATATCCCCTGCATTGGCAGGTGGATTCTTAACCACTGTGCCACCAGGGAAGTCCCTCATGTCTTTTTTTAAAACCACAAAAATATATAACTCATTTAAATTGCAAACATTTTAAATGACACCTGTTTCTGATTTGTGCACATTATTTTCCACTCTCTGGAGTACAAGTGAAAGCTGAAAAATGTTTTGAACTGAAGGAGTGACAAGGGCAACTAAAAAAAACAAACTGGAATAATTTACAGAAGAAAAAAATCCTCTAATGAGAATACGACATAATATAACCCTTAAAAATCTGGCTAAAGGGGCTTCCCTGGTGGCGCAGTGGTTAGGAATCCACCTGCCAATGCAGGGGACATGGGTTCGAGCCCCAGTCCGGGAAGATCCCACATGCCGCGGAGCAAATAAGCCTGTGTGCCACAACTACTGAGCCCGTGTGCCACAACTACTGAAGCCCACATGCCAAGAGCCCGTGCTCCGTAAGAAGAGAAGCTACTGTAATGAGAAGCCCATACACCACAATGAAGAGTAGCCCCCACTTGCTGCAACTAGAGAAAGCCGGCGCACGGCAACGAAGACCCAGTGCAGCCAAAAATAAATAAAATAAATAAATTTATATGTATATATATATAAATCTGGCTAAGGAGTTTTCAGTCTGGCTGGTTATTCCAAATGCTTAGTATCTACCCCCTTCCTTCCTTGGTGCCTGGTGTACCTGTTGGGAGTGTAATGTTAGTGTTGTGCACTGCCACCTTTTCAGAAGGATTCTTGGGTTGAAGAGCTGGAGAAGTTATAAAATATGGACAACGTAAGTGCTCTAACCTCTGTCTGCTCCCACAATACAATGACCCTGGTGTTCACAGCATCACAGGAGAGATAAAGGACCATTCCTGACAGTGTGAGATCTGTGATCAAGTCCTACCCTTGCTCTCGATGGTTCTAGGACATTGAGACTCACATAACCACTCTGAGAATTAGTTTTATCATCTGTAGAATGGGTACAAATTATTGTTCTTGACAAAACTATACTGCTGATTAAAATGAGATAACAGTTGTTTTGGAAAAACATAAAACTATAATGTATGTATGTTCTTCCAGTATTTCAAAACTTAGTAAGATGTTCCTCACAGGGTAAGTTCTTCATAAATGTTTGAGTGATGGCTGGGAGTAAAGGTTATTATTGAGTTCATTTTCCTCCTCCAGCCCACAGGATTAGTGGGGGCTCTCAGGGAGTGTGATGGGTGAATGGGATGAGTAAGCGTGTGGAAGCTCATGGTAACTTGGGTGAAGCCATTGTGCATCCTGGTCTTGGCTTCTGGAACACATTTCCATGAGCTGCATCCTAGCAAGTCTTTTGTGAAGGGAAGTCTTTTATACATGACAGAAACTAATAAAATTCAGAGGCTTATTAAGACCTATATAATATTTTTAGATTTTGTCCATGGAATTGAGGTGTTTTCTTAGAAGATTTTAACGATTTATACAAGTTCATATTCTTTTGATCAAGGACATATTACAACATACTGAACCTCATCAGTATACAATGCTCCTTTCACATTTTTGTTTAACAATTTTGCTATTGAGATTGATTTTCTTTCTACCATCACTACACATTATCTAAAAGTTATAACACCTACAACCTTGTATGTTGATTATGCACTTATTTGCATGTCTGTCTCCACTAGACTCTAAGATCATAAAGGGAAGAGAGTGTACATTATTCATCTGTTTTAACCTCCTGCATCCTGCAACACTGTCGCATGATTGTTACTCATCATTTGACTCAAAGAATGAGTGGATTAATCAGTTACCCACTGATCACTAAGACAAAGTATAAAATAATGCCTAATACTGAGGTACATTTACTGAGCACTCTTCTCCTTTCTTCTTAGCTGAACTGTGAAAACATGTTTGAAGAGGTCTATTTCCATTTAGTTTTAAACATATATATATATATATATATATATATATATATATATATATATGATATGAAGTGGCTTAGGCATTCTTGCTCCTTCTAGTAAGACCATACCAAAAGTGTTTCTCAACTCTTCCTTTGCTTAATTGCTTTCTCCTGCTTGCAAAAGCAAGGATTATAGATAAGTCTGACCCATGGGAATGTGAGAGGAGAGGAAGCAACTAGAAGAAAAATTATTCAAAAAAAAGACATTTCTCACACTATATTCATTTTACGTTAAGTTGTAGCAATAAATGTCCCAACGTTTTCTCACCTTGACATGTTTTTCCATTGAGCATGAGTTGATAGCCAGGCGGGCAGATACACTGATAGCTCCCAAAGGTATTTTTACACTCATGCTGGCAGGTGTCTCTATTTTCACATTCATCAATATCTGTGCAGAAAAAAAGCAGTGTGTATAACCATGCGAAACAAAGGCAGAAACTGTGGCAGAATCAACTATAAAAAAGTTGTTGACATACGACAGAAAACTTGATTTTATACTTGTGCTTAAAAACGTTCAGTGCTGTTTCATATCAGTATATTTTTAATGGAGTACAATATAAACTGTCCTGTATTATAAAATATGAACATCTCTTCTGTGTATAAGCACATATGAGATGAAGCCCCAAACTGGCCAATTGCAATATTAGTTAAGTAATTAATATTGGAATGACAGATGAAACAGACCTGTACAGGATCCTAAACCACCAAGGTACTAAACTCTTGACAGAACACAGTAGAATTTACCTAAAAGATAAAGTTTCTATTGAGATTAATTGGGAAAATACTCGTTTCTATTTTGTTTAAAGTTTAGCAGCCTCTCTCTCTCCAACAGCCATGTCTGTAGCTTTCCCATATGCAGATATCATTAAGTGGAGGCGGTTTTATCTTTGTGATAGGAATATTCATCCAACTTCATGCAACTGTAAAGTACTAATGGCCACTAGATATACATATAGTTGCTATGTTACTTTGGGCCAGCCACTTAACTTCTCAGGATCTCAGTTGATTCTTCTGCCAACAGGAGTCACTGATACAATCTCCCTACTTCACAGGCTTGTTGGAAGGTTCAAACATGTAATATATGAAAAACATTTTATAAATTATAAAGAGCTAAGCTACCTGCTATTACTAAACAAAGTCAAGAAAGCAGCAATAAAAAGAGTGGGAATAGATAGTAAAAAAATTAATTGATATTTGCTTTTAGAATCAGGGATGGGATTTGAGAGGCCTCAGATTTCTTGTCTCAGTTGTGTTTTGCCTAATATTAAAATGTGCCAACCAGTGTTAGAAGGAAGAGAATGTGGTATGAAATGGAAGCAGGAGTGCTGAGGGCTGGAAGTAAAGGGAAGACAAAGTGAAACCCTGGAGATGGCTCAGCAAAAGGACCTGTTCATTGTGCATATGCTCAGATGATAATTGCAATGACTCAAAATCTGTTAATGACAAACGCTCATCGAATATTTGTCATTGTTTTTGCCCCAGTTTGGTTAACCAAAGCACTCACTGCAGAATTTCTGATATATTTTTACTTTTTCCCTTTATAATCGGCTTTAACCTAAGATAACAACAGAAATGTAAATGACATTGAACTCCAAGTAGTAGACATCACACTTTCCAGAGTATGAATTTTAAAGTGGCCCCAAGTGTGATTTTGGTGTTCAGAAGCAATGCAACGTTTGTTTTCCCTATTAAGCTTTGGAATCAGTTCCCTAAAAAGCTAAATCTTAGCCCAAGTCTAACAAAATTCCATGGTGTTAATCTGAATCCTTTGTAAACTGTCTATCCTAGATGGTTAATTAAAGGCATTTGGTGTTTACTGCAGGTTGCTTGTTACATAATTCCAAAGCTGTCTGCAATCTTAGTGTAAATTTCTTTATTAGTACCAACGCCAGAAAATACTCACCATATTTTAAGAAATATTTCTAAATGTCTTAGTCTATTTATTGCCCCCAAATAAAATTTAAATATCCAGCCATAGACTAGTTATAGAAATTTACTTTAGAGTCTCCAAGATTGGTCCTCACTCTGAAATAGTAGGTGCCTCACATAGTAGATGGTTTTGGGAAGGTAATTCATATAAACATATTAGTGTAATATAAACACAAAGGCACATAAAACATTCATAACACTCTACTGCGATGAAACTACAGGGCACAGATTGTGATAAAGAAATGGAGAACTGGTTATTAATCAGGGACTCTTTCTTCAAATGGCTTGGACCTTCAGATGATCTAGAAGTCAACTAGATGGCATATGGTGTGGGAAATACCGTTTCATTCATTTATCAGAACATAAACAAGGATTTTTGGAGCAGGAGAGTAAAGGTAGAAGAGAAGAGTTGTCTAAGACAAAGGCAGAGAATGGAATGTTAATAGGATATGAAAACCCTTCAGTGGGAATGATTATTTAGAAGAAACATTGAAAGACAAAATGTCAGATGTTAATTCTGTCAATAAAATAGTGAAAAGTTTCACTAACAGAGGTAAAAATTGGCATGAAAAATTACCAAAATTACCAATGGAAAAAAACCAGTAAGAATGGTTTGGAGCAGGCTGAGAGCAATGTTTGACATACTCCCAAGGACAGTGGAGTCCACAGGTTTAGTAATTAAGTAGTGTTTGACCATATGGGGCAAAATGTTGAGAGTTGTTAATGAACCCATGAATGTTTCAAGTTCAAGGAGTAAAAGAAACTAGCACTGTCCACAGTTCTAGAAAGCTGATCACAGGGAGGAGATTCCATGTGCATCATATTACGCTTTAGGTACTTCAAGACAGCCAGACAGAAAAGTTCTGGGAACATCTGGGCCTAGAGACTAAAGGTTAAAGAGTAAGGATCCAGAGGGTTTGAAGGTCCAGCTGAGTGGAGATAATGTGAGAAGCTGAGTCTGCTAAAGAGTGACTAAGGAATCATGTCTAAGAAGATAACGATGCAGGAACAGGGCTTGGAGAAGGGTAGAAAAAGATATGACAAAAACTGAAGTCAGAAGGTATTTCTTTTAAATATCTAAAAAATGTTTAACAGAGAGCATATCTGGGAGAGAATAAGCAACGTGTGGAATGCTTAAGAAAAATTCAAGAACGTGAGGTTAGCATAGGTCTTCAAATTTAAACGGAATTTCCTTCTTCCCTCCCCTCTTGCCTCCCTCCTCCCTTTCTTTGCTTTCTCATTTCTTCTAACAAACTGTGGGGCTAATTTGTGTTTGCTAATTCCCCTTGGTGCATAGCTCAGTGACATGCAAACTGTGGCTACTCACAGAAAATTGAATTAAATGAATGACAGATGGAATTGTTTGCAACTTAACTGAAGACAAGGTCTCAATTCTTGAGTCGGAAATTACACTTCACTTTTGCAAACGAATTAAATTACAGACTTGAGTTTAGGTAAAGATACTGAAAGCACATATGTTAGAACAATGGAAACAAGTTAGTTTTGTCCTGGCTTACACTGTCTTTTCAGTGACTTACATATATACAAAATAATTGAACTGAGAGGTTCCATGGGGAGTGTGTAACAACAGTCAGGGCAGTGCTGGTTGCAGACAGAACAAGCAGTCGACACAGTAGCTGAGAGTTTCACTTTTAACCCACTGCTTTGGCATCCATCAGATAAAGCCATAATCTGATAGTATTATATTATGGTGGCAATATGCATATTCTTTTTTTAAGAACCATATTCTGGATGCCACTGAATTTTATTTCTATATAGCATTAAATTTAGTAACACTTTCAGGGGTGATCAAAAAAGAGAAACTGCCAACAAAACAATAAATTATCAGAATGTACACATGTAAATACATCATTTGATAAAACTGGTAATAGTTTTAGGTGCCAGAGTAAATGTCTTGAAACTTGGGTCATCCCAGATTTGAGATCAGATGTAGTTCACTACACCCAAACTCTCACAGGTGCTGTATATATGCTTAGACTCTGGTCCGTTAAGTGAGCCCACAGAAAGGAAATGGAATATGGCTGACATTTACCTATACATGTGTCATGGCTCGCCTCAGAGCCTTCAGGGCAAGTTTTTCTAATAGTCCTTCTAGTCCTGGAGAGAGACGTTCTGCTGTTCCTATACTCTGAGTAGGAGCTGTAGAGATGTGAGTACTGTCTGTAATGCTGTTGAGGTTGATAGTTGTTTCTCACGGGGGAGAACCGTGCAAGGTTATAGCTATTGTACTGAGTGCCATAATTTGGCAGCCTCTCCAATCCAGCGCAAGATTTCCCGTCCCCTAATAAATGTTGTCCTGGTGGACAGATACACTTGAAGCTGCCGGGGGTGTTGGAGCACTGATATGCACAAGGCTTAGGCACTTGTTCACATTCATTAATGTCTGCTCGTGTGCCATGATACATAAAAAAGAGAAAAAAAAAACATACACACATATACACACAGAAAACACAGGAATAAAGAATCAGTCTGTGAAACAAACTGAAGACATCATGTTACCCTCCAAAGCAGGGAATACAGTAATTTCTCAGCTGTTGTGAACTTTTGAAAAAGCTTTCATCATTCAGCTATGAATATACAGAAAGATTCTATGACTGTCCCTGAAGATTGTTTTACATGGACAGTAGAATCATATAGGGTCATAATGGAAAATGTGGTCTTGAATCCAGAAAAACTAGAGTTCAAAGCTAACATACAGATCTTAATTTTGTTGGTGGAGTGAAGAATGCAGTCAGATCTCTAGTTCGCATTTAATTACAATATTGATCACTAGTGCTTCTAATCTTTCATATAATTACAAGTTTCAGATGCAAGAATGTACAATGTACACCTACAGTTTTATTTTCCTTTGTTTCTTTTGCATCAATAATTATTAATGAATAATCATATCAAGCACATTTTCTTAAAAAAATTAAAAAGAAGGAAATGAAGATACAGAATCATTCTTCCTAAGATAAACTCAAAGTTCAAAAATTAAAGTTATTTTTCTTTCTATTCCTAGGTCAACACAGAGTATGTATTCCTAACTCTTCTTGTAAATTGAAAAAGTGAATAAAGACCAGAGATCAAAACCAAATTCCTTAATTCATTACCACAGTGGCATGAAAGAAAACAATATGAATAAGTAGAATAAAAGTAGTAAATTGTGCTTTAAAAATTATTTTAGTAGGCAAAAGTTAAAATTAACATTTTAAATCTCTTTAAGGCAATGGCCCTACCTTCTTCACTGATTTATCCCCCAGCCCAATTTCTGACATTCAGCTTCAAGTCAAACTAGTGAACAAATAAACACATTTCATTCTGCTAGGTCACTGTAATGACTGATCAAAATGTTAAATTATATACAAATTACAATATCTAAATAGAAGACTAGCATGATATATATTCCTGCTATTAAAAAGTACTTATTTTAAAACCATTCATAATAATGATACTACATTAAACATTTTCTATGTGCAAAGTACTATGCTAGGGACTACATAAAGACAGAACTAAGTCTTTATGGAAGAATTTGCTATAAAGAATTAAATAGACAACCAAGGCATCCAATTTTAAAAATACTGATATAATAGCATGCAAACCAAAAGCTAGTATTTAAAAGCTCACACAAGTTTTTTTCTGCATATAAATGTAAATATTCTGAGGTGAAATATAATTTTAGAGGTCAGTTTCTTGATTGTAAATGTATTAAAAAAAAGCATATGGTTACCTTCTTATAGACATCTTCTACTATCGTTACCTGCCTTACTTTACATTCAACTATAACTAAGATGGAAACAAATAGGTAATTGGGAGAATTAAATGAGATTCTTAGCACAGGGAATGGCATATAGTATGCACTAAACATGGTAGATAAAGTAATAATTATCAATTCACTTAAAATGTGTGTTCACATTTTAATCCTTCATAACTAAACCTTCGTAGTACATACAGATACACTTCATATTCAAATAAAATGTATCTATGCAAACATTTACATCACATGCATAGAGAGATAATCAATGAGCTAATCTTCATAATTAAGTTGTCGTGGTAATTATACCACAGCCTCACTTTGATATGTATAGTGCATAGTAAGCACTCCGTAAGTAGTTATTATTATCACTTGAAAGTCAGTGTAAATTGAGCTCAATAGGAAGTCTCTAAGAAGTAATTCAACTTATGTAATGGACTACTTAAACCAACTTGCAAATCTAATTGTAGCAAGAAAGTATTTGAGGATAGAGTGGTTCTAACCAAGCTGGTAAAATAGTTACCCAGCCTTTATTACTCAATAAGAGTTCCTGTTAACTTACCCATACAGGGTCTTCCAATTCCTTGAGACCGGTAACCTCTTGGACATACACAACGATAGCTGCCTCTCGTATTCTCACATATCTGGTTATATCTGCACTGATGGGTCCCATCTCTACACTCATCAATATCTAGAGACATGGAGGGCAATAAAAAGCAATAACATTTCCTATTTCAAAACCTAAAGTCATTATATTTATTTATTTATTAACATCTTTATTGGAGTATAATTGCTTTACAATGTTGTGTTAGTTTCTGCTGTATAACAAAGTGAATCAGCTATATGTATAGATATATCCCCCATTCCCTCCCTCTTGCATCTCCCTCCCAACCCTCCCTCTCCCACCCCTCCAAGTGGTCACAAAGCACTGAGCTGATCTCCTTGTGCTATGCGGCAAGTCATTATATTTAAAATGAACATTTTAATTGCTTAGAACGTTGCATTTGTCACCACGTGGTTGAGACCTGGAGTCAGAAAACCTGGGTTCAAGTCCCAGCTCTGCCACTTGTTAACGGGCCCCTTTTCCTCTTCTTGCGCCCTACTACGGGAAGAGTTTTCTTCTCAGCTTTCCCCCCTTCGCTATATCCCTCCTTTTTTGGCCATCCTATTTATACTAGTGACTCTAGTGAGCTTGCTGATGTGGACTTACAGCAACATTTCCACATTGCTACTTATCCACAGTCCCATATTTCTAGCTGCTGGCTGCTCATCTCCATCGCCATGTTTTACTAGTACTTCAAACTCAGCATGTCTCTAGTATCTTATCACTACTCCCTTATTTATAATAACAGTATTCTTTTATCCCCAGTCAACCTGGCTGCGAACCTCAGAGTTATCTTTAAACCTATTCTCTGTTTCCAAGATTGGGTAATTCTACTTTCTTCAAACAAACCCATATATCCCCACTTTCCATTTCCTCATTTAGCTATATTTTTGCTGTAGCTTCTTAAACATCTTCTGATATTTCAGCTTCTCTCATTTCTAATTAATCTTATACATAATTACAGAATCAATATTCTTAAAAATACTTAGTTACACATAACTGCATATGATGCTTTGAGTTGGCTACTATTCTTAGAAATTAAGAAAAATATTTACCTATATCCATATTGCTGAGGAGTCTTTGAAATCTGATAGTCCACACCCCCCCCATGTTTTTTTTAAGTATACTAAACTTCCATTTACCTCAACTAGTATCAACAAGTGGTCAATACTCCCTCATTTATATCTACACCCTCCCCCACTCTTACATTATTTTGAAACAAATCCAAGACAGATTTTAACTTCATTAATAAATACTTCAGTATGAAATTCTTAAAATGTCCCATTTTTTTAAAATGAGAAACTTACACTCAAATTTCTGTGTCATCTTAAGACTTGTTCAAGGTCAGATAGCTGTCAAGAAGGGAGGAAGAATTTTAACATGTTTTCTCTAAGTCCAGCTCTTTCCCCTTCATACAGGGCTATTTTTCTTTCCTTTTTCTACCACCTCCATCTATTAACATTCCATTCAAGACTATATTTAAATGTGATCACTTCTATGGCACTGCTGATAGTCACTCCTATTAGATATGATCATTCTTTTGAGTACTCTGGTACAATTTTATTTGTACCTCTTTTATATTTCATCCCAACTTGCATAATAGTTTTTTTTTTTTTTGGTGAGGCGAGTGGAGTTGCCCGATCTATCCCAGTTGATTGTTTAAGTACATGAGAGCAGGAATGCTATCAGTTTCAGTTTTGTATATTGTGCAGCTCATAGTTCTGCTAACTATGGCTGACTGGTACAGAATAGGCACACAAAGAACAAACTTAGGGAGAAATATAATTTACTTTATTGCCTGGTTATTGATTTGACATTTAAAAAATATTTGGTTTTAAAATAATTATATTTTGAACTTTTTTTTTTAACATCTTTATTGGGGTATAATTGCTCTACAATGGTGTGTTAGTTTCTCCTTTATAACACAGTGAATCAGTTATACATATACATATGTTCCCATATCTCTACCCTCTTGCGTCTCCCTCCCTCCCACCCTCCCTATCCCACCCCTCCAGGCTGTCACAAAGCACCGAGCTGACCTCCCTGTGCTATGCGGCTGCTTCCCACTAGCTATCTACCATACGCTTGGTAGTGTATATATGTCCATGCCTCTCTCTCGCTTTGTCACAGATCACCCTTCCTCCTCCCCATATCCTCAAGTCCGTTCTCCAGTAGGTCTGTGTCTTTATTCCTGTCTTACCCCTAGGTTCATCATGACATTTTTTTTCTTAAATTCCATATATATGTGTTAGCATACGGTATTGGTCTTTCGCTTTCTGACTTACTTCACTCTGTATGACAGACTCTAGGTCTATCCACCTCATTACAAATAGCTCAATTTTGTTTCTTTTTATGGTTGAGTAATATTCCATTGTATATATGTGCCACCTCTTCTTTATCCATTCATCCGATGATGGGCACTTAGGTTGTTTCCATCTCCGGGCTATTTTAAATAGAGCTGCAATGAACATTTTGGTACATGACTCTTTTTGAATTATGGTTTTCTCAGGGTATATGCCCAGTAGAGGGATTGCTGGGTCATATGGTAGTTCTATTTGTAGTTTTTTAAGGAAACTCCATATTGTTCTCCATAGTGGCTGTACCAATTCACATTCCCACCAGCAGTGCAGGAGTGTTCCCTTTTCTCCACACCCTCTCCAGCATTTATTGTTTCTAGATTTTTTGATGATGGCCATTCTGACTGGTGTGAGATGATATCTCATTGTAGTTTTGATTTGCATTTCTCTAATGATTAACGATGTTGAGCATTCTTTCATGTGTTTGTTGGCAGTCTGTATATCTTCTTTGGAGAAATGTCTATTTAGGTCTTCTGCCCATTTTTGGATTGGGTTGTTTGTTTTTTTGTTATTGAGCTGCATGAGCTGCTTGTAAATTTTGCAAATTAATCCTTTGTCAGTTGCTTCATTTGCAAATATTTTCTCCCATTCTGAGGGTTGTCTTTTGGTCTTGTTTATGGTTTCCTTTGCTGTGCAAAAGCTTTGAAGTTTCATTAGGTTCCATTTGTTTATTTTTGTTTTTATTTCCATTTCTCTAGGAGGTAGGTCAAAAAGGATCTTGCTGTGATTTATGTCATAGAGTGTTCTGCCTATGTTTACCTCTAAGAGTTTGATAGTTTCTGGCCTTACATTTAGGTCTTTAATCCATTTTTAGCTTATTTTTGTGTATGGTGTTAGGGAGTGATCTAATCTCATACTTTTATATGTACCTGTCCAGTTTTCCCAGCACCACTTATTGAAGAGGCTCTCCTTTCTCCACTGTACATTCCTGCCTCCTTTATCAAAGAAGAGGTGACCATATGTGCGTGGGTTTATCTCTGGGCTTTCTATCCTGTTCCATTGATCTATCTTTCTGTTTTTGTGCCAGTACCATACTGCCTTGATTACTGTAGCTTTGTAGTATAGTCTGAAGTTAGGGAGCCTGATTCCTCCAGCTCCGTTTTTCATTCTCAAGATTGCTTTAGCTATTCGGGATCTTTTGTGTTTTCATACAAATTGTGAAATTTTTTGTTCTAGTTCTGTGAAAAATGCCAGTGGTAGTTTGATAGGGATTGCATTGAATGTGTAGATTGCTTTGGGTAGTATAGTCATTTTCACAATGTTGATTCTTCCAATCCAAGAACATGGTATATCTCTCCATCTATTTGTATCATCTTTAATTTCTTTCATCAGTGTCTTATAATTTTCTGCATACAGGTCTTTTGTCTCCTTAGGTAGGTTTATTCCTAGATATTTTATTCTTTTTGTTGCAGTGGTAAGTGGGAGTGTTTTCTTGATTTCACTTTCAGATTTTTCATCATTAGTGTATAGGAATGCAAGAGATTTCTGTGCATTAATTTTGTATCTGCAACTTTACCAAATTCATTGATTAGCTCTAGTAGTTTTCTGGTAGCATCTTTGGGATTCTCTATGTAAAGTAGCATGTCATCTGCAAACAGTGACAGCTTTACTACTTCTTTTCCGATTTGGATTCCTTTTATTTCCTTTTCTTCTCTGATTGCTGTGGCTAAAACTTCCAAAACTATGTTGAATAAGAGTGGTGACTGTGGGCAGCCTTGCCTTGTTCCTGATCTTGATGGAAATGCTTTCAGTTTTTCACCATTGAGGATGCTGTTGGCTGTGGGTTTGTCATATATGGCCTTTATTATGTTGAGGAAAGTTCCCTCTTTGCCTACTTTCTGCAGGGTATTATCAAAAATGGGTGTTGAATTATGTTGAAAGCTTTTTCTGCATCTATTGAGATGATCATATGGTTTTTCTCCTTCTATTTGTTAATATGGTTTATCACGTTGATTGTTTTGCATATATTGAAGAATCCTTGCATTCCTGGGATAAACCCCACTTGATCATGGTGTATGATCCTTTTAATGTGCTGTTGGATTCTCTTTGCTAGTATTTTGTTGAGGATGTTTGCATCTATGTTCATCAGTGATATTGGCCTGTAGTTTTCTTTCTTTGTGACATCCTCGTCTGGTTTTGGTATCAAGGTGATGGTGGCCTTGTAGAATGAATTTGGGAGTGTTCCTCCCTCTGCTATATTTTGGAAGAGTTTGAGAAGGATAGGTGTTAGCTCTTCTCTAAATGTTTGATAGAATTCGTCTGTGAAGCCATCTGGTCCTGGGCTTTTGTTTGTTGGAAGATTTTTAATCACAGTTTCAATTTCACTGCTTGTGATTGGTCTGTTCATATTTTCTATTATGTCTGTTATGAGAATTGCTACTCCAGCTTTCTTTTGGTTTCCATTTGAATGGAATATGTTTTTCCATCCCCTTACTTTCAGTCTATATGTGTCTCTAGGTCTGAGGTGGGTCTCTTGTAGACAGCATATATATGGGTCTTGTTTTTGTATCCATTCAGCCCATCTGGGTCTTTTGGTGGGAGCATTTAGTCCATTTACATTTAAGGTAATTATCGATATGTATGTTCCTATTCCCATTTTCTAAATTGTTTTGGGTTCGTTATTGTAGGTCTTTTCCTTCTCTTGTGTTTATTGTCTAGAGAAGTTCCTTTAGCATTTGTTGTAAAGCTGGTTTGGTGGTGCTGAACTCTCTCAGCTTTTGCTTGTCTGTAAAGGTTTTTATCTCTCCATCAAATCTGAATGAGATCCTTGCTGGGTAGAGTAATCTTGGTTGCTGGTGTTTCTCCTTCATCACTTTAAATATGTCCTGCCAGTCCCTTCTGGCTTGCAGAGTTTCTGCTGAAAGATCAGCTGTTAACCTTATGGGAATTCCCTTGTGTGTTATTTGTTGTTTTTCCCTTGCTGCTTTTAATATGCTTTCTTTGTATTTAATTTTTGACAGTTTGATTAATATGGGTCCTGGTGTATTTCTCTTTGGATTTATCCTGTATGGGACTCTCTGTGCTTCCTGGACTTGATTAACTATTTCCTTTCTCATATTAGTGAAGTTTTCAACTATAATCTCTTCAAATATTTTCTCAGTCCCTTTCTTTTTCTCTTCTTCTTCTGGAACCCCTATAATTCAAATGTTGCTGCATTTAATGTTGTGCCAGAGGTCTCTGAGATTGTCCTCAGTTCTTTTCATTCTTTTCTCTTTATTCTGCTCTGCAGTAGTTATTTCCACTATTTTGTCTTCCAGGTCACTTATGTGTTCTTCTGCCTCAGTTATTCTGCTATTGATCCCTTCTAGAGTATTTTTCGTTTCATTTATTGTGTTGTTCGTCATTGTTTATTTCATCTTTAGTTCTTCTAGGTCCTTGTTAAATGTTTCTTGCATTTTGTTTATTCTATTTCTAAGATTTTGGATCATCTTTACTATCATTATTCTGAATTCTTTTTCAGGTAGACTGCCTATTTCCTCTTCATTTGTTAGGTCTGGTGGGTTTTTATCTTGCTCCTTCATCTGCGGTGTGTTTTTCTGTCTTCTCATTTTGCTTATCTTACTGTGTTTGGGGTCTCCTTTTTGCAGGCTGCAGGTTCGTAGTTCCCATTGTTTTTGGTGTCTGTCCCCAGTGGCTAAGGTTGGTTCAGTGGGTTGTGTAGGCTTCCTGGTGGAGGGGACTAGTGCCTGTGTTCTGGTGGATGAGGTTGGATCTTGTCTTTCTGGTGGGCAGGTCCACGTCTGGTGGTGTGTTTTGTGGTGTCTGTGGACTTATTATTGTTTTAGGCAGCCTCTCTGCTAATGGGTGGGGTTGTGTTCCTGTTTTGCTAGTTGTTTGGCATAGGGTTTCCAGCACTGTAGCTTGCTGGTCATTGAGTGAAGCTGGGTGCTGGTGTTGAGATGGAGATCTCTGGGTGAGTTTTGCCGTTTGATATTATGTGGAGCTGGGAGGTCTCTTGTGGACCAGTGTCCTGAAGTTGGCTCTCCCACCTCAGAGGCACAGCACTGACTCCTGGCTGCAGCACCAAGAGCCTTTAATCCACACGGCTCAGACTGGTATATAGTTCATTGAAGTTACAGCAACGCTGTGAGATGTTGGACCAGAAAGTCTCTGAGTGATTCACTGAAGGTTTCCAGTGCTTTCAGACACAGATGTCCCTGACCCGGGCTGTCTTCAAAGAACTTATTGTTCTGGCTTTTGGAGGAGGTCATGAGGAGAATGTGATCGCTGTTTTTTCTATTTTGAACACTTAATAAATCTCTACAAACAATTTTTTTCTTAACCCTTCCAACAAAATTCTTAATATATATGCTAAATTTAGTATTAGAAATTATATGACATAATATTAATGTATGTGGATATGAAACTATATAAACCAATTGTGTAACTGATGGGAGTTCAAAATGGGCTAAATCTCCCTGGTGAGCTTTCATTTCCTGGTAGGGCCATGACCCTGGGACCCCAGAGCTCAACAATACTAGAAGTTGGGAGTAAAAAACCTATAGAAAAAGATATTTCCTTTTTAGATTATATTTATTCTAATCATTTAGTTTAAGAATGAATGCCTTATGTGGCTTGTTGATGGTAAATGAATCACAGTAGCTGAGACAGCCAGACACTCACCAATGCAGGTTCCGTTTTCTGCCTTGGTCATTCCGTTTGGGCAAAGATCAATGCATTTATAGCCACCGCGGGTGTTCTTGCAGTGCTGATCTGGTCTGCATACATTCTGTCTACACTCATTTACATCTTGATGAAAGAACATAGGTAATGCAGATTGAGAAAGTGATTTCTTCCGCCTTTGCATAAAAATTATACCTTCAGATTTTAAGGATATCATAAACTAATACAGATGATTATATAATCATGATGTAAGGTTAAAGTGTTTAAATCAAGTTATGTAACACACTTTATTTTAAAACGTTATGATAAAAAAATAAAATATTACTAAACATAGCTGGTAGCCATACCAACCACTTCCTCCTCCTAGAAAAAGAAAAATTATATATTTATACATTATATATAAATATATACATATAAATTATGATTTTGTGAAAATAATTGGTAACAAAATACAGGAAATGTTAAAAAAAATGGTTATGTAATTAGAAGATGAAATCTGTAGAGCAGAGCATTTGCTTTGTTTTTGCATGGATCACATACATGATGCATGGTATTACAATCCAGCCCAGGACATGGCACATGGATTAGATAAGGCACCATTAAGAAGTTACAAAGGGAGAGTGGAACCAAGATGGCGGAGTAGAAGGACGTGCTCTCACTGCCTCTTGTGAGAACACCAGATTCACAACTTGCTGCTGGATAATCATCGACAGGAAGACACTGGAACTCACCAAAAAAGATACCCCACATCCAAAGACAAAGGAGAAGCCACAGTGAGACATGAAATGGTAGGAGGGGCACAATCACAGTAAAACCAAATCCCATAACTGCGGGGTGGGTAAGTCACACACTGGAGAACACTTATACCACAGAAGTCCACCCACTGGAGTGAAGGTTCTGAGCCCCACGTCAGGCTTCCCAACCTGGGGGTCTGGCAAGGGGAGGAGGAATTCCTAGAAAATCAGACTTTGATGGCTACTGGGATTTGATTGCAGGACTTCGACAGAACTGGGGGAAACAGAGACTGCACTCTTGGAGGGCACACACAGAGTAGTGTGCACATCGGGACCCAGGGGAAGGAGCAGTGACCCCAGGGGAGAATGAATCAGACCTACCTGCTAGTTTTGGGAGGTATCCTGCAAAGGCGGGGGGTGGCTGTGGCTCACCGTTGGGACAAGGACCCTGGCAGCAGAAGTTCTGGGAAGTATTCCTTGGCGTGAGCCCTCCCAGAGGCTGCCATTAGCCCCACCAAAGAGCCCAGGTAGGCTCCAGTGTTGGGTTGCCTCAGGCCAAACAACCAACAGGGAGGGAACTCAGCCCCACCCATCAGCAGTCAAGTGGATTAAACTTTCACTGAGCTCTGCCCACCAGAGCAACAGCCAGCTCTACCCACCACCAGTCCCTCCCATCAGGAAACTTGCAAAAGCCTCTTAGTAGCCTCATCCACCAGAGGACAGACAGCAGAAGCAGGAAGAACTACAATCCTGCACCCTGTGGAACAAAAACCACATTCACAGAAAGACAGACAAGATGAAAAGGCAGAGGGTTATGTACCAGATGAAGGAACAAGATAAAACCCAGAAAAACAACTAAATGAAGTGGAGATAGGCAACCTTCCAGAAAAAGAATTCAGAATAATGATAGTGAAGATGATCCAGGACCTGGAAAAAGAATGGAGGCAAAGATTGAGAAGATGCAAGAAATGTTTAACAAAGATCTAGAAGAATTAAAGAACAAACAAACACAGATGAACAATACAATAACTGAAATGAAAGCTATACTAGAAGGAATCAATAGCAGAATAACTGAGGCAGAAGAACGGATAAGTGACCTGGAAGACAGAATGGTGGAATTCACTGCTGTGGAACACAATAAAGAAAAAAGAATGAAAAGAAATCAAGACAGCCTAAGAGACCTCTGGAACAACATTAAACGCAACAACATTAGCATTATAGGGGTACCAGAAGGAGAAGAGAGAGAGAAAGGACCCGAGAAAATATTTGAAGAGATTATAGTCGAAAACTTCCCTAACAGGGGAAAGGAAATAGCCACCCAAGTCCAGGAAGCACAGAGAGTCCCATACAGGATAAATGCAAGGAGAAACACTCCGAGACATATAATAATCAAATTGGCAAAAGTTAAAGACAAAGAAAAATTATTGAAAGCAGCAAGGGAAAAATGACAAATAACATACAAGGGAACTCCCATAAGGTTAACAGCTGATTTCTCAGCAGAAATTCTACAGGCCAGAAGGGAGTGGCATGATATACTTAAAGTGATGAAAGGGAAGAACCTACAACCAAGATAACTCTACCAGGCAAGCATCTCATTCAGATTCGATGGTGAAATCAAAAGCTTTACAGACAAACAAAAGCTGAATTATTCAGCACCACCAAACCAGCTCTACAACAAATGCTAAAGGAACTTCTCTCAGTGGGAAACACAAGAGAAGAAAAGGGCCTACAAAAACAAACCCAAAACAATTCAGAAAAGGGTCATAGGAACATACATATTGATAATTAAGTTCAACATGAATGGATTAAATGCTCCAACCAAAAGACACAGGCTTGCTGAATGGATACAAAAACAAGATGCTTATATATGCTGTCTACAAAAGACCCACTTCAGACCTAGGGACACATTCAGACTGAAAGTGAGGGGATGGAAAAAGATACTCCATGCAAATGGAAATCAAAAGATGCTGGAATAGCAATACTCATATCAGATAAAATAGACTTCAAAATAAAGAATGTTACAAGAGACAAGGAAGGACACTACATAATGATCAAGGGATGAATCCAAGAAGAAGATATAACAATTATATATGCACCCAATATAGGAGCACTTCAATACATAACGCAACTGCTATCAGCTATAAAAGAGGAAATTGACAGTAACAAAGTAATAGTGGGGGAGTTTAACACCTCACTTACACCAATGGACAGATCATTAAAATGAAAATAAATAAGGAAACAGAAGCTTTAAATGACACAATAGACCAGATAGATTTAATTGATATTTATAGGACATTCCATCCAAAACAGCAGATTACACTTTCTTCTAAAGTGCACATGGAACATTCTCCAGGATAGATCACATCTTGGTTGACAAATCAAGCTTCAGTAAACTTAAGAAAATTGAAATCATATCAAACATCTTTTCTGACCACAATGCCATGAGATTAGAAATCAATTACAGGCAAAAAAATGTAGAAAACACAAACAAATGGACGCTAAACAATATGTTACTAAATAACCAAGAGATAACTGAAGAAATCAAAGAGGAAATGAAAAAATACCTAGAGACAAATGACAATGAAAACACGATAATCCAAAACCAATGGGATACAGCAAAAGCAGTTCTAAGAGGGAAGTTTATAGCTATACAATCCTACTTCAAGAAACAAGAAAAATCTCAAATAAACAATCTAAACTTACACCTAAAGGAACTAGAGAAAGAAGAACAAACAAAACCTAAAGTTAGAAGAAGGGAAGAAATCAATAAATGAAATAGAAACAAAGAAAACAATAGCAAAGATCAATAAAACTAAAAGCTGGTTCTTTGAGAAGATAAAGAAAATTGATAAACCATTAGCCAGACTCATCAAGAAAAAGAGGGAGAGGACAGATCAATAAAATTAGAAATGAAAAAGAAGTTAGAACAGACACTGTAGAAATACAAAGCATCCTAAGGGACTACTATAAGCAACTCTATGCCAATAAAATGGACAATCTGGAAGAAATGGACAAATTCTTAGAAAGGTATAACCTTCCAAGACTGAACCAGGAAGAAACAGAAAATATGAACAGACCAATCACAAGTAATGAAATTCAAACTGTGATTAAAAATCTTCCAACAAACAAAAGTCCAGGATCAGATGGCGTCACAGGTCAATCCTATGAAACATTTAGAGAACAGCTAACACCCATCCTTCTCAAACTCTTCCAAAAATTGTGGAGGAAGGAAGACTCCCAAACTCATTCTATGAGGCCACCATCACCTTGATACCAAAACCAGACAAAGATACTCCAAAAAAAAAAAAAGTTACAGACCAATATCACTGATGAATATAGATGCAAAAATCCTCAGCAAAATACTAGCAAACAGAATGCAACAACACATTAAAAGGATCATACACCATGATCAAGAGGGATTTATCCCAGGGATGCTAGGATTCTTCAATATACGCAAATCAATCAATGTGATACACCATATTAACAAACTGAAGAATAAAAACCATATGATCATCTCAATAGATGCAGAAGAAGCTTTTGACAAAATTCAACACCCATTTATGATAAAAACTCTCCAGAGAGTGGGCATAGAGGGAACCTACCTCAACATAATAAAGGTCATATACGACAAACCCACAGCAAACATCATTCTCAATGGTGAAAAAGTGAAAGCATTTCCTCTGAGATCAGGAACAAGGCAAGGATGTCCACTCTCACCACTATTATTCAGCATAGTTTTGGAAGTCCTAGCCATGGCAGAGAAGAAAAAGAAATAAAAGGAATATAAATTGGAAAAGAAGAAGTAAAACTGTCACAGTCTGCAGATGACATGATACTATACATAGAGAATCCTAAAGATGCCACCAGAAAACTACTAGAGCTAATCAATGAATTTGGTGAAGTTGCAGGATACAAAATTAATACACAGAACATCTCTTGCATTCCTATATACTAATGATGAAAAATCTGAAAGAGAAATTAAGGAAACACTCCCATTTACCACTGCAACAGAAAGAATAAAATACCTAGGAATAAACCTACCTAGGGAGACAAAAGACCTGTATGCAGAAAAGTATAAGACACTCATGAAAGAAATTAAAGACGATACCAACAGATGGAGAGATATACTATGTTCTTGGATTGGAAGAATCAATATTGTGAAAATGACTGTACTACCCCCAATAATCTAGAGATTCAGTGCAATCCTTATCAAATTACCAATTGCATTTTTTCCAAAACTAGAACAAAAACTCTTAAAATTTGTATGGAGACACAAAGGACTCTGAATAGCCAAAGCAGTCTTGAGGGAAAAAAACAGAGCTTGAGGAATCAGACTCCATGACTTCAGACTGTAGTATAAAGCTACAGTAATGAAGACAATATGATACTGGCACAAAACCAGAAACATAGATCAATGACACAAGATAGAAAGCCCAGAGATAAATCCACACACCTATGGTCAACTAATCTATGATAAAGGATGCAAGGATATACAATGGAGAAAAGACAGTGTCTTCAATAAGTGGTGCTGGGATAACTGGACAGCTACATGTAAAAGAATGAAATTAGAACACTCCCTAACACCATACACAAAAATAAACTCAAAATGGATTAGAGACCTAAATGTAAGACTGGACACTATCAAAGTCTTAGAGGAAAACATAGGAAGAACACTCTTTGACATAAATCACAGCAAGATCTTTTTTGATCCACCTCTTAGAGTAATGGAAATAAAAACAAAAATAAACAAATGGGACCTAATGAAACTTAAAAGCTTTTGCACAGCAAAGGAAACCATAAATAAGATGAAAAGAGAACCTTCAGAATGGGAGAAAATATTTGCAAACGAATCAACCGACAAAGGATTAATCTCCAAAATACATAAAGAGCTCATGCAGCTCAATATTGAAAAAAGAAACAACCCAATCCAAAAATGGGCACAAGACCTATATAGACATTTCTTCAAAGAAGACATACAGATGGCCAAGAAGCACATGAAAAGTTGCTGAACATCACTAATTATTAAAGAAATGCAAATCAAAACTACAATGAGGGATCACCTCCCACCTGTTAGAATAGACATCATCTGAATATCTACAAACAAATACTGGAGAGGGTGTGGAGAAAAGGGAACCATTTTGCACTGTTGGTGGGAATGTAAATTGATATAGCCACTATGGAGGACAGTATGGAGGTTCCTTAAAAAAGTAAAAATAGAATTACCATATGATCCAACAATCCCACTACTGGGCATATACCCAGAGAAAACCATAATTCAAAAAGACACATGCAGCCCAATGTTCACTGCAGCACTATTTACAATAGCCAGTTCATGGAAGCAACCTAAATGCCCATCGACAGTTGCATGGATAAAGAAGATGTGGTACATATATACAGTGGAATATTAGTCAGCCATAAAAAGGAACGAAACTGAGTCATTTGTTGAGACGTGGATGGATCTAGAGACTATCATACAGAGTGAAGTAAGTCAGAAAGAGAAAAACAAATATCGTATATTAATGCATGTATGTGGAACCTAGAAAAATGGTACAGATGAACTGGTTTCCAGGGCAGAAGTTGAGACACAGATGTAGAGAACAAACGTATGGACACCAAGGGGGGAAAGCGGTGGGGGGGTGGGGATGGTGGTTTGCTGAATTGGGTGATTGGGATTGACACGTATACACTGATGTGTATAAAACTGATGATTAATGAGAACCTGCTGTATAAAAAAATAAATAAAATTAAAAAAAAAAAGAAGTTACAAAGATGTTACTGCTTTGAATTCATAGCCCTCTTCTTACCCACACATTTTCTGCCTTTGAGTTGATACCCAGGTTCACATCCACAGTGAAAACTTCCTATGGCATTGAAACAGTGGTGGTGACAGGGGCTGGATTCTTGACATTCATTAATATCTGTTAAAGAAAACAAAACTTGCTTCACATGCTGTTAGAAAACTTGGCTTAATTTATCCCAAATGTTAAATATTTTAGTGATCATGATGTTTAAGATCTTCCCTAAAAAGAATCCAATTGAAGTGCTCTCAAGGATCTGCTGGATAATTGATAGAATTAACTGCTGGAGAAGGTTATTCTCTTCAACACTACTCCAAGGTAGAAGGTTGCTAGTGATTCAGAACTATGTTGATGCAAAACTTCTCTATTTTAACTATTTTATTTACCATATGGCTCCCATTCCAGTTTCTAGGAACTTTTAGCCCTGGAATGTTGCGGACAGACTGGAGTACTGAAGGTAGAAAAAAATAATAATAATAAAGTTAAGTCTTCTGCAACAACTTTTGCAATTTGACCCTTCTTCCCAATTTTTGCTGCTGTTAGTCTGCTGCAGGTGTTTATCACCTTGCACTCAAATGACTGCAGCAACTTTAGCTTTTCTCCTCATTTGTAGTCACTGCCAAATTAATCTTCCTGAACACCATCTAGGTCATAGTGCAATGGAAAAAAAACCCTGCAGGCATGAATTCCCCTGCAGGCATGAATTCCCCAAACTTGTGTGCACCTGCCTGTATTTTGTAACTTTTCCCCTTTCCTTCCTTTCATTCCAGAAAAAGGGAGACCACTCCTTCCATTTAAGAAGAGTTCCTCTATTTGAGTTTTTGATCTCTGCAGCCCATCTCCTCCTTCCTCATCACGATGACTGTGGTCCACTGATCATGCCCTCCTCTTCTGTATTTTTAATGCCCTTCTCCTTACTGTCATCTTTCCCACAACCCTGCAGACATAATCAACTCTTTCCTATCCCAACAAAATTCCTCTCTCAGGTCTCTACTCACCTCAAGCTCCTGCCACTTTATTGTTCTATTACAAATCCTCAAAAGAACAATCTCACCATATTTTAGGCTCTTCATGTTCTAATCTTACATTCCCAAGTTCGAGATTTCCAATGTCTTATTTTGTTCTTGTTTTCTATTTCAGATTTTCTAATTTAATCTTTCAAAATCTGTACATGTCACATAAATGCACAAATATGATAACATGTTTTTTAAGTTTAATTTTTATTTTATATTGGGCTACAGTTGATTTACAATGTTGTGTTAGTTTCAGTTGTACAGCCAAGTGGTTCAGTTGCACATATACATATATCCATTCTTTTTCAGATTCTTTTCCCATATAGGTTATTACAGATTATTGAGTAGAGTTCCATGTGCTTTACAGTAGGTCTTTTTCAATTACCTATTTTATATATATTAGTGTATATATGTTAATCCCAAACTCCTAATATATCCCTCCCCTGACCACCTCTCCCCTTTGGTAACCATAAGTTTGTTTGCGAAGTCTGTGAGTCTGTTTGTTCTGCAAATAAGTTCATTTGTATCATCTTTTTAGATTCCACGTATAAATGATACCATATACTATTTATCTTTCTCTTTCTGACTTACTTCACTTAGTATGATAATCTCTAGGTCCATCCATGTTGCTGCAAATGGCATTATTGCATTCTTTTTTATGGCTGAGTAATATTCCATTGTATATACGTGCCACATCTTCTTTACCCATTCCTCTGTCAATGGACATTTAGCCATTCCATATCTTGGCTATTGTAAATAGTGCTGCAATGAACATTGGGGTGCATGCATCTTTTCGAAGTATGGTTTTCTCTGGATATATGTATGGTTTCTCCATACAGTTTTCCATAGTGGTTGTACCAGTTTACATTCCTACCAACAGTATAGGAGGGTTCCCTTTTCTTCACATCCTCTCTAGCATTTATTTGTAGACTTTTTAATGATGGCCATTCTGACTGGTGTGAGGTGATACCTCATTGGAGTTTTGGTTTGCATTACTCTAATAATTAGTGATATATAGCATCTTTTCATGTGCTTTTTGGCCATCTTTATGTCTTCATTAGAGAAATGTATATGTAGATCTTCTGCCCATTTTTTGATTAGGTTGTTAGTTTTTTCATATTGAGCTGCATGAGCTGTTTGTATATTTTGAGGTTTATCCCTTGTTGGTTACTTTGTTTGTAAATATTTTCTCCCATTCTGTGGGTTGTGTTTTCATTTTGTTTATGATTTCCTTTGCTGTGCAAAACTTTTAAGTTTAATTAGGTCCTATTTGTTTATTTTTGCTTTTATTTTCATTACTCTAGGAGGTGGATCCAAAAAGATGTTGCTGTGATTTATGTCAAAGAGTGTTCTTCCTATGTTTTCCTCTTAAAAGTTTTATAGTATCTGGTCCTACGTTTAGGTCTTGAATTCATTTTGAGTTCATTTTTGTGTATGGTGTTAGAGAATGTTTTAATTTCACTCTTTTACATGTAGCTGTCCAGTTTTCCCAGCTCCACTTATTGAAGAGACTGTCTTTTTTCCATTGCATAGTCTTGCCTCCTTTGTCATAGATTAATTGACCATAGGTTGTGTAGGTTTATTTCTGGGCTTTCTATCCTGTTCCATTGACCCATATTTCTGTTTTTGTGCCAGTACTATACTGTTTTGATTACAGTAGCTTTGTAATATAGTTTGAAGTTAGGGAGCCTGATTCCTCCAGCTCTGTTTTTCTTTCTCAGGATTGCTTTGGCTATTCAGGGACTTTTGTGCTTCCATACAAATTAAAAAATTTTTTTGCTCTACTTCTGGGAAAAATGCCAGTGGTAGTTTGATAGGGATTGCACTGAGTCTGTAGATAGTTCTGAGTAATATAGTCATTTTGACAGTATTGATTCTTCCAATCCAAGACCACAGTATATCTTTCCATCTGTTTGTGCCATCTTCAATTTCTTTTATCAGCATTTTAGTTTTCAGAGTACAGGTCTTTTGTCTCCTTAGGTATGCTTATTCATAGGTATTTAATTCTTTTTGATGCGATGGTAAATGAGACTGTTTCCTCTTTCTGATCTTTCATTGTTAGTGTATAGAAATGCAACAGACTTCTGTGTATTAATTTTGTATCCTGCAACTTTACCAAATTCATTGAGCTCTAGTAGTTTTCTGGTAGCAAAATCTTTAGGATTTTCTATGTATAGTATCACTTTAACTGCAAACAGTAACAGTTTTACTTTTTGGAATTTTTTACTCTTTGGATTTCCAATTTGGATTCCTTTTACTTCTTTTTATTCTCTGATTGCCATGGCTAGGACTTCTAAAAGTATATTGGATAAAAGTGGTGAGAGTGGATGGACATCCTTGTCTTGTTCCTGACCTTAGAGGAATGCTTTCAGTTTCACCACTGAGTACAATGTTAGCTGTGGGTTTGTCATATATGGCCTTTCTATGTTGAGGTAGGTTCTCTCTATGCCCCCTTTCTGGATGGAGCATTTTTATCATAAAGGGGTGTTGAATTTTGTCAAAAGTTTTTCTGCATCTATGGAGATAATCATATGGCTTTTATTCTTCAATTCGTTACTGTGGTGTATCATACTGATTGATTTGTGCATACTGAAAAATCCTTGTATCCCTAGGATAAATCCCAATTGATCATGGTGTATGATCCTTTTAATGTATTGTTGAATTCAGTCTGCTAGTGTTTTATTGAGGATTTTTGCGTCTATGTACATCAGTGATATTGGCCTGTAATTTTCTTTTTTTGTAGTATCTTTATCTGGTTTTCGTATCAGGGTGATGCTGGACTTGTAGAATGAGTTTGGGAGTGTTCCTTCTTCTACAATTTTTTGAAACAGTTTCCAAAGGATATGTGTTAACTCTTCTCTAAATGTTTGATAGAATTTGCTTCTGAAGCCATCTGGTTCTGGACTTCTGTTTGTTGGAAGTTTTTAAATCACAGTTTCAACTTCAGTACTTGTGATTGGTCTGTTCATATTTCCTATTTCTTCCTGATTCAGTCTTGGGAGATGGTACCTTCCTACGAATTCATCTGTTTCTTTTAGGTTGTCCATTTTATTGGCATCTAGTTGCTTGTAGTAGTCTCAGGATCCTTTGTATTTCTGTGGTGCCCATTGTAACTTCTTCTTTTTCATTTCTAATTTTATTGATTTGGGCCCTTTCCCTTTTTTTTCTTGATGAGTCTGTCTAAAGTTTTATCAATTTTGTTCATCTTTTCAAAGAACCAGCTTTTAGTTTCTTTGATCTTTTCTGTTGTTTTCTTCATCTCTATTTCATGTATTTCTGCTCTGATCTTTATGATTTCTTTTCTTTTACTAACTTTTGCTTTTGTTTGTTCTTCTTTTTCTAGGTGCTTTAGGTGTAAAGTTACATTGTTTTTTTGAGATTTTTGTCTCTTGAGGTAACATTGTATTGCTATAAACTTCCCTCGTAAACTGCTTTTGCTGCATCCCAAAGTTGCTGGATTGTTGTGTTTCTGTTTTCATTTGTCTCTAGGTATTTTTTGATTTCCTCTTTGATTTCTTCAGTGATCCATTGGTTGTTTAGTAACATATTATCTAGCCTCCAGGTGTTTCTGTTTTTTGCAGTTTTTTTTCTTGTAGTTGATGTCTAATCTCATAGCATTGTGGTTGTTAAAGATGCTTAATTTCAGTTTTCTTAAATTTACTGAGGTTTGGTTTCTGGCACAGCATGTGATCTATTGTGGAGTATGTTCCATGTGAACTTGAAAAGAATGTGTATTCTGCTGCTTTTGGATGGAGTGCTTAAATATTAAGTCCATCTTGTCTAATGTGTCATTTAAGGGCTGTGTTTCCTTATTGATTTTCTATCTGAGTGATCTGTCCGTTGAGGTAAGGGGGGTGTTAGAGTCCCCCACTACTATTGCGCTACTGTCGATTTCTCCTTTTATAGCTGTTAGCATCTGTCTTACATATCAAGGTGCTCCTATGTTGGGTGCATATATATTTACAATTGTTATATCTTCTTCTTGTATTGATCCCTTCATCATTATGTAGTGTCCTTCTTTGTCTCTTATAACAGTCTTTATTTTATTTTTTTTTCCTGCTGTACGCAGGGCCTCTCACCGCTGTGGCCCCTCCCATCGCGGAGCACAGGCTCTGGACGTGCAGGCTCACTGGCCCAGCCGCTCCACGGCATGTGGGATCCTCCCGGACCGGGGCACGAACCCGCGTCCCCTGCATCGGCAGGCGGACTCCCAACTACTGCGCCACCAGGGAAGCCCAACAGCCTTTATTTTAAAGTCTATTTTGTCTGATATGAGTTTTGCTGCTCTAGTTTTCTTTTGATTTCTGTTTGCCTGGAATACCTTTTCCCAACGTCTCACTTTCAGTCTGTACATGTCCCTTAGTCTGAAGTGGGTTTCTTGTAGACAGCATATGTATGGGTCTTGCTTTTGTATCCATTAAGCCAATCTATGTGTTTTGGTTGGAGCATTTAATACATTTACATTTAAGGTAATTATCGATATTAATGTTCTTATTGCCATTTTGTTAATTGTCTTGGATTTGTTTTTGTACGTCATTTCCCTTCATTTCTCTTTTGTTCTTTTCTGTTGTGATTTGATGACTATCTTAGAGTTGTGTTTGGATTGCTTTTTCTTTTTTGTATGTGTATCTATTGTAGATTTTTGGTTTGTGGTTACCATGATGTTTTGATATAGCAATCTATCTATCTATCTATCTATCTAAGATTATTTTAAGTTGCTGGTCTCTGAATTTCAAATGCATTTCTAATGTACTGCATTTGTACTCTCCTCACGATTGCTGGTTTTGATGTCATATTTGTGTGTAGATGATTTGCTACCTTTACAGAATGTTTGCCTTTACTGGTGAGCTTTCCCATTCATAATTCTTTTGTTTCTAGTTGTGGCCTTTTCTTTTCTGCCTAAAGAAGTTCCTTTAGCATTTGTTGTAAAGCTGGTTTGGTGGTGCTAAATTCTCTTAACTTTTGCTTGTCTGTAAAGCTTCTGATTTCTCTATTGAATCTGAACAAGAGCCTTGCTGGGTAGAGTATTCTTGGCTGTAGGTTTTTCCCTTTCATCACTTTAAATATATTGTGCCACTCCCTTCTGGCTTGCAGAGTTTCTGCTAAAACATCAGCTGATAACTGTATGGGGATTCCCTTGTATGTTATTTGTTGCTTTTAATATTTTCTCTTTGTGTTTAATTTTTGTCAAGTTGATTAATATGTGTCTTGGTGTGTTCCTCCTTGGGTTTATCTTGTATGGGACTCTGTGCTTCCTGGACTTGAGTGAGTGTTTCCTTTCCCCTGTTAGTGAAGTTTTTGGCTATTATTTCTTCAAATATTTTCCCAGGCCCTTTCTCTCTCTTCTCCTTCTGGGACCCCCTTTAATGCGAATGTTGGTGTGTTTAGTGTTGTCCCAGAGGTCTCTTAAACTGTCCTCATTTCTTTTCATTCTTTTTTCTTTATTATGTTCTGCAGCAGTGATTTCCACTCATCTCTCTTCCAGCTCACTTATTCGTTCTTCTGCCTCATTTATTCTGCTATTGATTCCTTCCAGTGTATTTTTCATTTCAGTTATTGTATTGTTCAACTCTGTTTGACTTTAAATCTTCTAGCTCTTTGCTAAACATTTCTTGTATCTCAGTCTGTGCCTCCATCGTTTTTCTGAGATCTTGGATAATCTTTACTCTCATTACTCTGAAGTCTTTTCAGGCAGATTGCCTATCTCCACTTCACTTAGTTGTTCTTCTGGGGTTTTATCTTGCTCCTGTGTCTGGAATATATTTCTGTTCCACCTCATTTTGTCTAACTTTCTGAGTTTGTGGTCTCCTTTTCTCAGGCTTCAGTACTGTAGTTCTTCTTGCTTCTGGTGTCTGCTCCTTGGTGGGTTAGGTTGGTCCAGAGGCTTGTGCAGGCTTCCTAATGGGAGGAACTGGTGCCTGCCCACTGCTGGTGGAGCTGGGTCTTGTCCCTCTGGGCAGGGCCATGTCAAGGGGTGTGTTTAAAGGTGGCTGTGGATTCAGGATGACTTTAGGCAGCCTGTCTGTCTGCTGATGGGTAGGGCTGTGTTCCTGTCTTGCTGGTTGTTTGGCCTGAGGTGTCCCAGCACTGGAGCCTACAGGCTGTTAGGTGGGGCCAGTTCTTGCTGCCAAGTCCTCTGGGAGAACTCACATTGATGAATATTCCCTGGGGTCTTTGCCTCCAGTGTCCTTGCCCCCACAGTGAGCCACAGCTGACCCCCACCTCCCTGGGAGATCCTCCAAGACCTGCAGGTAGGTCTGGCTCAGGGTCCTATGTAGTCACTGCTTTGCCCTGGGTCCCAGTGCATGTGAAACCTTATGTGCACCCTTCAAGAGTGGAATCTCTGTTTCCCTCAGTCCTGTGGAGCTCCTGCACTCAAGCCCCAAAGGTGTTCAAAGCCAAATGTTCTGGGGGCTACTCCTCCCAATGCCAGACCCCCAGGCTGGGGAGCCTGATGGGGAGCTCAGAACTATCACTCCTGTGGGAGAACCTCTGTGATATAATTATTTTCCAGTTTGTGAGTCACCCACTCAGTGGGTATGGGGTTTGATTATATCATGGAAGCACCCCTTCTATCATCCAGTTGTGGCTTCTTCTTTGTCTTTGGATGTAGAATATCTTTTTTGGTAGGTTCTTTTGGTAGGTCATTTTTGTCGATGTTTCTTCAGCAGGTAGTCATGATTTTGGTGTTCTCATGAGAGGAGGTGAGCTCAAGTCCTTCCACTCTGCCATCTTGTCTCCTCCCTGATCTGTGATCATATACTTTTAAAAGATTTTCTTAGTGCCGTTTTTTCTTCTTCTTTCACTTGGCTTCCCTTGTCCTCCCCTTGTCCACCAAAGCCAACTTACATTAACAATCTAATATAAATAATAACATATCTCTTTTATGTAAACCTATATCTCTTCCTAAATATATAAATCCATTTCCTTTTTCTTTGGTTATTGTTTGTTTTCCAGTCACATAATCTTTTCTACACAAGTTGCATACACGCTTTCATATCTTTGTGTTCTCACTCAACAACGCCTCATGGAAATTCTAAGCCAAACAGTTGAGCTTCATTCCATTCTTTTTAATGGCAGCATAGTGGTTCATGGTATAGATGTACCATAATTCATTCATTCTTTCTACTATTAAGAATTTCATTTTGCATCCAGTGTTTCTTCCTCTGGAAAATCCTGATAGCAGCTTTATTCATAATTGCTAAAATTTGTAAGTGCCAAGATGTCCTTCAGTAGAATGGATATATAAACCGTGGTACATTCATACAATGGATTATTTTTCAGCACTAAAAAGAAATAAGCTATCAAGCCATGAAAAGACATAGAAGAATCTTAAATGTATATTACTAAGTGAAAGACGCCAATCTGAAAAGGCTACATACTGCATCATTCCAACTACATGACATTCTAGAAAAGGTAAAGCTAGAGAGACAATAAAAAGATGACGGGCTTCCCTCGTGGTGCAGTTGTTAAGAATCCACCTGCCAGTGCAGGGGACATGGGTGTGAGCCCTGGTCCGGGAAGATCCCACATGCTGTGAAGCAACTAAGCCTGTGTGCCACAACTACTGAGCCTGCACGCTACAACTACTGAAGCCTGCGTGCCTGGAGCCCAAGCTCTGAAACAAACAGAAGCCACTGCACTTTATACATATATATAAAGATGAGTGGTTTCTGGAGGTTGGGGGAGGAAAGGATGACTGACTAGGTGGAACACAGAAGATTTTTAGGGCAAGGAAACTATTGTGTATGATACTATAATGGAGGATATATGACATTATTCATTTGTCTAAACCCACAGAATATACAACACCAGGAGTGAATCCTAATGTAAACAATGGACTTTGGGTGGTAATTATGTGTTAATGTAGGTTTATCCTTGGTTAAAAAAAAAAAAAAAAAAAAAGTACCAGTCTGGTGCAGGATGTTGGTAGCAGGGGAGGCTGTGCATGAGTTGGGGCAGGGAGAATATGGAAAATCTCTTTACATTCTACTCAAATTTGCTGTGAATCTAAAACTGCTCTAAAATAATAAGTTCTATTAAAGAAGTCCTGCAGTAAATAGTCTTATGAAATGAGTTTTATTAAATAGATTCTATTAAGATCATGCTGTATGATCTCTTCTCTCAAATATTACAGGCAAGTTTTATTCAAAACCACTTTGTTACAAATACTTAAAATAGCCATGGCATATTACATTTAAACATTTTACTAAGAAGCTCAATCCATTAAAGAGAGTTTACTCTAAGTGATTCAACAGGCAGGGGTTTTAATCTGTGATACAGTGAAGATAAAGCAAGGGACTCCATTTGTATACCTTGACAACTCAGCCCATCACTGGTTCTTCGAAAGCCAATTCCACAGCGGACCACACAGTGATAGGATCCAATGGTATTGTCACAATCCTGACCGGCATGGCAAGTGTGTCCACTCAAAGCGCACTCATCAATATCTGCAACAAAGTGAGTCATTCAACTAGGGGGAACTGAAGAAAACCAACCAAAGAACCTGTTGTGAAACAGGGATAAGAAAAGCAATGAATGACACTTGAAATATACAAGAGCAAAAATGGCGAATTTTGGGGGTGTGTCATTTCAGGTGGGTTGAGTAGCTGACAAGCTCATAGCAGGACAGTGTGATGTCTTCACAGACCAAGCCATCCAACAGACCACTTATAAATTAGGTGGCTGAAAAAAGGTACTTCTCCTTTCTGACATCTCAGTTTTTTCATCTGTAAAATGAGGATAATAATATCCACCTCTCAGCATTGCTTTGAAAATTAAATAATGTTTATGGTGCCCAGTCCATACTGGACATTCCATAAAAGTTACTCCTATGCCCCTGCTCTCTCTCTCTTTAGCATTTAGAAGGGGGTCTCCTTGGGCATAGAGGGAGAAATCCTTTCTTCTTTTCATCATTTTTAGTTTATTATACAACTAGGCTCTTATACAAGTTCTAACTTTGAAGCATACCTGGAATCTGATAGAAAAGTGTGTTCTTCTTTAACATACCATGATTGTGCAATTTACTAAATTTCTTTATAACCTCTTCCTTCCTACTTTTATCCCTGTAAAAGAAGTATGGTAATAGTC
This sequence comes from Delphinus delphis, assembly GCF_949987515.2. Lineage (NCBI taxonomy): Eukaryota > Metazoa > Chordata > Mammalia > Artiodactyla > Delphinidae > Delphinus > Delphinus delphis. Next base: position 140,747,681 of record NC_082683.1, on the reverse strand, counting down.
CTGCCTGCCTCTTCTCATTGTGTTGTGGGGATTGAGTGAGTCACTACAGGCATTCCTGCCCACAGAGCACCCCATATGAAGGCAGTGTGTGAGCAGTATTCCCTCTTCCTTACTTTTTCAACTTAATGAAGGTGGGGGCAGAAAGAGTAGGAAAGAAGAGCACTGGTCTACCACGCTTTTCCTAGGTCAGAGACTGCCATGTCCACTGCTTAAATGTGTTGATTAGACTTAGCTTTGTGACTACCTTGACAAGTTCTTCCATCCACAGCTATAGTGAGGCCTTTTGGGCAGGAGCAATAATAAGTTCCCATGGCATTGTGACAGATATGGGAGCAGGGATTCCCTGCTGCACATTCATCTTCATCTGAAAGAAGAAACAAAAAGACCCAATCAGTATGAAGAAGCCCTACTTTCAAGGAGTTATTAAAGTTGGTGAAAAGAGTTGCTTATAGAGGCCAATGAATGAATCAAATGTAACAGGAAATGCTCTAAGTGCCACAGGATGGAAACACAAAATAAAAATTAATTTGGGGTCCTCAAATTATCTGAGAGTGAATAAATGGTTAGATTAATTCTAAAACAACAATGATGACAGCTAAGATATAATAACAATTTATTGTGATCTAAATGCTTTTTACCTACATTAACTCATTCCTCAACATTCCTAGGAGCTAAGTATTTTTATTCCTATCTTCATTTGCATGATAAAACTGAGGAACAAAGAGGTTAAGTAAATTGCTCAAGGTCACATAGGTTATTATTCGAAGAGCTGGGATTTGAACCTGGTCAGAAGAGGTTAAGTAAATTGCTCAAGGTCACATAGGTCATTATTTGCAGAGCTGGGATCTGAACCTGGGCAGTGTAGTTTCTAAAGACCACCTTTTTACCACTATACTACATTACATTGCCTACCAGCAAAAAGAAAGGCACTGTGGGGCTTCCCTGGTGGCTCAGTGGTTAAGAATCTGCCTGCCAGTGCAGGGGACAGGGGTTTGAGCCCTGATCCAGAAAGATCCCACATGCTGCAGAGCAACTAAGCCCGTGTGCCACAACTACTGAAGCCCACATGCCTAGAGCCCGTGCTCCACAAGAGAAGCCACCACAATGAGAAGCCCACGCACCGCAACGAAGAGTAGCCTCCACTTGCTGCAACTAGTGAAAGCCCATGTGCGGCAACAAAGACCCAACGCAGCCAAAAATAAAAAAAATAAATACATAAATTTATTAAAAAAAAAAAAGCAAGGCACTACGTATGCTAACTTGAGCTCCTCAAGTCATTTACTTAGCTATTTACTTATCCGTGACCCTCTTGCACAGGTACTTGGATGGCACAAGGCTGCTTTAGTCATTAGTCCTCCACCCACAATCCAGCCCTATCCTACGATTAAGCAATTCTCAGGTTAGGTGACTTAGAGATGAATTACTGCTGTTCCACATTCATGGCAATCAGGTGGCCAGACGAAGTCCAGTGTTTTGTCCCTGTGTTCCCTCTACCCCTTTACTTGACCAAGATCCTTGACACACTTGATTGTGGACTAATCGGAAGAGCAAGGGCTTTGTATCTATCTTAAATTCAAATCTAGCTCTGCCACTAGATAGCTGAGTGATCTTAGGCAGTTAACTTCTTCACATCTCAATTTCTTCACCTGTAAAATGGGACATTTATAGGACTGTTGTGATTCTTAAATATCTAGCAAAATGACAGTAAATGTCTATTAAATGGTAGCATTAACAGCTTAATAAAAAATAAAAATGAATAATTTATTTCCATACTTACCAGCACAAAAGGGTCCAACTGAATCTAAGGCAAACCCAGAGGGGCACTGATTACTGCGATCTCCTACCATAGAGAGAAAAGCAAAATTAACTGGCTTGTTAGAACATTAGCATCTTGTTTCTCCCCAGGACCATCTTCTCTGGGAACATATGCCAAGGATGGAACACATGACATAGCAAATGCAATAGGTGAAAACAAGCAGAATGGAAAAGTTTTACTGTTTCTCAACCAAGAACTAAATGAATCATAATACAGAGATTGTTGGCAAGCAGCCAGCCACTGGAAGCAGATTTTCTGTTTAAGTTGTTTACATTAATCAAAAGAAAATTAATTACTCTTTGATAATGAAAAAGGATCCAAATCAATATGAATGCCAGGCATAACCACAGGCAAAGTCCTATTCTTCCAGCCATTTACTTATTCTGTTTGTTCTAGAAGTAGGATTGCTATTTTGAAGCCACTTAAAATAACTTATGCCAGTGAAAAACAAACTCTAGTGAAGAAACCCTCTCCTTTTGTAGATCTCCTCCATTTGTACTGTGAAGAATCTGGGTCTAAGTCCTCCTAGGTATAACCAAGTGTTTTCCTTCCTGGTAGTCAAAGCAAGAAGAAACAGGCATATCATTATAGCAATAGAATAGATTTAAGTTAGATGTCAGAAAAAAAACTATTAACAAGAATAAATAGGTTAGGGAATCTCCTTGGAAAGTAACTCTGTTTTGACCGGTGTTAAGCCGTTTAGCAAATATTTTTCAAATGTTATTGAGATGCAAAAACTTAAATGAAACATTTTTCAAGTTAACAAAGTAATCTCACACACACACACATACACATACCTTAAAAGACAATCATTGATATAACAGGTATAGCAGATTTCTCTCAAGGGAAATTTTATGTTCAGTTCATATTCAATCTCTTAGAAATTATCTTAGATTTTCCTTCAATTCTAAATGCATGAAACTGTTTATTTTTACTATTGTTTTAGGTGCTCTTCATAGAGGGAGTCTGGGCATTCATTAATTTTTCAGATTCATTCTACTTTGGAGAGTCTCAATTACAATATTATTTAAGCCCTGCTGAGAACATGAAACTGTTCAAAACTCTTCTGTACATTCATATATTTGGAGGGTGGAAGAAACATGCTCCAATGAAAATATTTCCTTGACTAGAAAGCTAGAGCCCTACTTGCTATTTCTAGGCAATCAAATTGCTATAAACCATGAAGCGAAAGCAGAGAGGTTCATGATCCATTTCCACCCTGAGTGTAAACATGACCCTGAGAGCATCCAAGCCTTCCTGCACCTTCAAGGGAATGGGGACAGGATGGATGGGATAGAAACGTCCGGAGCGTGTTGCTAAATGATTGTTGAGTGTTATACAGTACTGTGAGCTTCATGTGCTGTATTTCGAATGAAACCTCAGAACTGCCCTACTCCCATCATAACCAATTTTCAGATGAAGAATCTGAGACTGAGGACATGTAAACTGCTTAAAGTCAAAGTGCTAATATAATCTGGAGCAAGGATTTAGATGCAAGTCTGTGGGACTTTCAACCACTGAACTCAAGAATACAATTCAGGTGGTGATTATAATTCATGCTTCATTTTTATTTACTATTCAAACATTTCTTAATGCAGCCAGTATGTTGTGTACAGCACTGTGTTGGGGACGTAGTTGTGGAAAAATGTGTAACGTAAACATAAATTATTATCTGATAGAAGCTTTAGATTTCTGGTTCTAAATGGGGAGATATCTTCCATGGAGTGGCATCTGGGAAGGTTTTTGGGAGAGACTTTGGTTGTCATTATAATGACATGATTTAATAGGGAAGCCTATTTAAATTTAGGGAGTGGAGAAGACCCTGGGGAAGGTTTTAAGTATTGCAATGTGTGGGATAACGATGCAAGATGAAGATGTGTCCCTTGCCCTGAAAAATTGTCGTGGAAGCGAGAAAGCTGTTTGTAATTATCTAAGGCTAGAACCATCTTCCATATATTAAACGGTTTCTTTGTGTGATTAAAATATACAATGAACTTTCCAGAAATGCAGCTGTCATATAAATGGGTGGTTGATTGTACATTGTTTTATTCAGAACATTACCAAGAATTACTCAATGTTTTTTAAAAAAAAAAATCACACTGGGCCTCTAAATATTGGTTCAGCCATGTAAATACTTCTCTCTTAACTTCCAGTGTAGTAATGTCTAAAGATTTTCATATTGAAATAATATTTTGTTATCAACTATTTTCCTTTTATTTATTCTTTCTGTTGTAATTAAATCATGTTATTTTGAATTATATTATGATTTACTTTTTGACATAGTAGGGAGACAATACAAAATATTTGTTTGTGTTACAGTAATGTATAATTGTAGAGACTTTAAAAAGTATAAAATTCCCTGTAACCTTGTCACTTGGAACAAACTACTGCCAAGATTTTGGTGCTTTTCCCTGCAGTCACTTCCATCAGTATATACTTCAAAAAATTAAGTTAGGATCCTTTACAGACTAACAGTTGCCAAACTTTACTGATCGTAAAATCTCTTGGAGAGCTTATTAAAAATATAGATCCCTCTGGTCCTACCGCAGTCAGAATTGCCAAGGAAGAAGCCTGGGAATCTGTGTTTTTAACCAGTATAAAGGTTTCCTTACAATCACTGTGATGTGGGCAACCCAGGTTTGGATCATATTGTGTACTATTTTTCAATGATTGTTATGTCATGTACATTCTCCTTTGTCACTTGTTTATAGCTATATTTTCAATACCTAGAGCAGTATCTGGTATACAGTAGGTACTCAATTATTTTTAAATGAATAAATAAGCAATCATTAGAATACTTTTGAAGGAATATTTAGTTTAAGAGTTTATCATACATCTGTGCCATCATTTACATATTTACCTCTTTCAGGACATTTATTCTTGGCCATTTCTGTGATTTTCTTAGGGCAGACTCCTAGAATGAGATAACTAAAAAGATGTGAACATTTGAGAGGCTACTGATACATACTGTTTTCCAGAAATGTCAAATCTACAATCTCTGCTGGCAGTGTAGGAGGGTATTTGTTTCCTATACCTCTCCACTACTGAGTGGTCATCCTATATTTTAATCTCTGACAATGACAACTGGAAAACGGAACCTCATTGTTTTAATTTATATTTCTTTGCTTATTAATGAGGTACAGTTTTTCACATTTATTTTGTCATTATTATTTCTTCCTTTGTGAATTTCCTGTTCACAGATTATGTATTTTTCTATTGGGGTATTTGCCTTTTTCTTATTGATTTTTAAGGTTCTTATATATATTAAGGGTAATCATAGTTGTCCATAATATGTAATGCAAGTAAGTTTAAATATACGCAAAGAAAAACTATATATTTTGTTTTTCTCCCATGAGGAAGCTTTAAAAATTTTATTTGTAGTTAAATTTCTTTTATCTCCTTCTGATTAATTTGTAAAACTATAAATATTTTTTATAACTATATTTTGAAAATAATTTAATTTTAAAGATATGAATTCATATAATTTTAAAAAATTTCTATATTTGTGAATTGTCTTGACTAGTAGTTTCCAAATGCCAGAGTAAAGACCGCTTACAATAGAATCATTTAATTTTAAAGATATAATTTTTAAAAATTTCTATATTTGTGAATTGTCTTGACTAGTAGTTTCCAATGCCAGAGTAAAGACCGCTTACAATAGAATCATTTAGGGGCTGTGTTAAAAATACAGACTCCAAGGCCCTACCTTAGACTAGCTAAACTAAAATCTTTGTACCTAGAAATCTGAACTTTCTTCAAGCTCTCTGCAATTCCAATTGCATTGTAACCATAGGTTTAGTCTAGACCCAACAAAGAGAAAGAATGTGCTGGTCAAGCAACTAAGAATGCAAGCTTGCTCCCTGGTGGTCAAAGAAATTGCAGGTACACAATTCTTGCAACTCACAGGAACAATATCAACAACAAATGGGCACCTACATCAGATGTAATTCATAGAATTATAGCATCCAAGGATAGTAAGGGGTTTTAAATGTCCTGTAATGTTTCCTTCTATTGTGGGACCCAAGTCCCAAGGAAGGTCTTAAACCATAAAGACTTTCAAGCACGACTGGGTAGAAAGTATACATGACTTTTCAAAAATCACTTTAATGTCTCTGGTCCCAGATGATACAAATTCATTTTTAACTAAAGTCTTGTGCTAAGTTATCTTTTAAAAAATTATATGGAGTACTGGAAAAAGTAGAAACAGAGGTTAACTTTGAAAAGTAAGTATTACTGGGGAAAAGAAAACAAAATTCTTCATTCCAGTGGCTCTTTTCTTTAGTCCAAGTTACCTTAACATGCATGACAATAGTAAAATGAGGTGGTGGTGACATGTGGTTGGAGTAGGTGTAGGGCTACGGGTTCTACTGGCTATGAGGCTTTGTGAATCTGTGATTAGCTCAAAAAAAATGTGAATATACTCCTACATTACTATGACCTTAAATTTGATGAAGCAGTTCAGATAGATGCTGAAGAAGAAAACAGGCACATGCACAACTGATGAAAGCAAGAGTAAACAGTGAAAATGAATTTTAAGTGTATGTGCTGAGCATGATAAGCAAAATGACGGTTAAAATCTACTTGCATCTATTTTAGGAAAGCCAGCACAAAGCGAAACACATACATTCACCAGGCCACTCTGAATCATTTGAAGTGTCTCATGGGAGCCTAAAGTTCAAAGCTAAAGTCATTCAAACAGTTAGTGCCTATACCATAACCACATGCAAGTATCTCCTAGCATCAAAACCCCGCAGGATATGGAATGCTAATTGTCGTGTTGCCTCTTACAACTGAAAAGGAAATCTCAGAGTATAGACACATCAAAAAATCTCAGAGTATAGACACATCAAAGCACCACACAGCATAGGGAGACTGCTGAGATCAAGGGAAAGCAGTTCAAAAGTTATAATTTCCAAGAACAATAAATGACAGCTGAAATGATTGCCTCCCGGGTTTTAAAAGCTGCTTTTAAAATATGGAAACTTTTTTTGGCTAGTTTAGGTTAAGATACACCTTTACATCATGCTTCAGGAATTAAAAAAATTCTGTCAAATATAAGATTCAGAACAAGAACAAATGGACTTTATTGCCCAAAGAAAAATCGTTGACAGAGGATATATTTTTAAACCTCTCTGTGTATATAGGCTAGAACAGTAACAACTCCACTATGCCATCTGAAGATGCCTATTAGTAAATTAAATGTACTAGAATGCCAATGGGATTGGCCTTACCACAGGACTTCACCTACGAAACATGGGCAACACACATGAAAAACATGTTATCGTGTTCAGTCTATACCTTAATATCCTTATTTTGAATGGCATCAATGCGATTCTTTTACCCATTTAGAAAGGACTGCATAGCTTAAAGAGCTGTACTTTCCTTTAACCAAATTACCTTTGGAAATTGAAGCATGGATTTTAAAACCCAATGTCTCTTCTAACTGGTTGTAGTCAGATTCCACAGAGGATGCATGAAGTGTTTCTACCAAGAAAGGCATTCTTCCCTGTGCCTCATCATAGAAAACAGTGTGGTTCCATGTGTATGGGACGCTGATGCCATCAACGGTGAACAGCCGGGTTGAGTAGGCATACAGCTGCCCAGGACCTGTTTGAATGTAGTCCTCTGTGTAATCCTAAGAAAGACAGTACAGATTTGAGGATTAGCATGGCTCATCCTATTTTTTTTTCTTGAGGGTACTATGAGATGTAGAATGAGATTAAAAAAAAAAAAGGCTTAGGGGATAAAAATATATAATTCTAAATAAAACTGTAATTGTACAGTAGTGTTCAGGAACTAAAATTTGAACCTTTTAATTGTAAATACCTTAGTTTCATAATTTTAGTGTCATAAGTTATACTTTAATAAGGGATTCAGTTGTAGGTCAAAAAAAAATGTGAAAGGATGATTGTTACCATTCTTTAATTTCTGGAATACTTCTAAGGATGGTCTACAAAAACTTTAATGCAAGAATTAGTATTCTCTTTGTCTACAGAAAGTTAAACAAATGGCTTAAATCAACAAAGCTGTGATCTTGGTCCTGATAAGCAAGGTAATAAAACTACTAAGAGCTTATAAAGACTTGTCCGTAAAGATTTTTAAACAAAGACCAGATAGCCATTCCTAACTTCAGTGGTTTAGACATTTACTCCCCAAAATGAACAAGGGGAACTACACAAGTTTTCTGCACTCTTTTACTCCTACTCTTATTGTTACTCCAATAAACAGCGAAGGCAAGTTATCCTAGCATTTTACCTTCACAGTGACTTCAGCAGGTGACTGCAGCTGCAGGACATAGCCACTCACAACGATATCTACCAGCAGAGCTCCATCGGAATCCAAGCCCCGCGCAATGTGAGTCATCCGCAAGATTTCTCCTAGGAATTAGAATTTGTTCATTTCAATAGTAATATATATATATATGGTTTGTGTAAGCACAGAGCGGATTTACTTTATATACCAGTTCAGCTTTGTTATTGTACTTCAAACTTGATTAAACACAGATCATAAGAGAATTAAATTAGCACTTCGTCCCTAAATTAAAGACTTAGGTTGATTGAATTAAGTTGATTCTAAAATCTCTTTTTTTGTGGCAAAAATGTAGCCTATGATTAGGTGAAGGATTCCACACTTTTAACTCACAAGCAAGAGAAAGGCAGTTCTACAAAAATGGATCGCTTGTCTGTGAGAAGGGATAGAAAGCTTGACCAGGCAGACTGGCAATAGCCACAAGTCTGGCCCCAGGGCTTTGTTCTTTCGGATGCTTTAAGAAGTTGCAAAGGGGATCTTCATTGCCGCGTGCGGGATGTCCCATGTGCCACAACTAAGACCTGGCACAGCCAAATAAATAAATATTTTAAAAATACTTAAAGAAAAATAAGAAGTAGCAAAGGGGCATCTGAAAAATAAGAAGTAGCAAAGGGGCATCTTTGTAAGTGGATTGCCATACAGAGACCCACATGTCTTCTGGGCTTATTAAAGCTATGCCCTCCCTCAGCCCTTCTTTCTCAAAGATCACTGCTGCTGAGCTGACCACCTTCAAAGATGTTAGAAATGGAGGTCTATAAAAAGCTGTAGACCCTTGGAAAGGGCCATGAATTGCTAATAAGTATTAAGACTAAGGATAAAGTGAAAAGTGTTTAGATTTGCTTGTTTTCATTTCCATTTTTTTGATTAAAGAATCTCTATAAGATATCCTAATTGACTCTCAGTTTCATAGACAAAAGGCTTTAATTAATATTAGCAATGGCTCATCTTCCTGCTGTTTGGCCTTCAAAACCCTCTCTAAGGATTTAAAGAGAACAGATACAGGAAAGATGATGAAAAAAAAGCTTTCAGACTATAAAAATCACTATACTATTTGAAAACACATGGCCTCTTATAGACCCACGTCAGTAAAAGTTTATAGGAAAATATAAACTTGCTTTTATATCATTTATGCTAAGATGGCAACAAAACTTTGAAATTATTCTCTGTGGGAACATATAATGTATTTTTCTTAACCATCAACATTTAAAGCAATCATATTTTTAAATAGTAATAGAATAATAAGTTCAGCTGGTACTAACCAGTTGCAAATTCCACTTGGGTTTCTCTCTTGAAGACCGCATTGGTGAGGGTAAAGCCATTGACTGCTTCTCCTATTTCCTTTGCCGTTGTCCAATAAATGGGATTTAGAATGGAAATTATCTTTCTCATTGCTGGACCTAGAGAAAAAGGGATAAATAAGATATCAGAGCAAAATATTTACAGTCCATTATTATTATTCATAGCATGTTATTCAAAAGGATGAATCCTAAATAAACTTGAATAACAACAAAATAAATATCAGTATCTCATGTGTCTTTAAGTGTTTACCACTGGGATAAAACTAAGGACTATTATACTGATCATGTAGTAGTAGCATCCTCTAGAAATTTTAATAATAGGTGAAAAAGAAAAATATATGTTTTTAAAAAGAGGCTTATTAACAACTTCTGTAAGCAAAGAGACTTACCAAGACTGCGAGGTACATTGGTAATTCTGGCATGTATTATTTTGGTATCAGAGTTTGGGCTATCTGTTACTGTGGCGTTAAGGAAAGCAATTCCAAATTCGACATCATTAATACTTCCAATAACACTTCCTCTGGCTCGCTGGGGCCCACCTATTGCGGGAAGAAAAAACATTCTTGGATAAGGGAACAATTTCATCAACATTACATGGGAGAAAAGAAAGCCAGTATTCAAAGATGCTCCAAGTCTTCTCTCAAACATTTAAAAGATCATATGACATCTGAATTTAAGAGTGAAATACATAAGATTTCAAAACATTCTACTCTCATGTAACACTCATCAACCCATATAAATCTAGGATCCTTCCAATCTACGTACATCATAGTATTAATTCACAGTCCAAAGAATTCAATCGGCACCCAGTCCCAAAGCCTAAATAAAGTATGTATTTGGTGATGGTGATGAAATAATGATAATAACGAGAGTTTATTGAGCATGTCATGCGTGCTACAGTAAGCACTTAATATGCATTAACTCTTTAAATTCTAGCAAACATCCTATAAGGTAGTTTTAAACAGCCACAGTTTGCAGACTAGGAAAATAAAGTTCAGAGAAATCAAGTGACTTTTCCCATGATTACCCAGCTAAGAGGCAGTAGAGTGAGGATATAAACACAGATCTGCTTGTCATCAAAACACATATTCTTTCATCTATTGCCTCCTTCAAGAGAACATGGAGGGGAAAGGAGGGATCGCCAACAAAACAGCTCCAAAGTCTTGTGACAGGTCACTGTCAACATAAATGTGAAGTATCTAAGGGTTATTGTTTGTCTTGAGTTTCAGATCAAGGGCTTACCAAGCTCTTCATATTACAAATATATTGGAAAATGTTTAACTTGAGAAAAATTTGAGAAGAATATTGTACTTTTAACATTGTTGCAAAATTCATACCAAGACAATTATGTTGAAAAACAATCATACAATCTTTTAAAAGTAACTCTACAGTAATTTTATGCCTTCTTTCCATTGTTCAACAAAATTATTGGTTACTAACACAGAACTGGTGGTTAAGGAGTACATGCTTTGACAAGAGAGGGAAACGTACTGGGAAGAGGCTAACAGTTAAATTTTAAAATATTCATTATTTAATGCCTTTTAATTGAATATATTTTAAAACAATCGCTAGGTGGTTCAGATATTGTTATCATGTATTATATACTGGGGAGAAATACAATTGTATTCAGTCTGAGAAAAGTCAATAAGTAAAGTGTTTCACCATTTTAATTTGCATTATTTTACTAGTGAGAGAAAACATTTTTTTCACATTGATTCACCCTTCATGTTCTGGATTATATTCATTTGTTCATCAAGTACTGAGGATAGAATGGTAAGAAAGAAAATAAAAAAGACATGAAGCCTGCCTTCATAGCACTTATGTCTGAATAGGGGAGATAAACATTAATTAGAATTCCACAAATAAATGTAAAAATGAAATGTATATCTTAATGAATAGGATATCTACTACTCAGGGAAGTCTGAGAAGGGGGTAAAAATAGTTCGAAGATCTGAAGAAAGTTAAGGTCTTAGCAAAGTCAAGGAAGGCAGGAAAAGGGCTTTCCTTGTAGAGGAAACAGCATGTGTCACCCTTTTGGGAGGTGGTGGCTTGTCACATCTGAGAAGCCAAGAGTAGCGAGCTTAGTGGGTGATGGGAAACATGCAGCAAGATGATGCAGGAAAGTACACAGGAGGGCCAGTCAGGACCTGGTCGGCTCCATTTGTTCTTATCCTTAGTCCTAAGCAGGGTGAGAGAAGGGTAGAAGGATTACTAATTTACTTAGTTCTCTGGATCATTACTAAGGAGCATGGCCTCTCTAGTCTCACAGAGGAACCTCCATTAGCAGAGAGGCTTCCTAAAATCATAATAAGGCCACAGACACCCCAAAACACACCACCAGACGTGGACCTGCCCACCAGAAAGACAAGATCCAGCCTCATCCACCAGAACACAGGCACTAGTCCCCTCCACCAGGAAGCCTACACAACCCACTGAACCAACCTTAGCCACTGGCGACAGACACCAAAATCAACAGGAACTACGAACCTGCAGCCTGCAAAAAGGAGACCCCAAACACAGTAAGATAAGCAAAATGAGAAGACAGAAAAACACACCGCAGATGAAGGAGCAAGATAAAAACCCACCAGACCTAACAAATGAAGAGGAAATAGGCAGTCTACCTGAAAAAGAATTCAGAATAATGATAGTAAAGATGATCCAAAATCTTAGAAATAGAATAGACAAAATGCAAGAAACATTTAACAAGGACCTAGAAGAACTAAAGATGAAACAAACAATGATGAACAACACAATAAATGAAATGAAAAATACTCTAGAAGGGATCAATAGCAGAATAACTGAGGCAGAAGAACGGATAAGTGACCTGGAAGATAAAATAGTGGAAATAACTACTGCAGAGCAGAATAAAGAAAAAAGAATGAAAAGAACTGAGGACAGTCTCAGAGACCTCTGGGACAACATTAAACGCACCAATATTCGAATTATAGGGGTCCCTGAAGAAGAAGAGAAAAAGAAAGGGACCGAGAAAATAATTGAAGAGATTACAGTTGAAAACTTCCCTAATATGGGAAAGGAAATAGTTAATCAAGTCCAGGAAGCACAGAGAGTCCCATACAGGATAAATCCAAGGAGAAATACACCAAGACACATATTAATCAAACTGTCAAAAATTAAATAAAAAGAAAACATATTAAAATCAGCAAGGGAAAAACAACAAATAACACACAAGGGAATCCCCATAAGGTTAACCGCTGATCTTTCAGCAGAAACTCTGCAAGCCAGAAGGGACTGGCAGGACATATTTAAAGTGATGAAGGAGGAAAAACCTACAACTAAGATTACTGTACCCAGCAAGGACCTCATTCAGACTTGATGGAGAAATTAAAACCTTTACAGACAAGCAAAAGCTGAGAGAGTTCAGCACCACCAAAGTAGATTTACAACAAATGATAAAGGAACTTCTCTAGGCAAGAAACACAAGAGAAGGAAAAGACCTACAATAACAAACCCAAAACAATTTAGAAAATGGGAATAGGAACATACATATCGATAATTACCTTCAATGTAAATGGATTAAATGCTCCCACCAAAAGACACAGACTGGCTGAATGGATACAAAAACAAGACCCGTATATATGCTGTCTACAAGAGACCCACTTCAGACCTAGGGACACATACAGACTGAAAGTGAGGGAATGGAAAAAGACATTCCATTCAAATGGAAATCAAAAGAAAGCTGGAGTAGCAATTCTCATATCAGACAAAATAGACTTTACAATAAAGACTGTTACAAGAGACAAGGACACTACATAATGATCAAGGGATGGAACCAAGAAGACATAACAATTGTAAATATTTATGCACCCAACATAGGAGCACCTCAATACATAAGACAAATACTAACAGCCATAAAAGGGGAGATCGACAGTAACACATTCATAGTACGGGACATTAACACCCCACTTTCACCAATGGACAGATTATCCAAAATGAAAATAAATAAGGAAACACAAGCTTTAAGTGATTCATTAAACAAGATGGACTTAATTGATATTTATAGGACATTCCATCCAAAACAACAGAATACACATTTTTTTCAAGTGCTCATGGAACTATCTCCAGGACAGATCATATCTTGGGTCACAAATCAAGCCTTGGTAAATTTAAGAAAATTGAAATTGTATCAACTATCTTTTCTGACCACAACACTATAAGATTAGATATCAATTACAGGAAAAGATCTGTAAAAAATACAAACACATGGAGGCTGAACAATACACTACTTAATAACGAAGTGATCACTGAAGAAATCATAGAGGAAATAAAAAATACCTAGAAACAAATGACAATGGAGACATGATGACCCAAAACCTATGGGATGCAGCAAAAGCAGTTCTAAGAGGGAAATTTATAGCAATACAATCCTACCATAAGAAACAGGAAACATCTCAAATAAACAACCTAACCTTGCAGCTAAACCAATTAGAGAAAGAAAAGAAAAACCCCAAAGTTAGCAGAAGGAAAGAAATCATAAAAATCAGATCAGAAATAAATGAAAAAGAAATGAAAACAACGATAGCAAAGATCAATAAAACTAAAAGCTGGTTTTTTGAGAAGCTAAACAAAATTGATAAACCATTAACCAGACTCGTCAAGAAAAAAAGGGAGAAGACTCAGATCAATAGAATTAAAAATGAAAAAGAAGTAACAACTGACACTGCAGAAATACAAAGGATCATGAGAGATTACTACAAGCAACTCTATGCCAATAAAATGGACAACCTGGAAGAAATGGACAAATTCTTAGAAATGTACAATCTACCAAGAGTGAACCAGGAAGAAACAGAAAATATGAACAGACCAATCACAAGCACTGAAACTGAAACTGTGATTAAAAATCTTCCAACAAACAAAAGCCCAGGACAGATGGCTTCACAGGTGAATTCTATCAAACATTTAGAGAAGAGCTAACACCTATCCTTCTCAAACTCTTCCAAAATATAGCAGAGGGAGGAACACTCCCAAATTCATTCTACGAAGCCACCATCACCCTGATACCAAAACCAGACAAAGATATCACAAGGAAAGAAAACTACAGGCCAATATCACTGATGAACATAGATGCAAAAATCCTCAACAAAATACTAGCAAACATAATCCAACAGCACATTAAAAGGATCATACACCATGATCAAGTAGGGTTTATTCCAGGAATGCAAGCATTCTTCAATATACACTAATCAACGTGATACACCATATTAACAAATTGAAGGAGAAAAACCATATGATCATCTCAATAGATGCAGAGAAAGCTTTCGACAAAATTCAACACCCACTTATGATAAAAACACTGCAGAAAGTAGGCATAGGGGAAACTTTCCTCAACATAATAAAGGCCATATATGACAAACCCACAGACAACATCGTCCTCAATGGTGAAAAACTGAAAGCATTTCCATTAAGATCAGGAACAAGGCAAGGTTGCCCACTCTCACCACTCTTATTCAACATAGTTTTGGAACTTTTAGCCACAGCAAGCAGAGAAGAAAAAGAAATAAAAGGAATCCAACTCGGAAAAGAAGAAATAAAGCTGTCACTGTTTGCAGATGACATGATACTCTCCATACAAAATCCTAAAGATGCTACCAGAAAACTACTAGAGCTAATCAATGAATTTGGTAAAGTTGCGGGACACAAAATTAATGCACAGAAATCTCTTGCATTCCTATACACTAATGATGAAAAATCTGAAAGTGAAATCAAGAAAACACTCCCATTTACCACTGCAACATAAAAATAAAATATCTAGGAATAAACCTACCGAAGGAGACAAAAGACCTGTATGCAGAAAATTATAAGACACTGATGAAAGAAATTAAAGATGATACAAATAGATGGAGAGATATACCATGTTCTTGGATTGGAAGAATCAACATTGTGAAAATGACTCTACTACCCAAAAGAATCTACAGATTCAATGCAATCCCTATCAAACTACCAGTGGCATTTTTCACAGAGCTAGAACACAAAATTTCACAATTTGTATGGAAACAAAAAAGACCCCAAAAAGCCAAAGCAATCTTGAGAATGAAAAACGGAGCTGGAGGAATCAGGCTCCCAGACTTCAAACTATACTACAAAGCTACAGTAATCAAGACAGTATGGTACTGGCACAAAAACAGAACTATAGATCAATGGAACAGGATAGAAATCCCAGAGATAAACCCACGCACATATGGTCACCTTATCTTTGATAAAGGAGGCAAGAATATATAGTGCAGACAAGACAGCCTCTTCAATAAGTGGTGCTGGGAAAAATGTACAGGTACATGTAAAAGTATGAAATTAGAACACTCCCTAACACCATACACAAAAATAAACTGAAAATGGATTAAAGACCTACATGTAAGGCCAGAAACTTTCAAACTCTTAGAGGAAAACATAGGCAGAACGCTCTATGACATAAATCACAGCAAGATCCTTTTTGACCCACCTCCTAGAGAAATGGAAATAAAGACAAAAACAAATGGGACCTAATGAAACTTCAAAGATAAGGCTCAGCAAAGGAAACCATAAAGAAGACCAAAAGATAACCCTCAGAATGGGAGAAAATATTTGCAAATGAAGCAACTGACAAAGGATTATTCTCCAAAGTTTACAAGCAGCTCATACAGCTCAATAACAAAAAAACAAACAACCCAATCCAAAAATGGGCAGAAGACCTAAATAGACATTTCTCCAAAGAAGATATACAGACTGCCAAAAAACACATGAAAGAATGCTCAACATCATTAATCATTAGAGAAATGGAAATCAAAACTACAATGAGATATCATCTCACACCAGTCAGAGTGGCCATCATCAAAAAATCTACAAACAATAAATGCTGGAGATGGTGTGGAGAAAAGGGAACACTCTTGCACTGTTGGTGGGAATGTAAATTGATAGAGCTACTGTGGAGAACAGTATGGAGGTTCCTTAAAAAAGTAAAAGTAGAACTACCATATGACTCAGCAATCCCACTACTGGGCATATACCCTGAGAAAACCATAATTCAAAAAGTCATGTACGAAAATGTTCATTGCAGGTCTATTTACAATAACCAGGACATGGAAGCAACCTAAGTGTCCATCAACAGATGAATGGATAAAGAAGATGTGGCGTATATATACAATGGAATATTACTCAGCCATAAAATGAAACGAAATTGAGTTATTTGTAGTGCGGTAGCTGGACCTAGAGTCTGTCATACGGAGTGAAGTCAGAAAGAGAAAAACAAATACCGTATGCACACATATATGTATGGAATCTTAAAAAAAAAAAAAGGTCATGAAGTACCTAGGGTTTAGATGGGAGTAAAGACACAGACCTACTAGAGCATGGACTTGAGGATATGGGGAGGGGGAAGGGTAAGCTGTGACAAAGTGAGAGAGTGGCATGGACATATATAGACTACCAAACGTAAAATAGATAGCTAGTGGGAAGCAGCCACAGAGCACAGGGAGATCAGCTTGGTGCTTTGTGACCACCTACAGGGGTGGGATAGGGAGGGTGGGAGGGAGGGAGACGCAAGAGGGACGAGATATGGGAACATATGTATATGTATAACTGATTCACTTTGTTATAAAGCAGAAAGTAACACACCATTGTAAAGCAGTTGTACTCCAATAAAGATGTTAAAAAAAAAAAAAAGACACTTCCCAACTCCTTTTATAAAGCCAGCATTACTCTGATACTAAAACCAAGAAAATCACAAGATAACAACAGACCAATATCTCGTACAAATATTGGTGTAAAAACCCTCAATAAAATTGTAGCAACTGCTATCCATCAACATATAAAAAAAAATATCACCATGACTAAGTGGGATTTATTCCATGAATGCAAGGTTGGTTCAACATCCAAAAATTAATTAATGGAATACATCATATCAGAATTTAATAAGTGAAAAGCATATGCTCACCTCATGAGACACAGAAAAAGCATTTGGCAAGATCAACACTTTTCATCATAAAATCATTCATCAAACTATGAATTGAAAGGAACTTCCTCCATATGTGAAAGAACATCTATGAAAAAACCCACATCTAACATCATACTTAATGGTAAAAGAAAGGATGCTGTCTTCCTTAATCAGGAAAAAATAAGGATATTTGTTCTCATTACCTCTATTCATCATTATAAGAGACCTTCCAGCCAGGGCAATTAGGCAAGAAAAACAAATAAAAGGCATATCCATTGCGAAGAAAAAGAAGTAAAATTATCTCTATTTGAAGATGACATGATCTTATATATATAAACAATTCCATGGAATCCACTAAAAAGTAAACTGACAAATGCAGCAAGATTTCAGGATACAATATCAGTTAAAAACTTCACTGTATTTTTATACAAAAAAAAAAAAGATACGGTTACATCTGACTGATAGATATTTGCCCTTTCAGCATGCCTACATCCTATAAACCTTTTCATGTAATTCCTTTCTCTCACTCTGCCAAATGGGCCTTCTTGATTTTCAGGGATATTTTATTTCTAAGGCAACCTTAAACCTTTGGAAAGTCCAATGGTATCTCAGTATTTCAACAATGCGAGAATATTCGTTTTGGTCTTCTTATAGCACTTAGGAAGCCTATCCTTTGAGATAAGTACCCTTAGTATTATCCACCATTTCTTGGGACTCCAATAAACTCTTTTATTTTTGCAGTACGCGGGCCTCTCAGTGTTGTGACCTCTCCCGTTGAGGAGCACAGGCTCCGGATGCGCAGGCCCAGCGGCCATGGCTCACGGGCCCAGCTGCTCTGCAGCATGTGGGTCTTCCCGGACCGGGACACGAAGCCGTGTCCCCTACATCGGCAGGCGGACTCTCAACCACTGCGCCACCAGGGAAGCCCTCCAAGAAACTCTTTTTAAGGTCCATGAGTTCTAGAATTCTGACTTTGTTCCTTCTGAATTTTTGCATCACTTACAATATCTAGCCATATTTCACGACTGACTTGAATTATGGTAGTTGAACTTCCCCTAATCTTTTTTCTTGAGCTGAATTTGCCCTATTTTACTGTCTACACTCATGTTCTCCATATTTCCATCTGTGAAAGAACAGCCTCCAATTGTGTATTTCTATTAGATATTCAGTTTCTACCCCACCGTCATTTTTCCGCTTGGAATCTCAGCCTGGCTTTCCCACTCTTCCATGCCCCTTTACCCCTCAAGCCCAGGACTACTATACGGCTGTGCAGACTATTTCCTTTTACAAGGGAGCCTGGAAGATGGCAATCAGAGACTAAAATCCAGCATGAACTTTGGTGTAGAGCTGCACCAACGAGGGGGAAAAAAGCGCACTTTTCCCATTAATTCCTCTCAGAGTTGGTGCTATTTTGTAATTTGAGGGCTCAGAGTGACACCTTTCTTCAATTTGTGGAAAGTCTCTAAATGTGGTCCTGCCAAAGTCTAACTTAGTTGCTTACCTGGGCATGCTTGTATATTGCATCTGGATACCTGAGTAGCATCTCCTAGGCAGGGGCGACCACTTTTGGATGGTACTGGATTGTTACACTGTCGTTTTCGAGTCTTTTCACCTCCTCCACAAGAGGTAGAACACCAGCTCCAACTATGCCAGTTTCCCCAACTTCCATCCACTATGAACAAGAATAGAATGGTCGATATTAACAAATAGGTTTTAAAACCTACACCTAGGGTAACTCTGCCTATACAACTTCCATTTTAAGATCTGAAATGATGGGCTACTACAATGAGCACTAAAGAAATGCTTTACTTGTTCTACTGCCAGGAGTCGGGAAGCTCACCAGGACATATGTCAGTGTTGCATCTCTGGATCTGGGAGTCTGGGCCCCCACAAGCTCTTCCTCCATTGGAGGGACGAGGGTTATCACATGTGCGGTATCGCCGCATCTGCCCCCCATTACACGTCCGGCTGCACATTCCCCAGCCACTCCAAGGACTCCAGTTACCATGAGCTACAACACAGAACCATTGGAGAAGTGCTAAAGAATGACATTCATCCAAAAAATATGGAAAGACTCTCTCCAGGAACTGAAAAGAAACACACAAATCTATAAATAAGCAAATTCCAAAGGCAGGGGGTTTGGTTGTTGGTTTGAGTAGAAACAGAATACATTCCAGTGACTGTGCAATTCCATTTAACCTACATTTACTGAGCGTTAGACTTTTCTAGGAGCTGGAGGATAGGAATGAGAAAAGATCTCTGAGGAGTCCAGCTATAACATTCAGGATACAGTGAGTTCAAATACTGCTATGGTCTAAAATTCTAGCTTGGTGACTAAATTAAGGCAGAGAGCCACCTGTCTGCCTCCATAAAAGAATCAACATCATTACCAGTTAGCGTGGAAGGGTGCCCTAGTCCCTGCCCTCTGCAGCTGGTCCTGTAGAGCACGTGAAACAGGACATAGCCCCTGCCCATATAAATCAGTGGCATCTATGGTATTAGACAAAACAGCAACCATGCAACATTTTGATATCCTAAACCAGAGGAAGACAAATCAAGTAACAGACTATATTATAACTTTACGGACTTGAGTCCATAATGAAACTTAAGAAAGTATAATGCTGACTCACTATTTCCAACACTCACTTGGACAAGAGTCACTATTGCAAAAATCACTCTGCACATCACTCCCTTCACACTTGTTGCCTCCATACTGGGGAACAGGATCAGAGCAGTCCCTTGTTCGTTGTCTGGCACCTCCTCCACAGGACACAGTGCAGGTACTCCAACTGGTCCAAGTGGCCCACTTGCCATCAACTGGGTTAAAGAAAAACGTATGTGCTCTGTTAGTACTTAAAAATGACCAAGTTAAACTCTGGGCATTGATAGGTTGAGTGATATTCTTATTGACAATGATTCTTATTGAAATATTCCCTAGATCAGAGATAGATGTTATTTTATTAAGGGTACAAACATTGTATTTATCTTACCTGGACAGTGTCTTTCATGGCAAACTTGCATCTGTGTTTCTGCTCCATTACAGTAGGATCCATCAAACGATGGTGGTGGGTTATTGCACAGTCTTGTTCTTGTTTGGGTACCCTTCCCACAACTTATGCTGCATGTTCCCCAAGTCTGCCAAGTACTCCATGCTCCATGAACTGCAAACATCCCAAGAGACAGAGTTTCAAGTCACAGAACCATGTTTGTTAAAAAAAACAAAATTATACAAATAAATAACACAGTAATGAGTTAAATTAGCCCAGAATCTAAAATAATTGAAATTGAACCAAAGGAAAAGTAACAAATGATGTTCTTCCTTTCCCATCTGGTTAGATTTTCATAAGAATTTGTGTCTATCAGGAAATTCAGAAGGATACCTAGAGCCAAAATAAATGCTTTAAATTATTCAAAGGGGCTATTTTATTTTTTTATTTTTATTTTTTTTTGCGGTACGTGGGCCTCTCACTGTTGTGGCCTCTCCCGTTGCGGAGCACAGGCTCCGGACGCTCAGGCTCAGTGGCCATGGCTCACGGGCCCAGCCGCTCCGCGGCATGTGGGATCTTCCCGCACTGGGGCACGAACCCGTGTCCCCTGCATTGGCAGGCGGACTCTCAAAACACTGCACCACCAGGGAAGCCCAAAGGGGCTATTTTATTAAAATTAAGGCGAGACAAGGGGAAGATGGTGGAAGAGTAAGACGCAGAGATTACCTTCCTCCCCACAGATACACCAGAAATACATCTACACGTGGAACAACTCCTACAGACACCAACTGAATGCTGGCAGAAGACCTCAGACCTCCCAAAAGGCAAGAAACTCCCCACGTACCTGGGTAGGGCAAAAGAAAAAACAGAGACAAAAGGATAGGAACGGGATCTGCACCAGTGGGAGGGAGCCGTGAAGGAGGAAAGGTTTACACACACGAGGAGCCCCTTCGTGGGCAGAGACTACGGGTGGCGGAGGGGGAAGCTTCGGAGCCGCGGAGGTGAACACAGCAACAGGGGTGCGGAGGGCAAAGCAGAGAGAGTCCCACACAGAGGATAGGTGCCGACCGGCACTCACCAGCCCGAGAGGCTTGTCTGCTCACCCGCCGGGGTGGGCGGGGCTGGGAGTTGAAGCTCGGGCTTCGGTTGGAGCGCCGGGAGAGGACTGGAGTTGGCGGCGTGAGCACAGCCTGAAGGGGTTAGTGCACAACAGCTAGCCGGGAGAGAGTCCAGGGAAAAGTCTGGACCTGCTGAAGAGGCAAGAGACTTTTTCTTCCCTCTTGGTTTCCTGGTGCGCGAGGAGAGGGGATTAAGAGCGCTGCTTAAAGGAGCTCCAGAGACGGGCGCGAGGCGCGGCTAAAAGCGCAGACCCCAGAGACAGGCATGAAACACTAAGGCTGCTGCTGCCGCCACCAAGAAGCCTGTGTGCGAGCACAGGTCACTATCCACACCCCCTTCCGGGGAGCCTGTGCAGCTGCCACTGCCAGAGTCCTGGGATCCAGGGACAACTTCCCCGGGAGAACGCACGGCGCGCCTCAGGCTGGTGCAACGTCATGGTGGCCTCTGCCGCCGTAGGCCCGGCCCGCACTGCGTGCCCCTCCCTCCCCGCCGGCCTGAGTGAACCAGAGCCCCCAATCAGCTGCTGCTTTAACCCCGTCCTATCTGAGCGAAGAACAAACGCCCTCCAGAGACCTACACGCAGAGGCGGGGCCAAAACAAAGCTGAACCCCAGGAGTTGTGCGAACAAAGAAGAGAAAGGGAAATCTCTCCCAGCAGCCTCAGAAGGAGCAGATTAAATCTCCACAGTCAACCTGATGTACCTGCACCTGTGGAATACATGAATAGACACGAATCATCCCAAATTGAGGAGGTGGACTTTGAGAGCAACATTTATGATTTTTTCCCCCTTTTCCTCTTTTTGTGAGTGTGTATGTGTATGCTTCTGTGTGAGATTTTGTCTGTATAGCTTTGCTTCCACCATTTGTCCTAGGGTTCTATCCGTCCATTTTTTTAAATTTGTTTTCTTAATAATTATTTTTTATTTTAATAACATTTTATCTTACTTTATCTTCTTTCTTTCTTTCTTTTTACCTTCCTTCCCTCCTTCCTGCTTCCTTCCTTCCCTCCTTCCTTCCTTCCTTTCTTCTAGTAATTCTTTCTTTCTTTTTCTCCCTTTTATTCTGAGCCATGTGGATGAAAGGCTCTTGGTGCTGCAGCCAGGAGTCAGTGTTGTGCCTCTGAGCTGGGAGAGCCAACTTCAGGACACTGGTCCACAAGAGACCTCCCAGCTCCACATAAGATCAAACGGCAAAAATCTCCCAGAGATCTCCATCTCAACACCACCACCCAGCTCCACTCAACGACCAGCAAGCTACAGTGCTGGACACCCTATGCCAAACAACTAGCAAGACAGGAACACAACCCCACCCATTAGCAGAGAGCCTGCCTAAAATCATAATAAGTCCACAGACACCCCAAAACACACCACCAGACGTGGACCTGCCCACCAGAAAGACAAGATCCAGCCTCATCCACCAGAACACAGGCACTAGTCCCCTCCACCAGGAAGCCTACACAACCCACTGAACCAACCTTAGCCACTGGGGACAGACACCAAAATCAACGGGAACTATGAACCTGCAGCCTGCAAAACGGAGACCCCAAACACAGTAAGATAAGCAAAATGAGAAGACAGAAAAACACACAGCAGATGAAGGAGCAAGATAAAAACCCACCAGACCTAACAAATTAAGAGGAAATAGGCAGTCTACCTGAAAAAGAATTCAGAATAATGATAGTAAAGATGATCCAAAATCTTGCCAATAAAATAGACAAAATGCAAGAAACATTTAACAGGGACCTAGAGGAACTAAAGATGACACAAGCAACGATGAACAACACAGTAAATGAAATTAAAAATACTCTAGAAGGGATCAATAGCAGAATAACTGAGGTAGAAAAATGGATAAGTGACCTGGAGGATAAAATAGTGGAAATAACTACTGCAGAGCAGAATAAAGAAAAAAGAATGAAAAGAACTGAGGACAGTCTCAGGGACCTCTGGGACAACATTAAACGCACCAACATTCGAATTATAGGGGTCCCTGAAGAAGAAGAGAAAAAGAAAGGGACTGAGAAAATATTTGAAGAGATTATAGTTGAAAACTTCCCTAATATGGGAAAGGAAATAGTTAATCAAGTCCAGGAAGCACATAGAGTCCCATACAGGATAAATCCAAAGAGAAATACACCAAGACACATATTAATCAAACTGTCAAAAATTAAATACAAAGAAAGCATATTAAAATCAGCAAGGGAAAAACAACAAATAACACACAAGGGAATCCCCATAAGGTTAACCGCTGATCTTTCAGCAGAAACTCTGCAAGCCAGAAGGGAGTGGCAGGACATATTTAAAGTGATGAAGGAGAAACACCAGCAACCAAGATTACTGTACCCAGCAAGGATCTCATTCAGATTTAATGGAGAAATTAAAACCTTTACAGACAAGCAAAAGCTGAGAGAGTTCAGCACCACCAAACCAGCTTTACAACAAAGGCTAAAGGAACTTCTCTAGGCAAGAAACACAAGAGAAGGAAAAGACCTACAATAACAAACCCAAAACCATTAAGAAAATGGGAATAGGAACATACATATCGATAATAACCTTAAATGTAAAATGACTAAATACTCCCACCAAAAGACACAGATTGGCTGAATGGATACAAAACAAGACCCATATATTTGCTGTCTACAAGAGACCTACTTCAGACCTAGAGACACATAGAGACTGAAAGTAAGGGGATGGAAAAAGATATTTCATGCAAATGGAAACCAAAAGAAAGATGGAGTAGCAATTCTCATATCAGACAAAATAGACTTTACAATAAAGACTGTTAGAAGAGACAAAGAAGGACACTACATAATGATCAAGGGATCGATCCAAGAAGAAGATATAACAATTGTAAATATTTATGCACCCAGCATAGGAGTACCTCAATACATAAGGCAAATACTAAAGCCATAAAAGATGAAATCGACAGTAACACATTCATAGTAGGGGACTTTAACACCCCACTTTCACCAATGGACAGATCATCCAAAATGAAAATAAATAAGGAAACACAAGCTTTAAATGATACATTAAACGAGATGGACTTAATTGATATTTATAGGACATTTCATCCAAAAACAACAGAATACACATTTTTCTCAAGTGCTCATGGAACATTCTCCAGGACAGATCATATCTTGGGTCATAAATCAAGCCTTGGTAAATTTAAGAAAATTGAAATTGTATCAACTATCTTTTCCAACCACAACGCTATGAGACTATATATCAATTACAGGAAAAGATCTGTAAAAAATACAAACACATGGAGGCTAAACAATACACTACTTAATAATGAAGTGATCACTGAAGAAATCAAAGAGGAAATTAAAAAATACCTAGAAACAAATGACAATGGAGACATGACGACCCAAAACCTATGGGATGCAGCAAAAGCAGTTCTAAGAGGGAACTTTATAGCAATACAATCCTACCTTAAGAAACAGGAAACATCTTGAATAAACAACATAACCTTGCACCTAAAGCAATTAGAGAAAGAAAAACAAAAAAAACCCAAAGCTAGCAGAAGGAAAGAACTCATAAAAATCAGATCAGAAATAAATGAAAAAGAAATGAAGGAAACGATAGCAAGGATCAATAAAAGTAAAAGCTGGTTCTTTGACAAGATAAACAAAATTGATAAACCATTAGCCAGACTCATCAAGAAAAAGAGGGAGAAGACTCAAATCAATAGAATTAGAAATGAAAAAGGAGAAGTAACAACTGACACTGTAGAAATACAAAAGATCATGAGAGATTACTACAAGCAACTGTATGCCAATAAAATGGACAACCTGGAAGAAATGGACAAATTCTTAGAAATGCACAACCTGCCAAGACTGAATCAGGAAGAAATAGAAAATAAGAAGAGACCAATCACAAGCAGTGAAATTGAAACGGTGATTAAAAATCTTCCAACAAACAAAGGCCCAGGACCAGATGGCTTCACAGGGAAAGTCTATCCAACATTTAGAGAAGAGCTAACACCTATCCTTCTGAAACTCTTCCAAAATATAGCAGAGGGAGGAACACTCCCAAACTCAGTCTACGAGGCAACCATCACCTTGATACCAAAACCAGACAAGGATGTCACAATGAAAGAAAACTACAGGCCAATATCACTGATGAACATAGATGCAAAAATCCTCAACAAAATACTAGCAAACAGAATCCAACAGAACATTAAAAGGATCATACACCATGATCAGTGGGGTTTATTCCAGGAATGCAAGCATTCTTCAATATATGCAAATCAATCAACATGATACACCATATTAACAAATTGAAGGAGAAAAACCATATGATCATCTCAATAGATGCAGAGAAAGCTTTCGACAAAATTCAACACCCATTTATGATAGAAACCCTCCAGTAGCCGTAAAGGGAACTTTCCTCAACATAATAAAGTCCATATATGACAAACCCACAGCCAACATCGTCCTCAATGGTGAAAAACTGAAAGCATTTCCACTAAGATCAGGAACAAGACAAGGTTGCCCACTCTCACCACTCTTATTCAACATAGTTTTGGAAGTTTTAGCCACATCAATCAGAGAAGAAAAGGAAATAAAAGGAATCCAACTCGGAAAAGAAGAAATAAAGCTGTCACTGTTTGCAGATGACATGATACTCTACATAGAGAATCCTAAAGATGCTACCGGAAAACTACTAGAGCTAATCAATGAATTTGGTAAAATAGCAGGATACAAAATTAATGCACAGAAAGCTCTTGCATTCCTATACACTAATGATGAGAAACCTGAAAGTAAAATCAAGAAAACACTCCCATTTACTATTGCAACAAAAAGAATAAAATATCTAGGAATAAACCTACCTAAGGAGACAAAAGACCTGTATGCAGAAAATTATAAGACACTGAAGAAAGAAATTAAAGATGATACAAATAGATGGAGAGATATACCATGTTCTTGGATTGGAAGAATCAACATTGTGTAAATGACTCTACTACCCAAAACAAGCTACAGATTCAATGCAATCCCTATCAAACTACCAGTGGCATTTTTCAAAGAGCTAGAACAAAAAATTTCACAATTTGTATGGAAACAAAAAAGACCCCAAAAAGCCAAAGCAATATTGAGAACGAAAAATGGAGCTGGAGGAATCAGGCTCCCTGACTGCAGACTATATTACAAAGCTACAGTAATCAAGACAGTATGGTACTGGCACAAAAACAGAAAGATAGATCAATGGAACAGGATAGAAATCCCAGAGATAAACCCACGCACATATGGTTACCTTATTTTTGATAAAGGAGGCAGGAATGTACAGTGAAGAAAGGACAGCCTCTTCAATAAGTCTTACTGGGAAAACTGGACAGGTACATGTAAAAGTATGAGATTAGATCACTTCCTAACATCATACACAAAAATAAGCTCAAAATGGATTAAAGACCTAAATGTAAGGCCAGAAACTATCAAACTCTTAGAGGAAAACATAGGCAGGACACTCTATGACATAAATCAGAGCAAGATCCTTTTTGACCCACCTCCCAGAGAAATGGAAATAAAAACAAAAATAAACAAATGGGACCCTATGAAACTTCAAATCTTTTGCACAGGAAAGGAATCCATAAACAAGACCAAAAGACAACCCTCAGAATGGGAGAAAATATTTGCAAATGAAGCAACTGACAAAGGATTAATCTCCAAAATTTATAAGCAGTTCATGCAGCTCAATAACAAAAAAACAAACAACCCAATCCAAAAATGGGCAGAAGACCTAAATAGACATTTCTTCAAAGAAGATATACAGACTGCCAACAAACACATGAAAGATTGCTTAACATCATTAATCATTAGAGAAATGCAAATCAGAACTACAGTGAGGTATCTCCTCACACTGGTCAGAATGGC
The DNA here is from genome assembly GCF_949987515.2 of Delphinus delphis. Taxonomy (NCBI): domain Eukaryota; kingdom Metazoa; phylum Chordata; class Mammalia; order Artiodactyla; family Delphinidae; genus Delphinus; species Delphinus delphis. The sequence continues at coordinate 140,720,363 of NC_082683.1, read as the reverse complement.
CATCATCCAAAAATCTATAAACAATAAATGCTGGAGAGGGTGTGGAGAAAAGGGGACCCTCTTGAACTGTTGGTGGGAATGTAAATTGATACAGCCACTATGGAAAACAGTATGGAAGTTCCTTAAAACACTAAAGGTAGAACTACCATATGACCCAGCAATCCCACGACTGGGCATATACCCTGAGAAAACCATAATTCAAAAAGAGTCATGTACCAAAATGTTCATTGCAGCTCTATTTACAATAGCCCGGAGATGGAAACAACCTAAGTGTCCACCATCGGATGAATGGATAAAGAAGATGTGGCACATATATACAATGGAATATTACTCAGCCATAAAAAGAAATGAAATTGAGCTATTTGTAATGAGGTGGATAGACCTAGAGTCTGTCATACAGAGTGCAGTAAGTCAGAAAGAGAAAGACAAATACCGTATACTAACACATATATATGGAATTTAAGAAAAAAAGTGTCATGAAGAACCTAGGGGTAAGACAGGAATAAAGACACAGACCTACTCGAGAATGGACTTGAGGATATGAGGAGGGGGAAGTGTAAGCTGTGACAAAGCGAGAGACAGGCATGGACATATATACACTACCAAACGTAAGGTAGATAACTAGTGGGAAGCAACTGCATAGCACAGGGAGATCAGCTCGGTTCTTTGTGACCGCCTGGAGGGGTGGGATAGGGAGGGTGGGAGGGAGGGAGACGCACGAGGGAAGAGATATGGGAACATACGTATATGTATAACTGATTCACTTTGTTATAAAGCAGAAACTAACACACCATTTTAAAGCAATTATACTCCAATAAAGATGTAAAAAAAAGAGCACCCCCCAAAAAAAATTTAATTTAATTTAATTTAATCAAACTACTATATGTAAATAAAATCTGAGCTTTTACCCCTAGCTAAGTATTTGTACTCTAAGCTCTGGAGAAAGTGGAAGGGACCAGAAGCTAAGAAGCAAAGCTGTATAACAAATCTAGATACGGTTATGGACAATACAAATGTCTCCATAATGATAAGCTGGACACCAGACTGCAAGGCCACATCTTTAAGCCTGATTCACCTTCACATTTAAAATGTACTTGGACTTTTCAACAACATGATGATTTGCACAGTTGTAACTCTTTGAAAAATTTTCCCCATTACATAATATTCATGAATTAAGAGTTCTAAATAACACACTCACCTGCTTCCTAAACAACAGTAAAAATTGACCGGGAGTTTCCAAGGAATGATATTAAGGCCTTCCTTGTGGTAACTAACATATTACACCATCTGACCACAAGACTGAAACAACATTATGTTTCCTACCAGGTGCAGGGGCTGAGAATCAACATTACGGTTTCTCTTATGTATAAGTCAGTATCAGGTCATAGTTTTGTTGAGGGGTATTTTCTAGATGTAGGGCTCAAAAAGTTTGTTGTTGTGGTCACCCAGTTTAACCAAGATATGAACCATAGGGCTGTAAGGTCTTGTCTAAATATTCTCTTAACCCAGTCTACAAGAATAAGTTGAAAAACAAGGAATGGAGTTATCATTTGTTTGCTTTGTTTAGAAAATATTTTAAAACACATCTTGAATTTTCTTTTAATTAACTGTTTTCTAGTTGAATTGACTACATATTCGTATACTTTTTAGACAGAGTCACACAAATTTATTTCACCTGACAAGAATCTGCACTAAAAGTTATTTGACTAAACATAAAAGGAAAGAAGAAGGCCTTTAATTAAATGGCAAATATTACTCAAGACTACTTCTTTATTAATTCAGATTACTGATGCTCATGGTTCTTATATATGGACTATGGGATTTCAAAATTCTGCCATTCCAATCATTTTAATATGTTCTATTTCCAAGGCTGTTGGTTAACAAAAGTCTTTATCTCTTACAATATAAAGACTTATGATACATGCATTTTTTGGAGGACCACAATTAGGTGACATTTGTTCATTTATTATCTGTGTAGTTTCTATTATATATGAATAGAGGTTTCCAGCTTAAGATCCTTTAAATTTTTAAAATCAATACAGAAAACCCTAACCAAAATTAAATTTCATGGCATAAAATGCGGTAGGGTTGAAATGTTTCTTTGATGTGAGTGGAACGATAGCAAGAAAAAAGAGGAAAGACAATATAAACCAGAGAAGGCATAAAACATCATGGTATCTAAATAATATAATACAAAAGAAAACAGCTATGGAGGAATTAGTACATTGAAAAAAAAAGTAAAATATAATAGATGAGTTGGTTGTTATACTATGTTGCAGTTGTGATTCTGGAAAGGTAGGAGAGCATGGTGCTTATAAGCAGGGATTCTGGAGCAGATGCCCTGGGCCTGAATAACCACTCTGCCCTTACTAGCTGTACGATCCTTGACAAGTTACTTGGCTTCTGTGCGCCTAGTTTCACCATCTGCCATATATGGATAAGCAAAGAACCTACCTTATTAGGATGGGCATGAGGAATAATGAGTTGATAGATGAAAAGTCCTTGAGCAGTGTAAGACACACAGTATTACATGAGTGTGAGCTCTGAGCTAGTACTGCTATTCTTCACTCAAAGTTCTCAACGATTTTCAGAATAACACTTAAAAAAAGCTCATTCTTTATCTGTAACAATATATTTTTTATGATTGTCTCAAATGGCAGCAGGATGGCCTACCCCAGAAGATACCCATCTTTTTTAGAGGGAGGATTGTCAGTTTAGAAATATCTTCTAACTGGGGGAGGACAAGATAGGCCTAAAATATCAATTCGTACCAGAAAGTCGAAGCGTTCATGAAATGATGGGGACATATCAAGAGGACACTGAAGCTAGGATCCCTCAAGGGATCTCCACTAACCAAATCTAGGACAATTTGTGCATCACAATAAATGAAGACAGTAGTGCATTATAAACCACTGAATGAAATGATATTTGAGTTCTTACTGATATAAGTGAAAAAAAAGGAGAAAGAGAAAGAAAATTCTTTCTTACAATAGAAAGCCAGTAGGGGACTTCCCTGGCGTTCGAGTAGTTAAGATTCTGTGCTTCCAATGCAGAGGGTGTGGGTTCAATCCCTGACTGGGAACTATGATCCCACATGGTGCACGGCATGGCCAAAGAGCAAAAAAAAAACAAAGAAAAAATGCAATTAAAAAAAAAAAGAAAGCCAATAATAGATGTAGAAGATATGATGGAGTTATAAATGTTTTGTAAGATCATAGCAATAGCTGATTTAAAACAAAAATAAATCATAAGTAGATGCTAAAACTAGTGGATAAAAGATTGATAAGAAACAAGATGTTTATGAAGTCTTTAAGTTTCCCTACAAAATACTTATTAGTTACAAAGGTAAAAATAGTAACGACACAGTGGAAGACACCACTTTAAACAAGTGAACAAAGTTAACATCACCAGCTTGGGACAAATTCTGACATCATACACTATCTCATATGATGCACTGAGAAGGACACAAAACCATTTCTGTGATGTTTCTGCCAAAATGCAAAACCTGAATCTAATCATGAAGAAATATCAGACACATCTAAATGGAAACTCTTTTACAAAATGATTAGCCTGTATACTTAAAAAACAGCAAGGCCATAAAAGGTAAAAAGTGACTAAGGAATTGTTCCAGTTGAAAGGGACTAAAGAGACTTGACACATAAACACAAGTGTGATCCTGGACTAGATCTTGCAGTGGGAAAAAGAGTTATGAAGCATATATGACTGGGACAACTAATAAAATTTTAATGTGAACTGTGGATTAGGTAATAAGACTTAATTAGTATTGTATGAATGTTAAATTTCTTGATTTTGATAACTGTTTATAAAAGAGAATGTTCTTGTTTTAGGAAATATACAGAATAGGTGAATCTGGGTAGGGGTATACAGAAGTTCCTTGTACAATTCTTGCAACTTTTCTGTAAGTTTGATTAAGCACAAGTTTTTACTAAAAGAAAATCTCATTAAACCATGTGAGGCAAAAACTAACAGAACTGCAAAGAGAAATGGATGAATCCACCATAATAGACAGAGACTCCAATACTCCTCTATCAGAAATGGACAGATCCAGCAGGCAGAAAATCAGTAAGGAAAGGATTGAACTCAAGAACAACATCAATCAACTGGATGTAGTTGACATCTATATACTATTTCATCCAACAACAGCAGAATAAACATTCTTCTCAGGCTCACATGGAACATTCACCAAGGTAGAACACATTCTGAGCCATAAAATACACTTTAACAAATTTAAAAGAATAGAAATCATATAATGTCTGCTCTCAGATCACAATGGAATCAAGCTAGAAATCAATAACAGAAAGATAGCTGCAAAATCCCCAAATATGTGGAGACTAAACAACACACTACTAAATAATACCTAGGTCAAAGAAGAAATCTAAAGAGATATTAAAAATATTTTGAATTAAATGAAAACATAAGTTATCAAAATTTGTGGGATGCAGCAAAAGTAATGCTTAGAGGGAAGTTCATAGCATTGAATGCATGTATTAGAAAAGATCAAAATAAATTATCTACATTTCTACGTTAGGAAACTAAAACAGAAGAGCAAATTAAATCCAAAGTAAGATGAAAAGAAATAGTAACAATTAGAGCAGAAATCAGTGAAAATGAAAGTAGGAAATCAATAGATAAAAATCAATGAAACCCAAAGCTGGTTCTTTGAAAAGATCATAAAATCAATAAGCCTCTAGCCAGGCTAGCCAAGAAAAAAAGAGAGAGAGAGAATACAAATTATTAATATCAGAAATAAAAGAGGGGGGGTCTATTAAAGAAATTGAACCAATAATTAATAACCTTCCAAAACAGAAAACACCAGTACCAGATGGGTTCCCTGCTGAATTTTACCAAATGTTTGTGGAAAAAATTATACCAATTCTCTCTTTCTTTCAGAGGACAGAAGCAGAGAGACTACTTCCTAACTATGGTCTCATTCTATGAGACCAGCGTTACCCTAATACCAAAACCAGACAAAGACATTATAAGAAAACGAAACTACAGGCCAATATCTCTCATGAACGTAGATGTAAAAATTCTCAACAAAATATTAGCAAGTTGAATCCAACCATGTATAAAAAGAAAATCTCTTCAGTCCCTAAGGTGCTGACATACCCCCTGGATGAAAAAGACTATCTTTGGCTATTTGCCCATTTTGCAGTGGTATACTGATAAATGTTTAACAACCAGCTCTCTGGGAGTAGGGAGGGAAACTCTGAGTTATAGCATCTGCAATTTTTGTGGTGCCAAACACTTCCACTGTGGTCAATATCTACCTACTAATATGATGTCACTAAACTCTCAGTGGGAAGAGATACATGCTCTCAGTGGCAAGATCCAGAACACCACTGACAATATGCCAAAATAACAGCTAAATTTAATCAATATAGAGGCTGGGAGATAACCAAAGAAAGACAGAAGAACAGTAAACCAACAGAAAAGTGAGCAAAACAGCAGTAAGCCAATAGTTACTCAACATGAAGAGAAAAAAAATCCTGACTTTTGTTTTATGACATTTACTAATATCATTTAGCTTTTCATTATATAGACATTAGATATCATAGCTGACAAACTGTACAAAGGTTGCTCTAATCCAGTATTTCTGGTTCTTTTTACTTTGATATATTATTCTATTATAATTAGATTTCTCATTTTTCAAGATTAAAAAAACTTGGCTTTTGGTTTATTTTAAGATTTCATAACAGTTAATTAATTTTTGTAACGTAATAGAAGTTCTGAACTGCAAATCAAGATACCCAGGATCTAAGCAAATTGGCTTGGGAATCAGACAGACCTGGGTTCAAATCCTTAATTCACTTTTAGTAGGTGTGTAACCTCAATGAATTAATTATCATATATTTTCTGAATCTTAGTTTCCTTTTCTGTACAATAGAATGCAATATCCAATGCAGAGGTAACTACGACTCATTTTTGTTTGTCAATATCCCTTTTTTAGACCATCTCAGCTAAGGTGGCTCTCCCAGTTATGCTCTATCACTTCAACTCTTTGAGTTTGTCCTGTATGCTTATCAATATCTGAATGATATTCTAATTACAGCAGTTAGAATGGTGCTCAATAAGTATCTGTTGGATGAATGAATGATTAAAAGAATGAATTAACAGCCACTCTTCTATTCCATATGATTTCTTTCAGGCTGTCAAACAAGAAACCTTGCCCCTCTTGATACAAGGTGGGCAACTAGCCCAAGCTGGCTCTCAGAGCAGTATCCTTCTCCTGGACTACCTGAGTTCAGAGGTGAGCCTGGGACCCAAACAAAATCAAAGAGCGTTCTTTCGCAGAGGCTGATACCAATTATGAGAGAGAGAGAGGAACTTTTTTCCTCTGAGGCCTTTGATTATAAGGCCTCTGTGAGCCAGCTGCCGGAAGTCATATTTCCCACCACATGGAAAGAGTTTAATGGAGAAATAAAGGCAGAGAAAGGAAAGCAGAGATGAGAGATGGAAAACATGCTAGTGAAAACATGCTAGTAAAAACATTAGCCAAATCCTTGGATTCAATCATACCTGAAAGTAGAATTTTCTATGTAAGCTACGTATTTAAGTTTGATTTCTGTCACTTTAACCTGAAAGAGCCCTAATATACCACACCCAGTAATATTCACTGTAAGAATATTTGCCCCAAACAGTTTTGCCACCAACTAATTGGCTGTAAGGTAATTTTGCTGTGAAAGATAAAACAATGATCAACAGGTTCGACAGTTTGGTTTCAACTAGTTGACAGTGGTTTCATTTCTCCATTGACTCAGTGCTCCCATTTTTATGTTATACACATCTTAGGCCTCATAATGGTCACTACAGTGACGAGCAGATGTGAGGGTCTTAAAATAGTGGATGCTAACAACTATGTATAATGACTTGATAGAAAATACGGTGATAAGAAAACTTACAGGAAATGTGAAATGAGAGCGTGTAAAGCCAGATCGCATACTATACTAAAATGATAATATATCAGTTTGCAAATCCTTTGGTGAGCACAGTCATCCCTCTCACCTGTCAAAAGCAAAAGTTTACCAAGCTATGGCAAATATAAAAGGGGCAGCTAGTAATTCATAATGGTCTTCAAGAGCATTAATTATCGATTCTTTAGCTAATTCAGATACTACAGATTGCTCTCCAAGCTGTCTTTATAAAATCTATCACACAATATTAGAAGTTGGAGGCAAAAGAATCAAGCTCCTCTTATCGCAGCAAAAGGAAACGGTTACATGCTTCCCGGTAAGTTTCTTGAAAATGGTGAAATTTTTTGCTATTTGATAGTGGAGAACACTATGTAGCCAGAATTTTGGTATTTGGGACAGAATCTGGCTTAGATGATTTGGTGAAATATAAGGACTGAAATTGTGATGGAACATTTAAATGTAGTCCAGATATGTAGGACCAGTTATGTATGTTACATATATTGATAAGAAATAGCATCCCTCGTCTGTTCATTTTACATTCAGGGATATCTGAAAAGACTTACAGCAGATTTTTTGTATATCAAAAAGAATTTATGTCCAACAAAAGATCCTGAATCCTTAATGATCAACTCTGAGAAAGGAAGTATCATCGTTTTCTAAGACATACCCCAATACAACTATAACATGAATTTACACACATTTTAAATGTATTCAAATATTTTCTGTATTTTCATTTTTCATGACAAAATGTTTTAAAAATTTTGTTTTTAATTTTTCATCTTAATTATATCCTTTTAAATGTTCCTCTTTTATTTTATCTTTATTATTTTATCTTCTACAACAAAATTGTCTTACGGTCTGTTTAGTTGTGCAGCAAAACTGCCTGCAGCAAAGGTTCTTACAGTGAAGATACCTAGAACCCTAAAATACCTATGTTGTAGTGTTGTTTCACAAAGTCAAAAACAACATGTAGATAAAGTACTGATGAGCATGGTTCCTAGCACATGACACATATTTAGTGAATGGTAGCTAATATTATTTTACTCCTCACCAGCTGTGTGTTTCTGGGCAGGTCTTTAACCTCTCTAGGCTTCATTTATTTCATGTGAAAACGAATGACTGGATTAGCTGTTATCTAAGGTCCTCATTATCTCTAAAATTCCATTAATTTGATTAAATCTACATGATTAAAAATACACCACAGTTTAGAGCCTTTTATCATGTTCAGTTATATCAGGTATTTGATGTAACACTGATTAATGTCATACCTTCACAAGTTCATCCATGAGACAGGACTAAGAACACAGAAAATGAATATGTTCAAGGGTTGAGGCCATAACATCTCTTCACAATAAAGAAGAAAAGGTAATTATAACTCCTTTGTAGGAGTTAGAAAGATGCAAGTTTTGCTTATTGGTGGATTCTCACCTGGGCAAGGTCTAATGTTGCACATGATTATTTCCACAGCATTCCCTTCACATGGCTGCCCACCATGCTGAGCTGATGGATTATTGCAAGTTCTGGTCCTGGTTCGGTTGCCATGTCCGCAGCTCCTTGTGCATTCTTCCCAAGGGCTCCACTCTGACCAGTTACCATCCACTATCCAAAGGTGACACATTACACCATTAGATATATTTCAGTTGAAAGAACTAATAGTGAGACAAGCCATAGTTAGGGAACAGAAATGAGTATCTACTGAATACGTGCCTGTCCGGTGAATAAAGAGGTTTACCTGGACACAGCTTATGTTGACAGTTCCGCATTTCTGAATCCGATCCCTGGCAAGGCTTCCCACCATTGGCTGGAGAGGGGTTGTTGCACACACGACTCCTCTTTTGGATGCCTTTCCCACAGGTGACACTGCAGGATCTCCAGGTTGACCACTGGGAAAAGCCACCATGAACTGCAAGTAAAACATTGTACTTGGTCTCTGTTTTTGTAAGTAAAAAAATTGTTAAGTCAGATTTCATTTAAGATATGCACTGGGTCTAGCGCTGAATCTATGAAGGCTGAGAGATTGCTTATGGAAGCTCTTCTTTACTGTAAAATTAAAACCTAAGCAAGATATGTATAACTGATTCACTTTGTTATAAAGCAGAAACTAACACACCATTGTAAAGCAATTATACCCCAATAAAGATGTTAAAAAAAAAAAAAAAAAACCTAAGCAAGAGAGAAGAACTTCAAACTGCTAACTAGGGTTTCTTCCCAGCTCCAGTCCTGACTCATCTGGACATGGCTGTTGAAAGAGTCAGTGACCAAGAAATTTATATGCTATTTACTGTTTGGAAATAAGTCATTCTTTAAAGCAAAAATATGCATTGATTTTTGAGAATAAATTTAACCTAGTTTTGAATACAAAATTCAGTTCGGGATTTTGAATTATTAACGTGGTATTCTGCAGCTCTCATTGGTATTGTTTCAGTCCTTTCAGTTTGTGATGTGATTTTTGTCCTAGCCCTATAATCTAGAAGTATCTTAAAGGTAGAGGAGACTTGGACTAAGATGCTTAACGATTTTTATGATTTCGATCACTCCAGCTGCTGTTTAACATGAATATCCCAGGGTGAACGAATCACACTCACCCTGCACTATTACTGGCACTCTGACAAGGACAGAACCCATCAAGTTTCGAGCAACACATTCATATTCGGATGTATCTTCTTTCTGAGCGGCGGTGATATATAATGAGTTGTTGGACAACACATTAATTCGCTCATCCCAGGGGATAGAGTGCCCCTGACGGGACCATGTAATGGTTGGATGAGGCTCTCCAGTTGCCTGACAATTCAAGATGACTTTGCCACCAGCATTAATAATAGTTTCTATTGGCTCAAGAGTGATAACAGGAGGACCTATGGAAAAAAGCACATAGTATTTCTTAGTTTTTGTGGAATCATATTAACATTTTAAGCCATATTATATAGTAACATTATTTTGAAAAAAGTTAGGCTGATTTTTTAATACACTGTAGCTTCTCAACTATTAAGGTTGTAATGGCTATTGATAGAATGTTTTATTTAGTAAATGGCAAAAATTTAAAATCCCCAAGCAGTCTAGCCTAGAGCATGGGCTCTGCAGTCATGCTTTTCTGGATTCAAATTTTGTCTCTGCTCTTTACTACCTTTTTGAATCATTGTGTCCTTAAAAATGGTCCCTAGTTCACAGGATCTTGTTTGACTCGACTAAGATGATGTAAGCACAGCTCTTCAACAAGGTAAGCACACAATATTATTAGGACTATTGTTATTGTTAACAAGGTAAGCACACAATATTATTAGTACTGTTGCTGTTACTATCATTGCTTTTGTCTGTGTTTTACATGGTGAACATTCAGTTCTTTCCCTTACATTATTTTTGAGGTAGGGATTCATTATCAACTTATTCTTTCACCAGTGGTCATCATTCTTTAATAAACATATATGAAGAACCTACTTTTTGCCAGGCATTGTGCTAGATGCTGGGGGCACAGATATAATTTCTAGCCTCAAGGAGCTAACAGTCCACTTATAAGACAGACAAATAACTCATTATTGAGCTGTGCTATAATTTACCTGTAGAATTTGGTAATAGAATAAGTAGAATAGAGTTTAGTATACAATAGGTAAAATTGTGGTAATCTGGGAGCATAAACAATAGTGACTCAACAGATCATACAGAAGCATGTCACTGGAAATGAAGAGGAAAAGGAAAATATTCAAGAATTGTTAAGAAGGTGGGAGTGATAGAACTTAGCCATTGAATGGTATGGAATAAAGGGAGGAATTGATGACTACAGGGTTTTGATTTGGGCAATATAGTATATCTTTGGGCAATCCAGCAGAACATAGGAGATAGAACAGATTTGTTGGGAGGGAGAATGGAATGATAATTTGCATCCATTTAGAACTGCTGAGCTTGAGATATCTGTAGGACATTCGAATGGAGATGTCTACACCACAGTTGGATATTCATATCCAGAGCTCAGAATAGAGATATGGGCTAGAAATATAGATTTGTGAGTCTTTCGTGAGTGGATAAGATTGCTTCAGAAGTGAGTCTAAAATCAGAGGAAGAGATCCAAAGACATAAACTATTACAACGTCATTATTTAAGAAATGGACAGAAAATGAGCCTGTAATTGAGTTTCTTCCTTGAAGAAACTCAGGAGAAAAGGGTATCCTGGCAACCAAAGGGAGTTTCAAGAAGGAGGAAGAGGTTAACAGTATCTATACTGGATGATAGCTATTCAAATAAAGTTGTTGGAAAGAATGTAAAAGGAATTGCAAAAAACTGCTGACAGAATGTTTGTCTTTATACTGGTCTACAGTGTCAGGATAGAATATGAAAGACTTCATGGAGAAGAAGCTTGGACTGGATTTTTAAAAATGAGTAAGATTACATATAGCAGAAAGGAGGCTCCCTGGAGAGAAGGAAATAGCATAGAGATGGGTTTAGTTTTGAAAGGATGATTCATCCAGGAGAGCAGTAGCATGCAGGTTTTAAACATTTGGTTAAAATCTTATAAGAAAATCAGAAGGGTTTATGTTTGAATAGGTAAGCAAAGGGGATTGTGCTTATTCTTGATAGAGTATGTCGGGATGACAGTGGTGTTTTAGTGAGACTGAACTGAATGGTGGAATGATTTGCTCAGTGAGAGTTAATGCAATCATATAATTCAAGGCAGTGGCTGCACATTATAGACCAGGAAATGTATCTGGAATGATGGAACATAAAACAAAAATAGAAGTAAAATGTGTTTTATTGTGACATTACTATGCTAGTATTTTATGTAAAGGTACCACTGACATGTCTTTTACAAAAGTAATTATTTCATATGAGGTTTGAATCCCTCAGTGAGTGTTATTAGTGTATTATTCATATATATGCCCACATCATCCTATACAATTGCCTTCTTACTTGATGTTTACATTAACATCACTCTAGGAACTTTCAGGGCTGGTCCTTTTCCTTCTCTCCCAGTGATGAGATTACATAATGTATTCAATAAACTGTTGCTGAATAAAGTAAATGCCTCAGACTAATCACGTAACGCTAAATAACAACAAAATGAATAGATGAGCTTGTCTGTTCATATTATTATGGCCAAAGAAAGTGTTAAATAAAACTTAGAATCTTAATTTAGATTGCACATTTGAACATTTCCAACTGCACATAAGGCTATAAATTAATTCAACAATAAAATTCCATATGTACATCTTTCAAAGTTGAATTAATTCTATCAGTCACATAATGATCAGTTAAATACGAGCATTTTATCTAAATGAAGACATTCCTTCTGGTGCTTTAATCTTAATTTTAAACAAATTATATTTTTGGCTTTTTTATATCCCTCATTTATTACAATGAATTTATTGTCAGTATGTAGATGAGCTAATCTAATCTAATGCAGCTTTTCTTAAACTGTCAGTGGAACACTCTTCCAGGAGAGATTAATCATGAGATGACCTACCTACACTCACCCAACAAAGGGGTGAGGAAGGTTTCACGGAAATAACATTTTTTGGGGGAAATGTAGAATATTATATTTTCCTCTTGTTGAGTTATAACTAACTCACATCTGCATATTAACATTTCTGGAAATATCTGCAGTAAAGAAATTGGTGCACCTAAGCAGGGCTTGGCATATACTAGGTGCTCTTTATATATTTAATAAATGAATAAACCTTGTTTAATCTATTTTTTTCTCAGACTTATTCAATCATGGCACTCTTTTTTCCTAATGACACCCCACAAAGTTATCATTTGGTAGATATGTATTTTAATAAAACATTGTCTTAGCAAGACATACAAACAACCTGAGTGTGTCTTTCAATGGATGAATGGATAAAGAAAATATGGTATGTACATAGTAGTCTGGCAAACAGCTGTTAGTTTGGCAAACAGCTGTTAGTAAATGCTAGTCTACAGCATCTCTCAATAGTGAATAAAGAAAATGTAAATAAATTCACCCTGTTAATTACTGAGCCTAGTCTCAAAATAAGCTGATTTCCTTAAATTGTCAACCGAATAACATTGTTCTCGGGTCAGCCCCTGAAGTGGTTCTGGGGACTGTCCAGGGAGCCATTGGAGTCTTTCATGTTTTTCTAATTATGAAAACCTGTCTTCCAATGGTTTATACTGAGGGCCTTCATCATGAACATCATAATCCTGCTCGGAGCACATAGTTATTTCACGGCAGATTGACAGCAATCGAACTGGAGCACTCTTTTTTTTTGCGGTACGTGGGCCTCTCACTGTTGTGGCCTCTCCCGTTGCGGAGCACAGGCTCCGGACGTGCAGGCTCAGCGGCCATGGCTCACGGGCCCAGCCGCTCCGCAGCATGTGGGATCTTCCCAGACCAGGGCACGAACCCGTGTCCCCTGCATCGGCAGGTGGACTCCCAACCACTGCGCCACCAGGGAAGCCCCAAGCTGGAGCACTCTTGAGTTCACTTACATTAGTCTTTATTTTCAACACTTATTTTTCAAGTGCCAGAAAATGATATTTTTGTAAGTTCATTACAACAACCGTGAGGAGCTATACGAAGGGTACTCGATTGAATATATTGCAAACAACACAAAAAAGCTCTGCTACCAAGCAATTGCAAGTGTGAGCTGCATGTGTTAGATAAAATATATTGCAAAATTATATCAGTCTTATGCTTGGTAACAGCTGCTCCATCAGCAGCAGAAAAGTAAATTAGACAGACTCTGAAAGCTACCATTAATGTACCTGCTAGAAAGTTAAATGAACAATTAAATGGACATTTCTTAAAACAAGTGTTTAATTAGAGTTTGATTAAGCAGCTTACTCTGCAGAGTCAGGCTCATGCTGCGCTCCACCACCCCAGCTTCATTGGTAGCTACACATGTATAGTCACCGGCATCTTCATTCTACGGAAATAAGCAGTGTTTTATAAAAATATGTGCCTATAGAACAGCGCAAATCACTTTTTATTACCCTGATGCTTGTTTCTATGCAATTTTGTTTTTGAGACGGTATTTCAATGGAAATAGAAAAACTTACATATATTTAACCACATAAATAGATTTCTTTTTAAAGAAAAGAAGAGAAAGAAATTCCTAGCTTAATTTTTTTCTGAACAACCTATCATTGCTCTCAGGGGACACTAACTGGCAGGAAACCTAAGCAGAAAATCACATTTTTTACAATCATTTATCCAAAATTATCCTATTAAAGAAAAATGCCAACACTATTCTTATAGATAGCTTAAAAAGCATTAAATAATCAGAACAAATCAACGAATATCTAGTTCTTTCTCATGGGGGTTGTTAAAAAAAAACATTAAGCTTAGCCTCCATTTAGAAAGCTTGAAATGTAGGAAAGAAAGTGAGGAACTAATTATTAATGATGACAAATCACAGAATGTAGTCACAAATTTATACAAATATATTATAGAAAATAAGGACCACATGAGTTTAGATTTGATGACTAGAGACACAGATTTTGCTAAGGTCTTGTGAACAGAAGAATTCTGGTCTTGTTAATAGAAAGAGTAAGTCAGTTAAGAGGAACTGAATTGAAGGAAGTGGAGGAGGGTGGGAGGAGAGAGACAGATGATTTAGGTGTTTAATCAGGGTATCAATGCATTATCCAAATAGAGATTTCTAGTAGGAAACTGTGAATGGAACCTGAAAGAGTTTCAGGGTTGAAGGTACAGGGTTAGGAATCTGAAATTGTATGGTGGAAAAAAATTAGTATTAGTATTAATATTGATATTAGAAGAAGTACCAAGGACTTCAGAAGTAGTAATGTTTGTGTAGAGGAAAAGGGGGGTAAAGCAGTAATGAAGAAGCCTGAGACTCATTCGTGTAGCTAGAGGTAGAAATCATCTCAAAATTGAAGGGACGATCAATAACATCTAAGGTTGAAATAAAGCCAAGGAGAAGAAAAGACTGAGAGTGGCCCATTGGAGCAGGTGATTAGATAGTATATACTAATTAACTAATTCAACAGTAGGTTAACAAATTACCCTCATTTAGTCTAGTTAAGAATTTTTCAGATAAAATATCTCATTCACTTGACCCCCAAATTAGAATAACTGAAAGTACTAATCACTGTCTGAATTACTGAAACTTCTGGACAGCCTCATATAGTTATTGACTTGGTGATGAAATCTAACATTTATTTGTAATTTACAATGTTGTAATTCTTCAATTTCCGCATTCTAAAACAGATTTGAGGAAGTTATCTACTGATGTTGAACAATAGGTCAATGATGGAGAACAAAGCAGCAAAATTATTTTGTTGCTTGTACTTCTTTGAAGGGCTAAAAATCATCAATTTGAACCATTGTTTCAGTTTTTTAAAAGAACCCATTGACTCAGATTTTATGATTAAAATAGGAATGCATGAGAAACTTTTCCCATCCATGGCACCTATAGAGAGGCATTGATTGTGACAGCTAAAGTGCATACTGACAATTCCAGTGTGACTTACTATAGTGCCATAAATGGCCAGGGAGCCGTTTCCAAGTTGCCGAATTCTGTGGCTAATTTCAATATCCATCCCCCTTCTGTTCCACTGGATAGTTGGAGCGGGATCACCTTTCACCTCACAATTCAGGATTGCATTACCACCAAGTGGTTCAATCCAGTTAGAAGGGTAATCACCTTTGAAGACTGGAGGTTCTGGGGAAATAACAAAAGATGAGTATAAGAAAAAGGAAGCTCCAGTAATTTCTTTGTGATTCTGATCTATTTAAAAGATAATTTAGTGAAGAGGGGAAAAGCCACTTTTGAGCCCCATGGATCTTCCAGAATTAATTGCTCATGCTAATCAATGAGATAATTTTGTCCATTTCAATAACCTAAGTGGATGATACCATTTTGTGCCAAATGATCTCTTTACATACTGCTTACCTACTTTTGAGTTGAATGTTCATAATTTTTTTTATGTCATGAATTTGCATATCTGTGAAATAAGACTAAATGGATTAATAAATTGAAGTTATATTGTATTACTATACAATAAGGAGGCAAAACACAAACCATTCATCATAAATAAATTTAAAATAGAAGACTTTTTATCTACCTTTCACATAAACAAATCCAATTGCCTTCACAAAACCAACGCTATTCTCTGCAGTGCACACATAAGTACCCGAATCTTCTTTTGACATCCTTTCAATAACAAGTTCACTGTGTCCATTTACACTGTCAAAGTGGGCTGAAGGAAACAAGGTAGAAAGCAACATAAATGCCTCTCAGTAACCTAGGAAAATAATCAGTACAGCTCAATATTTTGCAGGTTAGATTTATGAATTGGTTAGCAACTGAACCAAAGAGATCTCATTATGACACTGGAGGAGAGAGCCTTTTCCAGGGATTTCTTCCTGAGCTATTTGCTGTGTCTCTAGACACTTGTTTGAAGAATGAAAAAAAAAGAAGGAACAGGAGAAGAGAATGAAAACAAACATCTTTCAAAATTAATTTTCGATTTGAAGTACACCTTTCATCTCAAAAGGGTTGCCTAAAGCTGGCTCACAGTCTCTCTGGGTTTCAAAAAATCTTTCATTCAGAAATATGACACTTTCCATTTCATTTCTCACACCACTTTTCCTCCCAAACAATTTACATCAAAATATAATTCAACTGACCTGGCAGCTCAGAGGGGAAATCATGAAAATGTATGCTAGTTAGGTAATAAATAATAACAACAAGATTAATTTTGTAATAATTTGAACTTCTCCATAGGTGATGATGATATAAATATTTAAAAAGGTATTTACAATACTTGGAATAGAGTATAAGATAAACATGCTAATCCTAAAATAATCAATACTAAATAAGATTTTGATTAGACCAGCCAATATCTGATTATGTTAAGTATGTTTACCTTGCATGTTCTCTCCCATTCAAATTATATTTTAAAGTTTCATACTGCTGAATATTATGTGGAAAATTAAGCTTTAAAAATTGAAATAGCTAAGTTAGTACTACACCTTCAGAAAAGAGTACTGATTAAGTTTTTTAGAGTTTATTTTTCTTTAGTAAGATATACTATTATTGTTAAGGTGATACAGTTGGTGAATTCTAGTGATTAACATAAATCTTTATAGCAGAGAAAACTCAAGCTTATTACTAATTTTCCAGCAAGGCATTTGTAAATGCAGTACTTCAGAACTCAATTTTGGGATGCAACAATTTCTCTTTACAGACAATATCTTTATGCTGGTCATAAAGTCTAACAAATAGAGACACTTGTCCTCCCAGGGATGAGGGCTCCTGGGCTTTAAAAAAAAATGGAGATTGGTTTTGAGTTCTCTATGGGTGTACTATTCACTTCTTAAGAATTAAATTACCAACCTGGGATAATATTGTTATTGAAGGTCCATGTTAACTTGGGCAATGGAATACCAGTTGCTTTACAGTTTAATCGTAGCTGTTCTCCTTTATTTAATGACACATCTCCAGGAAGTTCAGTAAAAGTGGGGAGAACATGCACAGTCAGGCTGACGGTGTGTGTGTCTTCACCTGCAGCATTGTTAGCAACGCAGGTATAGGTGCCAGAATCCTCTGGCTTAAAGAAAGAAAAATCATACGGCTTAAAATTACATAATCTTCCATTATACTACATATAATACATAAAGTTACATAGCTTGGTCCCCAAAGGAGCACTCTTCTTTAAAGACAGTTTAAATTTCCATCTTGTAGTCTGAACCATCTGGCTAGCTTTTAAATGACATAATTTAAAATGTATAAGAATTTAAACAAAAGTCCATACCTTATAGAACTATAGAATTTATAATAATAAGATCTCAGAAAACTTTAAAGTTTATTAAACATCAACTGCTGTACTGCAATGTACAAATAAAGAGCAAATAGTCCCAAAGGCTGTTAGAATCTTGACAGCATAGTTGGCTCTCTGGGTAATGTGGCACCACAGTCCACCAAAATTATCAAAGGAAATGGCAAGAGTAAGGGCAATAACACCTGCAATTCCAAAACTTCACCTGCTAAATCCAGCTCTTGGCCCTCACTTTATTAGATGTATTGGCAGCATTTGACACAATTCTGGCTTCCTTCTTTTTAAAACCATGTCTTCACTTGGCTTCCAGGATACCCCATTCCCCTAGTTTCCTTCCTACTTCACTGGTTGCTCCTTTTCCATCTCCTTTTGCTGGCTTCCCCTCCACATTAATGTCTTTATGTTGGTACGTGAGAGGGCTCAGACTTAGTTCTCTTTTCTTCTGTATCTGCACTCACCTCTTTGGTGATCTCATCCAGTCTTATGGCTTTAAATATCATCTATCTACTGATGAGTAACACGATGTCCAGCCCAGATCTTTCTTCCAAATTCCAACTACATTGAACTTTTCATTCCAACTCTCTGCTTAGATGTCTAAAAGACATCTCAAACTCATGTCCAAAACTGAACTCCCCATTTCCCCTTCCTGTTCTATCTGCAGCCTTCACACCATCTCAGCTGATGGCTACTTTGTTCTTCCAGTTGTTCATGCCTTTGTTCTTAGACATTTGAGTTATCCTTTATTCTTTTCTTTTTCAGACTCTACTTGCAATCTAGCTAGGAAATCCTAGCTTCAAAGTATGTGCAAAATCCAATCACCTCTCACCCCTTCTCTGCTAATGTTCAGCTTTTTTTTTTAAATTAATTTTTATTGGAGTACGGTTGCTTTACAATTCTGTGTTAGCCTCAACTGCACAACAAAATGAATCAGCCATATGCATACAGATATCCCCTCCCTTTTGGACCTCCCTCCCATTTAGGTTACCACAGTGCACTAGGTGTGTTCCCTGTGCTGTACAGCATGTTCCCATCAGTTGTCCATTTTACACACAGTATCTGGATAAAGAAGATGTGGTACATATATACAATGGAATATTACTCAGCCATAAAAAGGAATGAAATTGGGTCAGAGACGTGGATTGACCTAATGTTCAGCTTTGAGTCCTATAATCTCTCCTCTGCCTCCAGACCATCTTCCCAACTGGTCTCTTCTGTTTCTATCCTTGCCTTCCTACCATATATTCTCATGGAATAGGAGGAGGAGGAAGAGGGGTGGGGGGAGGGAAGGGGGAGGAGGAGCCAATGCAATGTTGCAAAAACATAAGGCAGACCACATTGTTCCCCTGCTCAAAACCTGTAATGGATTCTGATTTTACTCAGAGTAAAATGCAAAATTGTTATGACCTGCAAGACACTACCTGTATCTGGCTTTCATTTTTCTCTGACTTCTTTCTCTCTCTTTTCATTCTTTTTCTTCTTTGCTTTCACTGGCCTTCTGTTTCTCAAATACATCAGACATGTTCCTACCTTACATTCTCACGTTCTTTGCACCCACCTTAATTTCTTTGCCGCTAAAATGTGGGGGAAGAGCATCCCAGTTTTCTCTGCCTGGGATGCTCCTCTTCCAGATATTTGCTTAGCTAACTCACTTCCTTCAAATTTTGCTCAAAATGTCTCCTTCCCAAAGGACATTTACTCTGACTATGCTATTTAAAAATGTAACCTGGGGCTTCCCTGGCGGCGCAGTGGTTGAGAGTCTGCCTGCCGATGCAGGGGACACGGGTTCGTGCCCGGGTCAGGGCAGATCCCACATGCCGCGGAGCGGCTCAGCCCGTGAGCCATGGCCGCTGAGCCTGCGCGGCTCCGCAACGGGAGAGGCCACAACAGTGAGAGGCCCGCGTACCGCAAAAAAAAAAAAAAAAAAATGCAACCTGTACTCCTCCAACTTCTGATCCCCTTTACCCTGCTCTTCTTTTATTTTTCATACCAGTTGTTTTCTTTTGGCAACTGGTATGAAACAATACATTGTTTATTTTTATTTGTTATTGTCTATCTCCCTCCTCTAGAAATAAACTCCACGAGGGCAAGGATCTTTGATTCTTTTGTTCCCTGATGTATTTATTCCCAGTGCCTAAATCAGTGTTGATCACACTGATAAATAAATATTTGTTGAATTAATGACTGAATGCTTCTGACTGCGTTAAGGTCCATATTACAGACTTTTTCTTCTTTTCAAAAAGTTTAAGAATATATATTTTTGCACTGAAGCATCAAAAAACTGATTGGAAATGCAGCATAAAAACTGTAATTACTCATTATAGATATAATCTAAATTTGGTTGGTTGTATACTCATTTTTTTAAAGGCAAACAGGAATAAATCATATTCCACGTAAAGGTCTCCCTACTCTGACACCACTTAGCTATTCTTAAAATTCCCAGGTTATAACAACTTAAGTTGAAAATCAAGGATTTTATGGAAGTAAAGCTTTTGAAAATCTGGTTTGCACATATTATTCACAAATAGACTTCTTATCATTTGTGTCCTTCATCCAGTTTTTATAAGCTACCTTATTGTTGACATATTTCTTAATGTATCTGAGTCACTGTCTCACTAAAAGTCTAAACTTTTCTTACTTAATTTCTTCAGGTCTAAGAGTGATTAAGGGGCCTAATTCAACATTCTTGAACCTGGGAGTAATCCCTACTGGAGATATTTACCAGCTTAAGCAAACAAACAAGTACACAAATTTATCTTTATTTTATCAATTCTAAAATTCATACTTTTAACTTTTAATATCTCTGAATTTGGGATACAACTTAAAAATTGATGATCTTCTCTAGTTTACTTGACTATATATTTTTGTCTTAGTGGCACATAAAATATTGGTGCATCTTAGAATTGATGGAAACTTAGATTTGAAAAAATACACTTTCTACTAGCACATGAGACAGAGCTAACCTATCACTAGAGCTATTTATCTGGTAATTCCAGGAGTCTGGCTAAAGGCTGAAATTATACTGTGAAGTGAATGTGATCAATTTATCATTTTAATTTGTTCAAATTTAATTCTATGAAGACTTTGTAATGAAATTTAGGCACTTTGAAGGGTAATGAAAAGGAATAAGATAGGAATAAAGCTCTGAAAGTGATTCACATTTTAATCATGTTTAATATTTAGTACCAAGTGTTGATACTCTCAAACCACATGATAATTTTTTAAAAAGTCATGTGGTATGCATAGATACAGATTCCTCTTCAAGTGGGCTCACACTGAAAAACTGAGATGCTTCCCATAGCTACAATTTTGCAGACTGGCGACGTACCACCTAAGAATATTCAAAAACCCCAGCTTGCACTGATCCCTAAGACTAAGAGTTATTTAAAAACCTGAAAAGAGCAAAAAGCCTCCTTTTTGTATTTGCTTAATAATACATCAGACATTCTTACATCTCTACTCTTCTAACCATCCTCATGCATCGTTACAAACATGGAATATAACAGAGGCTTAGAATTTTTCCTGATAAACACAGATTTCCACAAAAATAAAATAATTTTAGAAGGAGGCCACTTATGAGTTCTCACGAGCTGCTAAATACTATTCTCGGGGACATAAAATGAAATATGTGTAAAATTAATTCTTTGACCTGAACTTATAAGAGTACTTTCTTTCCTTCCATTATTAAAAAATACATTTCCGAGCTGAGTCACTAAATGTAAAAAGGTGAATTAATAATCTGGCTTAATGTATCTATTCGTGTCTATTAAACTTACCACAACATTTTCCAGAATGAGCTCCCCATAGGGTTCGACAGTGTGTTTTCCTAACAAGTTAGCCAAAAGAACATTGTCTTTTTTCCAGTTAATCGCTGGTGTGGGGATTCCATCAGCCACGCATGGAAGAACGGCTTGTGAATTCTCATTGACGGTGTAATGTACTTCTGTACTTTGAATTCTAGGTGGTACTATGAAGAGTTTAAAAATGATAGGTATTCAGGATGTTGAATTCAATAATATCTTTATTCACACTGAAAATTAACACACAATAGACTTTCTTGAGGGTAACTTGCTAGAAATACTAACAAAATTTATCAAGCCGTTTACTTGTTTCTTACTATGAAAGCAATCCATATTTTTGATGCTAGCAAGAATTCTAATGCATCTGTACTTGTTGAATATCAATTTCTGAAAAAATGACAGAACTGGTGAGAAATATTTAGATTTTATTTGACTTCCTGACTTTTCCTTACTTGAGTTTCTTTTGCTTATTGCAGTGAGGTAAAATAAACAAGAGCAACTAAAACCAAAAATGCTTCTATAGTTGTATAATTGCTAGATTTGTATCACAGAGATATTGTGAGGATAGACTAATAAAAGTCCCTAGTTAAAAACACTGCAAAATACTCACCCCATATTAAATATCACATAGTGCTAAAGAAAAAACTACTTATTGCAATATTTCACATGTGTTACAACAAATGCAAGTAAAACCAGAAAAGACATTTAATTCAGTTTTTATACTGTCACAGAAATTTTTACAGTGATTTCGTAATTCTGTGCAAATACTGCCTTTGCCTCAAATTTTTTTGAAATAGAATTTAGGCAATATAGAAAGGACAATTGACTATTTCAGGGTACTAACAAATACTTTAGTGAACTTGGAACGAAGATATTCACTTCTAAAAGAAAGGCATAAAAAATATTAAGAATACTTGGCTCAAAAAGTAAAAATAGAGATTGGTTCAAGACGGCAAAGTAGAAGGCCGTGTGCTCACTCCCTCTTGCAAGAGCACTGGAATCACAACTAATTGCTGAACAATCACTGACAGGAAGACATGGGAACTCACCAAAAAAGATACCCCACATGCAAAGACAAAGGAGAAGCTGAAATGAGGCGGCAGGCAGGGCGCTATCACAATAAAATCAAATTCCATAACCGCTGGGTGGGTGACTCACAAACTGGAGAACAACTATACCACAGAAGTCCACCTACTGGAGTGAAGGTTCTGAGTCCCATGTCAGGCTTACCAACCTGGGGGTCCGGGAACGGGAGGAGGAATTCCTAGAGAATCAGACTGTGAAGGCTAGTGAGATTTGATTGCAGGACTTTGACAGGACTGGGGGAAACAGAGACTCCACTCTTGGAGGGCACACACAAAGTAGTGTGCGCACCGGGACCCAGGGGAAGGAGCAGTGGCCCCATAGGAGACTGAACCAGACCTACCTGCTAGTGGTGGAGGGTCTCCTGTAGAGGTGGGGGGCAGCTGTGGCTCACCAAGGGACAAGGACACTGGCAGCAGAAGTTGTGGGAAGTATTCCTTGGCGTGAGCCCTCCCAGAGTCTGCCATAATCCCCACCGAAGAGCCCGGATAGGCTCCAGTGTTGGGTCGTCTCAGGCCAAACAACCAACAGGGAGGGAACCCAGCCCCACCCATCAGCAGACAAGCAGATTAAAGATTTATTGAGCTCTATCAACCACCAGTCCCTCCCATCAGGAAACTTCCACAAGCCTCTTAGATAGCCTCATCCACAAGAGGGCAGACAGCAGAAGCAAGAAGAATTACAATCCTGCAGCCTGTGGATCAAAAACCACATTCACAGAAAGACAGATGAAAAGGCAGAGGGCTATGTACCAGATGAAGGAACAAGATAAAACCGCAGAAAAACAACTAACTGAAATGGAGACAGGCAATCTTCCAGAAAAAGAATTCAGAATAATGATAGTGAAGATGATCCAGGACCTTGGAAAAAGAATGGAGGCAAAGATCAAGAAGATGAAAGAAATGTTTAACAAAGACCTAGAAGAATTAAAGAACAAACAAACACAGATGAACAATACAATAACTGAAATGAAAACTATACTAGAAGGAATCAATAGCAGAATAACTGAGGCAGAAGAACGGATAAGTGACCTGGAAGACAGAATGGTGGAATTCACTGCTGCTGAACACAGTAAAGAAAAAAGAATGAAAACAACTGAAGACAGCCTAAGAGACCTCTGGGATAACATTAAATGCAACAACATTCGCATTATAGGGGTCCCAAAAGGAGAAGAGAAAGAGAAAGGACCCGAGAAAATATTTCAAGAGATTATAGTTGAAAATTTCCCCAACATGGGAAAGGAAATAGCCACCCAAGTCCAGGAAGCGCAGAGAGTGCCACACAGGATAAACCCAAGGAGAAATACGCTGAGACACATAGTAATCAAATTGGCAAAAATTAAAGACAAAGAAAAATTATTGAAAGCAGCAAGGGAAAAATGACAAATAACATACAAGGGAACTCCCATAAAGTTAACAGCTGATTTCTCAGCAGAAACTCTACAAGCCAGAAGGGGCTGGCATGATATACTTAAAGTGATGAAAGGGAAGAACCAAAACCAAGATTACTCCACCCGGCAAGGATCTCATTTAGATTCGATGGAGAAATCAAAAGCTTTACAGACAAGCAAGAACTAAGAGAATTCAGCACCACCAAACCAGCTCTACAACAAATGCTAAAGGAACCTCTCTAAGTGGGAAACACAAGAGAAGAAAAGGATCTACAAACACAAACCCAAAACAATTAAAAAAATGGCAATAGGAACATACATATCAATAATTTCCTTAAAAGTGAATGGATTAAGTGCTCCAACCAAAAGACACAGGCTTGCTGAATGGATACAAAAACAAGACCCATATATATGCTGTCTACAAGAGACGCACTTCAGACCTAGGGACACATACAGACTGAAAGTGAGGGGAAGGGAAAACGTATTCCATGCAAATGGAAATCAAAAGAAAGCTGGAGTAGCAATTCTCGTATCAGATAAAACAGACTTTAAAATAAAGAATGTTACAAGAGACAAGGAAGGACACTACGTAATGATCAAGGGATCAATCCAAGAAGAAGATATAACAATTATAAATATATATGCACCCAACATAGGAGCACCTCAATACATAAGGCAAATGCAAACAGCTCTAAAAAAAGGATATCAACAGTAACACAATAACAGTGGGGGACTTTTTACATTTTTTACACTTTTTTACACTTTTTACATTTACACCAATGGACAGATCATCTGAACAGATAATTAATAAGGAAACAGAAGCTTTAAATGACACAATAGACCAGATAGATTTAACTGATATTCATAGGACTTTCCATCCAAAAACAGTAGACTACACTTTCTTCTCAAGTGCACATAGAATATTCTCCAGGATAGATCACATCTTGGGTCACAAATAAAGCCTCAGTAAATTTAAGTAAATTGAAATCATATCAAGCATCTCTTCTGACCACAACACTATGAGATTTGAAATCAGTTACAGGGAAAAAAAATGTAAAAAACAGAAACACATGGAGGCTAAACAATACATTACTAAATAACCAAGAGATCACTGAAGAAATCAAAGAGGAAATCAAAAAATGCCTACAGACAAATGACAGTGAAAACATGACGATCCAAAACCTATGAGATGCGGCAAAAGCAGTTCTAAGAGGGAAGTTTATAGCTATACAAGCCTACCTCAAGAAACAAGAAACATCTCAAATAAACAATGTAACGTTACACCTAAAGGACCTAGAGAAAGAAGAACAAACAAAACCCAAAGTTAGCAGAAGGAAAGAAATCATAAAGATCAGATCAGAAATAAATGAAATAGAAGCAAAGAAAACAATAGCAAAGATCAATAAAACTAAAAGCTGGTTCTTCGAGAAGATAAACAAAATTGATAAACCATTACCCAGACTCATCAAGAAAAAGAGGGAGAGGACTCAAATCAATAAAATTAGAAATGAAAAAGGAGAAGTTACAACAGACACCACAGAAATACAAAGCATACTAAGAGACTACTACAAGCAACTCTATGCCAATAAAATGGACAACCTGGAAGAAATGGACTAAATCTTAGAAAGGTATAACGTCCAAGACTGAATCAGGAAGAAATAGAAAATATGAACAGACCAACCCAAGTAATGAAATTGAAACTGTGATTAAAATTCTTCCAAGAAACAAAAGTCCAGGATCAGATGGCTTCACAGGTGAATTCTAGAAGAATTTAGAGAAGAGCTAACACCCATCCTTTTAGAGAAGAGCTAACACCCATCCTTCTCAAACTCTTCCAAAAAATTGCAGAGGAAGGAACACTCCCAAACTCATTCTGTGAGGCCACCATCACCCTGATACCAAAACCAAACAAAGACACTACAAAATAGAAAATTACAGACCAATATCACTGATGAATATAAATGCAAAAATCCTCAACAAAATACTAGCAAACAGAATCCAACAACACATTAAAAGGATCATACACCATGATTAAGTGAGATTATCCGAGAGATGCAGTGATTCTTCAATATATGCAAATCAATGTGATACACCACATTAACAAATTGAAGAATAAAAACCATATGATCATCTCAATAGATGCAGAAAAAGCTTTTGACAAAATTCAACAGCGATTTATGATAAAAACTCTCCAGAAAGTGGGCATAGAGGGAACCTACTTCAACATAATAAAGGCCATATACAACAAACCCAGAGCAAACATCATTCTCAATGGTGAAAAACTGAAAGCATAGCATCTAAGATCAGGAATAAGACAAGGATGTCCAGTCCCACCACTATTATTCAATATAGTTTTGGATAGCTATGGCAATCAGAGAAGAAAAAGAAATAAAAGGAATACAAGCTGTAAAAGAAGAAGCAAAATTGTCACTGTTTGCAGATGACATGATACTATACATAGAGAATCCTAAAGATGCCACCAGAAAACTACTAGAGCTAATCAATGAATTTGGTAAAGTTGCACGATACAAAATTAATGCACAGAAATCTCTTGCATTCTTATACACTAATGATGAAAAATCTGAAAGAGATATTAAGGTAACACTCCTATTTACCATTGGAACCAAAAGAATAAAATACCTAGGAAGAAACCTACCTAGGCAGACAAAAGACCTGTTTGCAGAAAACTATAAGACACTGATGAAAGAAATTAAAGATGATACCAACAGATGGAGAGATATACCATGTTCTTGGATTGGAAGAATCAATATTGTGAAAATGAATGTATTACCAAAAGCAAACTACAGAATCAATGCAATCCCTATCAAATTACCAATGGCATTTTTTACAGAAGTAGAACAAAAAAATCTTTAAATTTGTATGGAGACACAAAAGACTGCAAATAGCCAAAGCAGATTTGAGGGAAAAAAACGGAGCTGGAGGAATCAGGCTCCCTGACTTCAGACTATAGTACAAAGCTACAGTAATCAAGGCAGTATGGTACTGGCACAAAAACAGAAATATAGATCAATGGAACAGGATAGAAAGCCCAGAAATAAACCCACGCACCTATGGTCAACTAACCTATCACAAAAGAGGCAAGGATACACAATGGAGAAGAGACGGTCCCTTCAATAAGTGGTGCTGGGAAAACTGGACAGCTAATATAAAAGAATGAAATTAGAACACTCCCTAACACCATACACAAAAATAAACTCAAAATGGATTAGAGACCTAAATGTAACACCGGACACTATAAAACTCTTTGAGGAAAACATAGGAAGAACACTCTGACATAAATCACAGCAAGATATTTTTTGATCCAACTCCTAGAGTAATGGAAATAAAAACAAAAATAAACAAATGGGACCCAATGAAACTTCAAAGCTTTTGCATTGCAAAGGAAACCATAAACAAGATGAAACGACAACCCTCAGTAGGGGACAAAAATATTTGTAAATGAATCATCGGACAAAGGATTAATCTCCAAAATATATAAATAGCTCATGCAGCTCAATATTAAAAATACAAACAACCCAAAACAAAAATGGGCAGAAGACCTAAATAGACATTTCTCCAAAGAAGACATACAGATGGTCAAGAAGCACATGAAAAGCTGCTCAACATCACTAATTATTAGAGAAATGCAAATCAAAACTACAGTGAGGCACCCCCTCGCACAAGTTAGAATGGGCATCATCAAAAATCTACAAACAACGAATGTTGGAGAGGGTGTGGAGAAAAGGGAACCCTCTGGCACTGTTGGTGGGAATGTAAATTGGTACAGCCACTATGGAGAACAGTATGGAGGTTCCTTAAAGAACTAAAAGTAGAATTACCGCATGACCCAGCAATCCCACTACTGGGCATATACCCAGAGAAAACCATAATTCAGAAAGACACATGCACCGCAATGTTCACTGCAGCACTATTTAAAATAGCCAGGTCATAGAAGCAACCTAAATGCCCATCGACAGACGAATGGATAAACAAGATGTGGTATATATATACAATGGGATATTACTCAGCCATAAAAAGGAACAAAATTGGGTCATTTGTAGAGACGTGGATGCATCTAGAGACTGTCATACAGAGTGAAGTAAGTCAGAAAGAGAAAAACAAATATCGTATATTAACACATATATGTGGAACCTAGAAAATGGAACAGATGAACCAGTTTGCAGAGCAGAAATTGAGACACAGAAGTAGAGAAAAAAATCGTATGGACATCAAGGGAGGAAACCTGCGGGGTGGTGGTGGTGGTGGTGTGATGAATTGGGCGATTGGGATTGACATGTATACACTGATGTGTATGAAATGGATGACTAATAAGAAAAAAACAAAAAAGTAAAAATACACTTCCCACAAAACAATAAATTTTGGAATTATTCAAATACATTGCTGAGAAATGGATCAATCTTAATGACATTTTTTAGAACAATTGGTTTCAGCAAAAATTATTTTTTTATCATGAGTAAATATACAAAGATTATGTGAATGATTATATGCATAAACAATAGATAATACGGAAAATCAAAAATCTATTTTGCTGAATGGTATGTCACAAATATTCATTTTTCATTAATGTATGCTATATTTTTATTATCTCCTTTATCCTGGTTTCCTTGGAGTTTATACTTCAACTCTTCTAATGGTTACACAGTTGCGGCATTAGTACATTTACTTAAATTCATTCTTTTTCAAAATGAAAATTTTAAGGCTGTGACTTTATATTTGATTATAGTTTGGCCACACACCATACATTTTGATATGTGGTGTCCTTATTTTTATTATTTCCTAAATAATCTGAAAACCATATTCTTTGACCTACTTGTTGACTAGAATGGTATTTTTTAATGTGGCTGGGGTTGGGGTTTTGGCATTAAAAGTTCATTACTAGCTTTATTGCATTGTGGGCAGGAATTGTGGCCTATACTTTTAAATTATTATTAACAATTTCTTTGTTGTTTAGTATATGGTCAATTTTGGTAAATTTTCTATGAACACTTGAAAGAAGGAATATTATTTACTTGAAACTAAAGGACTAATGTGTATTAATTAGTTCAATTATATTAACTGAGAGCAGGTATAAAACTGTAGAAAATTCAAATACACCTGAAAGATAAAAAACAGCTTTCACACATTTTTTAAAAAGGGAAAAAGTAGAAACTCATCATTAAACAAGAGTTACCTCTGAAAATAGTAGTTGGAAATAGTTTAATTTACTTATTGTTTCTTACCACTGATACTAATAGGTATTCTACCTTTAGTCTTAAAAGTATACAATTAAAAAAATAACAAAATAACAACTAAAATATTTCAATGCTGATCTTTAGGTATTTTGTTAGTTGTCTGAATGCAAAGGAAAAAATGGTATTTTTTCTATTATTCAAATATACCTGTAAATATTTTGCTACATACTTTAAAATAATGAATCAAATAGATCTCCAATTCTCATTAGACTCACATTACATTTATAATGTAGGTCACATGGTGATTAGTTTTGAGCCAAGATGACTTGCAACTTGAAAAGTAAAGCATAAGAATAACAAAACAAACGGACTCCTCATAAGCGAAATTAAAGATCCCAATAATCACATTATGAGGGGACTGGCAACACATTAATTATCCTGGCTTTATTAATAAAATCTCTCTTTGTCACACACATATGTGCACACACGAATAAACATAGCCTACCAAAAACATATTTGAAGGGCAAGTGTACCTACATACCACATGAACACACACACTCCGCTCTTCATTACTGTTTTACATTGTTTTGATTTTCATCGTATTTTTTTTTCTGGTGTTTTTTTTCTTTGCCATGGTCATGTAGCACACTAAAAATGATTTATGCTAAACAACCTACCATGGACAGTGAGCTTGGTGCTCGTGCTGCTTGATCCTGCCACATTAGCTGCTGTGCACGTGTACTGGCCAGCATCACCAGGCTGAGCAAATGCTATTTGCAGAGCTCCAGAGCTGAGGATGTGCTGGCGGATTGATTCCATAATTACATGCCCATCTTTATGCCACGTAATGTCAGGTGGTGGGAGGCCATCTGCCTCACAGGGTAGCATGATGGGCTTATCCACAGCAATGATATATTCCTTAGGATGGGGGCTAATGACTGGAGGAACTAAAAGATACAAGGTTTGAATGTTACCTTAAAAGCAGGAATGTACCATTTACACACTACAGTATTACTCTAGCAAAGTGAAGTCACATTGACAAGAAACAAAGCCCTGACTTTACCACATCATCACCAAAGGATGGCTATAGCTTGTTTGCGTTGGAAAAGAAAATTCATTGACCCCATTGTAGAAAATTATTCTCTATCTAGTTAACAAATATAAATGATAATCAATTTTAAATAAGGATATAAACATGTACTCATGAGGGATTTCATGTCCAGAAAACTTAGACTGTGTTGACAGAGGTATTTTCTTTAACATACATGTATTGTGATTCATCAGCTACTTAAAACTTTCAAAATAGACGCCTTCAAGGTTTGGAAATTGTTCACCTGCTCAAAGATCCTTTTATTCATGCGTTTCCTGCAGTGCTTATGATCTCATATACAGTGGCCATATTTAACAAGGTATTTTGTTAATGAATAAAGGAATAAAGAAGTAGAATATGGAAAAGAATTACAATTAACCCTTGAACAACGCAGGGGTTAGGGATGACGACCCTGTGTGCTACCGAAAATCTGAATATAACTTATAGTTGGCCCTCTGTATCCTTGTCTCCTCTGTATCTGTGGTTTTTGCATCTGCAGATTCAACCAACCTTGGATGGTACAGTAATGTAGTATTTACTACTGAAAAAAAATCCATGTATAAGTGGACCTGCACGGTTCAAACTGTGTTGGTCAAGGGTTGATGGTATAGAGATAGAACTCTTCGCACTTCTTCAGAAAATGGTGGAAGGGCTTATGATTAGAATTTCTCTTCCTAGTGTCTACAACAGATTCCTAGTGTTTACAATAGATTACACTAAGGATATTCTACTGAGCTTTTCTAACCCTTTCCTGCCTTGGGGCTATTGCACATGCTGCCCTCTCTTCCTTGGACACTCTGCTACTTTTACATGGCTCATCCTAGCTCATCATTCAGGTCTCAGCTCCAGTGGTACCCACCTCAGCTCCAATAGTATCCCCCCCCACACCAAGCAGTTAAAGCTTACTTTAACCACTAGTGTAAAGTGGTCCCCACATTTTCCCATTTTGGAATATTGAAATGCTGTTAATTGTTCAAAGTGTTTCTTTTTCTTTTTTGAAAAAAAGTGCTTCTTTTTTTCATATCAATAGTTTTAATCAATTAGTGAAGGGAAAAACCCTCACTAATTCTTTTTTATGACCCTCAGTGTTGCCAAAACCAATGAATATTTCTTGGTCATCATCCTAACTGACCTTTTGCTTGCATTAAAAAAGCTGTCTACTCCCTTCTTGAAACACTGTCCTCTCCTAGCCTCCATCTAGTTTTCCTCTGTCATCTCTTCCCTCTCCTTTGTATTCTTTTCCAGTGTTCTCTCTTTTCTCAGACCTCTTAACAATGCAGAGTCCTGGGGCTTTGTCCTTAAGATATTTTTGGTCCAAATTCTCATCCAGTCTTATAGACTGAAATACCCTGATTACTTCCAAATTTATATCTTAGACTATACTTCTCCCTTGAGTTCTGAATTCATAAATATTCAACACTTTTTGACATCTCTGCTAGGATTTCTAATAATTTCCCACATCTAACATGATTAAACAGAAGTCACGCTTTCCCTCCTCCCAAACCAGTTCCTCCCCTTGCATCCCTCACAGCTCTATCTCCCATCTCTAGCTCAGGCCCAAAGCCCAGGAAACATCGTTAACTCTTCTCTTTTCCTAACCTCCCAATCTGATTAATCAGCAATCCTGGCAATTACATCTCCAAAGAGTTCTTGAATCCACCACTTCTTGTTCATTTTACCCTGCAACTCACACACCCACTCGCACTCCCAGCCAGACCGTATCACATGATGCCTAGAGCACTTTACTAGCTCTTCCAGCTCTAGTCTTGTGCTTTCTCGAAATCATTATCTATATACCAGCAAAAGAGGTCTTCCTAAAACCAAACAAGAGTCTTGGTTAAATCATTAAAAGGCTTCAACATTGCACACAGAAGGAAATCTTACCCCTCCTCTGGTCCTTTGGGCACTCTGTGCACTGGTCCCACTTTCTCTTCTGACCTCCTTCACATTTTGCCAGCCTTCCCAGGTTCATTACTGTCAGCCACACTGGCACGCTCCTTTTCTTACCCTTTCCTGCCTTGGGGCCATTGCACGTGCTGCCCGCTCTTCCTTGGACACTCTGCTACCTTTACATGGCTCATCCTAGCTCATCATTCAGGTCTCAGCTCCAATGGTAACCCCCCTCAGCTCCAATGGTACCCCCATCAGTAGGTTAAAGCCTACTTTAACCACTAGTGTAAAGTGGTCCCCACATTTTCCCACTAGTCTCCATCTCAGCCTTTTGTTTTCCCTCTGCATAGCATATGTCAGAATTTATCATAATTTCATTTATTTGGTAGTTTCATTTTTTTCCTTCTCCACACTATAAGGAAAGGATCATATCTATAATGGTCAATGTATTTCTACTTATTATCCCAATAAACACTTGTTAAAGAAGTGTTGAAAAATACAAATAAATTAGATTTACAATCTGCAGGTAAGTGAGCTTTACTACAGTTATTAATTCACCACAAGAAAATCACACTACAAGGAAATTCAAATCAGCCATGCAAACTGAGCAGCTCGGAACCCATCTCTAGGTCACGTCTTGATCCACAAAAACAATGCATGTAAGATATGAATATTACATCAAGAAAATATAAGTTAAATGTGAAAAAAACCCCACTGTCTTCAGAATATTTTTTTCCATCAAGCTGGTTTAATTGCAATTATGATTTATTTTTTTGTTTCATGACTCTTATTGGTGATTCTTTAAAATTTTAAAAATTTATGATGTTTTTTAAGTGGATATTACAATCCAGTATTTTGTAATGTATACAAAGTAGTATTATAGAGAGAATAGTTTTAAAAATCACCTTAAATATGTGCTACAATGAAAGTACCAAATAGAGGTTCACAGAAATTCAAAATATCATGAGATGCCTCAGTTTTCTTATACAAATAATGCCCCAAAACACCCAAGCACTAAATTTTTTCCTTCATGAGGTTAATAGAAAAACATATAGGATAATATAAACTAAGAATGTTAATTAAGAACTATGGTGGCATCATTACTTTAGATATATGAATTCTGATATACACTATTATAAGCATCTTTGCAATGAAGACATAGAGATTTATTATTTAGGTACCTTGGACATTTAACTTGATTTTGCCCAAGGCTGTACCAGCTGGATTCTGAGCCACACACATGTAAGTACCAGCATCCTCTCTGACAGCTCTGGAGATCTGCAAGCCACCACGAGGAAGAACTGCATGGCTTCTACCTACATCATAGTTACAAAAGCAGAGTGAGAAGAATTTTTATTTTCATTAAAAAATCATACCCACTTCTGAATTATAAAACTGAATTGCCATTATTTTCTTGATTGAAACGGTACCTGAAGTGATGACATTGATACCTTCCTTTTGCCAAGTGATGAAAGGACTGGGAGTCCCTGTTGCTTCACATGGTAATAAAATGGGATTGTTTAGAATGACGGCTAGTTCACTTGGCTGAGGCCGAATGACTGGAGGCTCTGTAAGAACCAATCAGCAGAAATAAGCAAAGGCTCTAGTTAGTAGCATAAATGTCTATAGTAGCCATGAGGTTACACATGACTGAATTCAAAATTCCCAAATATTAGTGATTTCATTGTCCCAGGGAAAAGCAAATAGAGGTCATATCACATTTTTTGAGTCTTGTTACTATAGCCAGTTTCCATTAGAAGAACTCCATAGAAAAGACTAAAATCAGAAACAGATCATAAAAATTCAAGAAGACAAATAATTTAGGGGTTGTTTTGTGTGGTTTGTCATCTGTATGTTTTCTTTAGTCTATTGAAGAACATCTATCAGGCTTCATATTCCCCAAATATTACTGTGGTTTATGACTCTAGATGGTACCACCTGTCAAGAATAAACATGACTTAGAAAAGTACAACAGCAAAATTTTAATGCATAAATAACCTTTCATACCTTGGACATAAAGGCTCACATGTCGATGTGCAGAGCCAGCTGCATTCCTGGCAACACAAGTATATCTTCCAGCATGGCTTAATTGAGTGGCAAATATTTCAATTGCTCCTAAAAAGGAAAAATTTTTCAAGCACAGTGCATCCCTGTTTTTCTGGTTTGATAAACCATGTCTCTTTGATTTTGTGTGAGTCTGCCCCCTAGCATAGTGCATGGCTTGTACTCATACTTGTACCCCCTGTGCTTACCTACAACAGTATTTTTTAAAAAATCACTATTAACAGCTTTATTTAGGCAAAACTTACAGACCATAAAATTCACTGACTTAAATGTACAATACAATGATTTTTAGTATATTTACAGAGTTGTGCAATTATAATTTAATTTTAGAAAATTTCCATTATGCCCAAAGAAATCTCACTCCACTTATAGTCCTGCCTCACTCTCAACCCCAAGTGTAAGCAATCAGTAATCTAATTTCTATATATATTGGCCTTTTCTGGAAATTTCATATAGATGGGATCATACAGAAGGCTTTTGTGTCTGACTTCTACTGTGAGCACAGTTTTTGAGTTTCATCTGCTGCAGCAGGTGTCAATATTTTTGTTCCATTTTATTGCTAAATAGAATTCCATCCTGTGAATTATCCACATTTTGTTTATCCATTCACCAGTTGATGGACATTTACATTGTTTCTATGTTTTTGGCTATTGTGAATGATGCTGTATGAACATTTGCATATAAGTCTTTGGGTGGACGTATGCTTTCATTTCTCTAGGTAGGGACCTATGAATGGAGTTGCTGGGTCATATGGTAACTGTTTAACATTTTGAGAAAAGTTCTAAACTGTTTTCTTAGCACAGTACTTTGTGCTGAAGAGTAGTTAATTTTTTTTTTTTTTTGCGGTACGCGGGCCTCTTACTGTTGTGGCCTCTCCCGTTGCGGATCACAGGCTCCGGACGCGCAGGCTCAGCGGCCATGGCTCACGGGCCCAGCCGCTCCATGGCATGTGGGACCTTCCCGGACCGGGGCATGAACCCGTGTCCCCTGCATCGGCAGGCGGACTCTCAACCACTGCGCCACCAGGGAAGCCCAAGAGTAGTTAATTTATATTTTTTTTTTTTTTTTTTTTTTACAACCCAATTTTTTTTTTTTAACATCTTTATTGGGGTATAATTGCTTTACAATGGTGTGTTAGTTTCTGCTTTATAACAAAGTGAATCAGTCATACATAAACATATGTTCCCATATGTCTTCCCTGTTGCGTCTCCCTCCCTCCCACCCTCCCCATCCCACCCCTCCAGGCTGTCACAAAGCACCGAGCCAATATCCCTGTGCCATGCGGCTGCTTCCCACTAGCTATCTACCTTACTGCATTTGTTACTATGTATATGCCCATGACTCTCTCTCGCCCTGTCACAGCTCACCCTTCCCCCTCCCCATAACCTCAAGTCCGTTCTCTAAGAGGTCTGCGTCTTTATTCCTGCTTTACCCCTAGGTTCTTCATGACATTTTTTTCTTAAATTCCATATATATGTGTTAGCATACGGTATTTGTCTTTTTCTTTCTGACTTACTTCACTCTGTATGACAGACTCTAGGTCTATCCACCTCATTACAAATAGCTCAATTTCATTTCTTTTTATGGCTGAGTAATATTCCATTGTATATATGTGCCACATCTTCTTTATCCATTCATCCGATGACGGGCACTTAGGTTGTTTCCATCTCCGGGCTATTGTAAATAGAGCTGCAATGAACATTTTGGTACATGACTCTTTTTGAATTTTGGTTTTCTCAGGGTATATGCCCAGTAGAAGGATTGCTGGGTCATATGGTAGTTCTATTTGTAGTTTTTTAAGGAACCTCCATACTGTTCTCCATAGTGGCTGAACCAATTCACATTCCCACCAGCAGTGCAAGAGTGTTCCCTTTTCTCCACACCCTCTCCAGCATTTATTGTTTCTAGATTTTTTGATGATGGCCATTCTGACTGGTGTGAGATGATATCTCATTGTAGTTTTGATTTGCATTTCTCTAATGATTAATGATGTTGAGCATTCTTTCATGTGTTTGTTGGCAGTCTGTATATCTTCTTTGGAGAAATGTCTATTTAGGTCTTCTGCCCATTTTTGGATTGGGTTGTTTGTTTTCTTGTTATTGAGCTGCATGAGCTGCTTGTAAATTTTGGAGATTAATCCTTTGTCGGTTGCTTCATTTGCAAATATTTTCTCCCATTCTGAGGGTTGTCTTTTGGTCTTGTTTATGGTTTCCTTTGCTGTGCAAAAGCTTTGAAGTTTCATTAGGTCCCATTTGTTTATTTTTGTTTTTATTTCCATTACTCTAGGAGGTGGGTCAGAAAGGATCTTGCTTTGATTTATGTCATAGAGTGTTCTGCCTATGTTTTCCTCTAAGAGTTTGATAGTTTCTGGCCTTACATTTAGGTCTTTAATCCATTTTGAGCTTATTTTTGTGTATGGTGTTAGGGAGTGATCTAATCTCATACTTTTACATGTACCTGTCCAGTTATATTTTATGATTTTACTTGCTACCCGTTTATGCAGATTTCTGAGATAGCCAAAATACTATGCTTTGAAAGCCAAGTTCTATCCTGAGAACAAATCTTTCATTATTTCCCTTCTACTGAAGAAATAAACAAATTCTCTTTGAATAATATGCCCATACTCATAAGCCCTCAGGATGTTAGTTGCTACTTTAACCTCCAGTGTACCTCCCCAATGCAGGATGAATTTCCAGAAACACAAATGTGAATCACTTATACTTCCATTTAGGTGAATTTTTTTCTCTTTAATATTATAAAATTTTCAAAACTTAAATTCTATAAATGATGGTTACTACCACCCTCAAAAATTATCCATATCATAGCACTTAACACCCAGCCCTACTTGCTAAATTATTGAAACCTTAAAAGCAAGAACCTTGTCTTAGTTTTATATCCTCAGAAACTCAGTGGAGTATTTAGCCTATTTTAGGTACTAAATGTTTGTTGAATGAATGGACATTCTATTTGGCCAATAAAAGACGTGTGGTTCACTCAAAGGCAACCAGTAAATTTGTTAAGCCTTAGGTTTAGTAAATATGCACATAAAATCCCAGTGGTCATGCTCAATATATTCATATCAGTCCTAGATATTATTTGTTATTTTGTTTTTAGACTTTTTTCCTATCCCTTTCCCAAGTTCCCCCTCCCCACTCTTAAGTGCATTTTTTCCCAGATGCCTAAGCCCAGGAATGCAGATGTACTTTATTCTTTTATTTTGGTGCAACAGAAGTCCAAGTAAGGCCATCCAGTAAAAACGAATCCAATCAATAGCTGTGTAATCACTGAGCTGGGTCTTACCTGAGGACAGAATTCTATAGCCCTCTCCTCTGGGAAGCAGTCTTATACCATTTTTCGCCCAGTGAATTGAGGGAAATGGAACTCCTGAAGCTGTGCAGGTGATCACGGTGGGGGCGTGTGTGGTTACTAGGAAGTCAGTAGGCTCATCAGCTATGGAAGGTGGAACTAAAAGAAAAACAACAAAAAGAAAGAAAACTACATGTTCCCAACCCTTACAGATTTCCAAAGCCTTCTCATATATCCTTCTCTTTCTACACTGAAAGTGAATGCTTGGTCAGTGGAAAAGGAAGCTCTCTTGTGAAGTAGAGGAATGATGGAATGATATCATTATAATAACTTTCAGTCCACATACTAAGCCAGTTCTACCTTGGACAGTGAGATCCACAGTTCTCTTATCCTCTCCAGCATCACTTGTCACAGTGCACTCATAGGTTGCAGTGTCATCCACAGAAGGGGAAATAATTACTAGTGAACCTGAAGAAAGGAGCCTAGAAGAGAGATTTCAAAGTAATGAGGTGCTATATATCAATTTTCATAAATGTTTCTAGTTGTTTCAACGTGGTACTATCTTGTGAATTGAGGGAAATGGAACTCTTTCCTCATGTTAAAATGAGCATCATTTTATGCATCAGACTTTAAGTTTATATGGCAGTGGGTTAAGAGGACCTCAACCTTGACATCTGCAGGAAGCAGTGGTGTGGAATGATTGTGTTAAGAGGGAATCTTGAATTTTCTGAATGCTTATGGCATAATCCACCATGTTCTCCCAGGTGAAATACAGTGAAATGAGCACACTGATGATAGCCATTGTTTATTGGCCATTGAACACATTCCCGGCACCATCTCAAATGCTTCACATTAATCATCTCTAAATTTCACAGTAACTTTGCAGATTGGTATTTGATTATTTCTACTGACAGATGGGTAACTACAAGTCTGTCTGTCTTGCACCTTTCCCTACTTCACACGTCTCCTTACATGTGGTGGATACTTTGGAGATGCATAGTACATAAATCAAAGAGTCTTTTCCTTAACTTTGAATCAACTCAAAACTAAAGTGATCTGAATCACTTCAAATGTTCAGAAGGTTGAGTAAATACACATACATTATTTAAAGTAACCTAATGAATCACTTTGCTGTAGAGCTGAAACTAACATAACATTGTTAATCAACTATGCTCCAATATAAAATAAAAATCAAAGAAAATATGTATCAAAATGAAACATCAATAAATCTTTAAAATTTCTAGTGGTTGAACACACTAAAAACATTAAAATAATCTAAATAAGAATATCTGTATTCTTACTTCAAACTGTGCAATGATGAATGGAAATGACTTGATTCAATGGAAACATACTTGACCTGCTTTTTTATTCAAGGGCATTGTACATTTTCCCCATAGTATATGCTTTCAAGTCACTAATGCCAAAAGATTAAGAGGGTGAGAAAGAGGGAGAAGCAACAGAGTTTCAAGTGAAACACTCCTAGTTTCATATTTCCTGATATATCAGAACTGATTTTTGTTAAGGTAGGTCTATGAGAACATTTGCTTTCAGTACTATGGCAAACCTTCTGCAAGATATCTATTAACTTGAGATACAAGAAATGATGCTTATCTAAAGTATCAGAAATTCCTAGTTACTTTTTTAAAGGTTAGTCTTTAAAAAGTATGATATCATATTAAGAGCAATGGTAGTCAAGCTGGAAGAATACAAAAAACTGGGAGAAAATGCTGTTCTTCCTCCCTCCACATGCTGCCAAATACCTATGCTGTATTTCAAGGTATAAAATTTGATTTTTATTCTGCAACTAAAACTTGTATTATTTCTACAGAATAGTTTTTCTTTTATACCAAATGATCTTTTTATCTTTTGTCTTTATAAAATTCCAAAAGATACTAAAAAAAAAAAAGCAGAATGGAAATCTAATTTTTTAGAGCTCAGACAGTTATCTACAGGACTTATGAATATAGAAGTTGCACCTATAATTCAGAAATAAGATTTTAGGTTGAAAAACTAATTCTACATTAAGGAAAAATAATACGCTCTCTACATACTAGCTAATTCTTCATACTTTATATATTTGCTGTCCCCATTGATAGAGTTTAAATGTTAATTCTTTTAAAAATTATGTTTCTAAATAATAGGTGGGATTTTCCAGTTAAATTATTCCTTACCGGTATGAATTCTGATTTTGATCCACATTAAGAAGATGCCCATTTTTTCTCCAGTTGATTGATGGTTTTGGTATCCCAGTAGCCTCACAAGCCAGAGTGGTTTGAACATTTACTGTTACAGTTATGTTGGTAGGACCCAGAGCAATAGATGGAGGAACTAAAACGAAGTCACCAAGTAAGAAACAGGTTCAGTAAATAGTATGCCATTCGAAGTATCTCTGCCAAACTGAAATTAATCATTGCTAACTTGCTTTATAGTTATGAATACAATAAGGTTCTGTGAATTTACACAGTGTTGTGATGACGCTCTTTATAATGGGTCTTCACTGCTTATAATATAGTGTAATACATTTAAATAGCACTAGATATGAAGGTCTTTATGTTATGACCCCACTGGTTTAGGCTACCAAAGAATATCTGACCCAAAGATTGGATGTTGTTCATAAAAGCACATTTACCATGGACTTGTAAATCTATTCGCCTGCGATCTGTTCCAGCAGCATTGGTAGCCATACACAAATATCTCCCACTATCAGTAACATGTGCTGACTGGATGTGAAGGAATCCATTTTCCAAGACGGAGTATCTATAAGAAAGATCACAAGTGAGTTCCTCCAGATCAGCCTTTCTGATTATGCACATTTTAACTGAG
Organism: Delphinus delphis; assembly: GCF_949987515.2. NCBI lineage: Eukaryota > Metazoa > Chordata > Mammalia > Artiodactyla > Delphinidae > Delphinus > Delphinus delphis. The sequence goes on along the minus strand of NC_082683.1, from coordinate 140,680,041 downwards.
AACATTATAAAATACCCAGTTAAATCCATTTTTAGTCCTTTTCCTACTTCAGAAATTTATAATACCCTTGGTGGAAAAAAAAGGATATTCTGCAAAGGTGCATAGCAGATGGGCTTGTGATCTTGGATAGATTATAATCATTACCTTTTGAACATAAGCTTTAAGAATTATGCTTTTAAAATACTATATTCTGATCCTGATTTAAGATGAAGAGACTCACTTTAGAATGAAAAGACCCAAATAATGCATTGGATCAAAGATTTTACAACTTATATTTCAGTTCTTACAGTATTTTTTATCCTTTTCCAGAATTGTTACCTTGCATGATTCTCAGATAGAACAGCTCCATCCTTTCTCCATGTTATCCTTGGGGTTGGCACACCTTCCGCAAAGCATTCCAATACAGTTGACTTATTTAAGTGAATGACAAGACTCTGGGGGCCACTCTTTATGCTTGGAGGAACTGCACAAGAGATGCATGTGGAAAACTTCCTTTATATCAATAACATAGCCTGAACTAAGACTCTTAAGAGGTAATACAAAGTGAGATTTGAGTTAAAAGTATGGCTTTGCCTACAGCTAATTCAGGTTAGTATAAATAGAATTGGGGTTTAATTCCTAAAGTCTTATTCAAGGTAAGATTTTATTTAAAAATTTACTTAAAAATGAAGAGTAAATGGGTGGGGAAGCTTTAAATCCCTGATATGGTGTATGAAATCTGGCTTTCTAATGAAAGAGGCTTGAATAGAATAAAAGTCATCTCTGGTATGATACAAATTAAAGATGATATTTCTTATTTCTCTTTGGCCAAATAATGGTCAGAGAATGTTAATACTGGAACAACTTCACTTTAAATAAAGGATAGAAAGTGGGGTGTTATAACAAAGCACATCTGTGATTAATTATGCAAGTCTCAGAGTGTGTATTTTATTAATCATTGAGTTCATATGGGAATAGAAAACTTGAATTTTAATTTTAGTGTTAGAGATATTAGCTGCCTGGGTCACTCAACTTGTAAAGTTTCGTATATTAAAAATCCAAAGGGACGCTTTTGAAAAAGTCTGTATCATATTCTTGAAATTTGGCAGATTTTAGTGTTTAGATTTTTTATTTGAGAAAATTACAGTCCCGTGGCAGTCCCTGTCTAGCACATATATAATCAAACACCAACATCAACAAAGGTGACTAAATAATTGGCTAGTTGTCATCCAGAGATTTAGTGTATTAACTTCTCCAATGGCTCTGATCTGAATGACGCAAAACATCAGGATATGCTGATAACAATTGGACATATATTGTCCTCTAAGAGAAATGTATCTTTTTCTTTTGAAATTGAGTTAGTTTGAATATAGTGATAGTACAAATATCATGTGTTCTCTTTATGAAAAGAAATAAGATAAGCACAAGAATTTGTTTAGTATGCTCATAAAAAATAAAAATGTTATCATCTCTTTAAATGCCCTTATCTAAATTTTTAAATTGTGAAACAGTGATTAATTTTTCTTACCATTTACAGTGAGAATAAATTCTCTTGTAGTCTTTCCTGCAATGTTGCTGGCAACACAGGTATAATTGGCTGTATCACCTAGATCTGCATTATTAATTTGCAAGTATCTCCCTCCAGATAGGATTCTTACTCGAGGTGTTGCCTGGATTCAGTAAGTAAAATTTACCATTAAAATGTTGGACAAATAAAATAAAATAAAATATTAATCATCAAAAGTAACTATAGTGAACTGTAGTGCACCTGTCTCCCAGTATCTTTGTCTGCTCCCCCCACCGCTATCCTGGTATCAAAAACTCTTGGGAAATATTTCTATGAGTGTAGTTAAAGCAAGAGCACAATCAGTGTCTCCAGTTCTTCACAGTGACGGCCACAATGAACATCTCAAGGATGAAAAGGTGTCTCAAGTTGGGCCCATTCGAGCTCCCCAGAAAGACACTGCTGGAAGTGTTGGAATAAGGCATATTTTTACTGGAATCACTGGTAGTGAGGATGACATAGCTTGGTGGCAGTCTTACCACCATGTGGGGACAGCTTGCTCTGAATCTAAGACATAAGCAGAGGTGGGATTCAGAGAAAGGACAGAGATGCTTGACTACATGGTTAGAGCCTCTGGATCCAGTAATGCCTAAAGCTTAAGTTCACCAATTACTATAGCTAATAAATATCTTTTTTTCCCATTTAAATTATTTTGAGTTTGAATTGTCACTTAAAGCTGAAAGTTTCCTGACTAATAAATTAACTTTGGTTAACTTATAGGAAATAATTATCCTTCAACATATTTAACATAAGTAAATAAATGATTTTAGTCTACAAATATTTATTAAGCACTTATTTTGCATCCAGGCATGGGACCAAGAATTATGAAAATGCAGAGACCTATTTTGAAATGAAATACTGAAATATAATGAAATCTAATCTCTGCTATAATGTCCAATTGGGGATTGTTCATAGACTTTAAAAAATGCCAGGTAACATCAAAGACTGGTATTTTCTGATTGTGCCTAAGTGGAACTACTTCAGGAAGAGCCCAAATAAGATTTTTCTACCATATGGGTTCTGTCCCAGATAAACATATATTTCTAATGAAAAAAGTTGTTCACACTAACATAGACAGTTCAGGTTAATTTATCTTGAAAGTCCACACATTTTCTCTAGGCCTTTCCTTGCTACAGGGGCTATTAATGGTAAACTTTTATTACTTCTGATGAGAATAAGTGATTTCTTAAACATACATGGTAAGTTCTACGCAACATTTTAATTTTGATATGGGTATAGCAGGATTTGAGGCTAATAAAAAAATTCTGAGTTGATTCTCATGTCTTTCTTCCATGAACATCAGTAAGTTCTGCCAACTTATTCAGTCTCACTACAATTTTCTCTGGTTCTCTTCTCATTTACTGCCAGTGATTCTTCCAAATTTGATTTCTGTCCTCAGATAGAACATCATTCTCAGCTGATGACCTTAATGCCTATTTCATTGAGAAAATCAAAGCCAGGTGCCTGCAATTTCTCCCTCTCATCTCTTGCATATGAATGCAACCTTCCTTCCTATTTTTCCATCTCTGTGGAAAAAGGTCAACGCTTCTGTCCAAGGCTAATGTCTTCACCTGTCACCAGTGTCCCAACCCTTCCCCACTCAACACACTTAGTCCTGTATCTTCCATCTCTTTCAGTAAATAAGCATATACAAGTCTCTTTTGTATTTAAGTAACAGTCCACAATCATTTCCACTTCCTCTTCTTTAACTCCCCCAGACAGCTGTAACCTGTCTTCTACTTTGATCACTGTATTGAAGAACCGTTGTTCAGATCTTTAATCAAGTCTATGTATTGCCAAAGCCAGTGAATACAACTTAATTTGTATCTTAACATGGACTCTGTTAACCACTCCCACTCTCTTCCTTGGCTTTCAGTACACCAATGTCTCCTATATTTAATCTTATTTCTCTGAGTCCTCATTCTCAGTCCCATTCTTCTCTTCTTCCTTTGCTCACCTTTTAATTGTCAATGTTGCCTTAGGCTTTATTCTCATTTACAGGTCTTCTCACACTGTGTGCTTTCTGGCTGACCTCATACAAACTGATGGCTTCAGCAACAGGTTACACCATTGAGGACCACCAAATCAAAGATGTTTTTGATGAAATATGGACCCATATGTCTTAGTGCTTCTTAGAAGCTCCACTTAGATAATATATAGGTAATTCAAACTCAAAATATCTAAAACTGGACTCATTTTTTCCCCCATAATTGTTGAAATCAGTCTGTCCCAGTACTGACATCACTCGGTCATATATGAGATTAGCCTGAATTTCTGTATCATCAACATTCACTCAGTCCCTGTCTGAACACCTAATGGTCTAGAGTGAAATGCACACATGGGAGATAAGACTATGGAGGAAAAGTCAGAGCATGAAGGGCTTTGTGAGCTAAGCTGGGCAGTTTAACCCGAATCCTAAAATCTATGGAGAATCATCAAAGGATTTTAATCAAGGTCTACTTCAACCATACCAAGCTACCTGCAGTTCCTGGGACAGCAGCATTCCTTCTCCTGTAATGTCTTTGTACATGCTATCACTTATGTTTGGAATCCCCTTCTTCTTTCTCACCCAACATCTACCCAACATTTAAACTGAACTCACCCTTCCCAAGAGGCTCCCCTGGGCTATTCCTTACCCTTCAGTCTGGATTACTTGCTTCTCCCCTGTGTTTCCATAAAATGCTGTATATCCCTCTAAGATATTGTTTATTGAATATCAGCAGTATCAATTTTCTACAATCTTTGATATACTTCTGTATATTTTCAGATAGTCTGTGAGCTCCTTGAGGATCAAGATTATTCTCAGGGGCAATCATAGTGCCTAGCATTATAATAGGCACACAATAAATAGAGAAACTGAGGCACAGGACTGTTAAGTGATATGCATGATGATTTAACAAGGAAGCAACTCTCAGCACCCAGTCTCTCTGTGTTTGGCATTTGTGTGATTTGATGATGGTGAAAGTCTTTCTGCCTTATGTATTAGGGACACAATTTCCTTTTATTTAGGCACAGTGTACCACAATAGGTTATACTAACAGGATGAGGAAGAACAAAGGAGAAACAAAAGGATAAGTGAGTACTAGGATAAGGACAATCAGAGCATTCAAAGTCACGGCTTTGAGCCAACCCTAAAAGCCTACTTAGGATCCTGGGCTGTGACACTATAGGGCAGCAGACAGATATCACCTGAGCATTGGAACCTTTAAAGAGCCAATAACTGTGTTTTCAAAGATTCCAGTCCATATTTCTGGTGTTGCACAGATCCCTGGGGTCACTCCTGAGGACCAAGTTTAGACTAGGGAAATTCAGTAATAGGTTTGCCCTAGGGAGTTGGCAGGACAGGTCAGGTCTTTTGAGACTCTGATGGTTTCTTCCCTCTCAAGTAAAGACAAATGGTACAGATGAACCTATTTGCAGAGCAGGAATAGAAAGGCAGATGTAGAGAACGGACATGTGGACACAGTGGGGGAAGGGGAGGGTGGGATAAATTGGGAGATTAGGTTTGACATAAATACACTACCATGTGTAAAACAGATAGCTAGTGGGAACCTGCTGTACAGCACAGGGAGCTCAGCTCAGTGCTCTGTGATGACCTAGATGGGTGGGATGTTGGGGGGAGGGAGGTCCAAGAAGGAGGGGATATATGTATATATATGGCTGATTCACTTCACTGTACAGCAGAAACTAACACAACATTGTAAAGCAACTATACTCCAATTAAAAAAAAAGACATAGCTGAGTGTTTTAATTCAACTTTAATCCACGGGCTCCAGGAGATATATACTTGGGACAATTTACAGAGTATATGAATCAAAATACCTGTCTTTTGCCTCATAACTAGCTACTAACTACTCCAAGAAGGCTGAGAAAAAGGCTGATTAAAGGACCCTGTGCCCACCCCTGTAATGCTGAATAACTAGTAGTCTGACACTGTTTGGTTTTATCTCCCTAGCAAGGACTCTATTGCTGATTTTTTTGTCTCACAACGAATCTGTGGAATTTAGCAAGATTTACCTGTAACCGTTCTCCATTTTTAAGCCAGGTGATTACAGGTGGGGGTACTGCATCCGATTTGCATTCCAATGTCACTTGTCTGTTCCGTAACACAGTGAAATCCTGGGGCTCATCAGTTCCAGCAATGTTAGGGGGGACTGGGCATGAGAACAAATACACCAAAGGCTTTTAATAAACAGGATATAAAATGATCTGGATTATCTGAGGTGTTCAACGAATGTTGCTTCTGCTGTATGAAATAAAAAGCATAAACTTAAAACATTACTCGTTCAATTTATAGTACAATGATTACAAATAGTGAAAAATTTTTTACCTTTCTCAGTACTTTCACATACATCAAGTAATGGAATTCTTCCAATGGCCACGTAAATGACAGGATAAGTAATATAATCACAGTCTAAGTACAAAGAAGGGATTCCTTGTCTAGCTCTACACTTGGTAATAATTTTCTCTGAACATCACATTTTAAAACTTCTAAATTAGGGTCTGCCCATTATAATATACAGAAATATGTACATTTTTCTTAATATGCAGAAAGGGGGAGGGGCAAAATAGGGTTAAGGAATTAAGAGGTACAAACTACTATGTATAAAATAAATAAGCTACAAGGATATATTGTAAAGGGAATACAGTCAATATTTTATAATAACTTTAAATGGAGTATAATTTATACAAATTTTCAACCACCTCTCCATGAAGAGTAATTCCCATTTCTATGTCAAAATAGTATCGGCCACAGTCTAATTTGTCCAACTTTTCTGGAAGGTAATTTGGCCTTAAATGGTGTGTGTGTGTGTGTGTGTGTGTGTGTGTGTGTGTACATGCATGTGTGTGTGCTTGCATATAATCAAGTAAATATACCTACAGAGATTTATCAAAACAAAATAATTAAAGGAAGAGGCCAACACACATGTACAAAGATGTCTATAATAGTGTGGCTTATATTGGTAAAAATACAAAACAGCTTAAATATCCAAAAATAAGGAATGTATTAAATAAATAATGGCATATTCATAAAATGGGACATCATGGAATCACTAGAAAGTAATGTTATAAAAATACATTTTTTGACATGAAAACATGTTCACCATACCACTAAATAAGATAAAAAAGTTAAATACTATATGCTGTATGATCACATTTCTGTGACAATATTTATATGTAAAAAGGTCTTATCTTTGTGTGATGAGATTATGATTGATTTATATAATTTATACTCTATGATTTAAAACCAATGAATATGAATTATTTGTGCAGGAACAAAACAAATAACTCAAAAAATCCATTAAACTATTCCCAACAATAGTTTAATGGACTACTGTGATCAAATATAAAAATCAGATTTGCAAAATACATTTTTCCTAATATATAAACATAGTTTTATGATATGTTAGACAGTTGCTCTATGTTCCATAAATTATGCCTTTTAATTAGGTATTAATGTATGATGGACTGCAGGACATTTTGCCAACTTTACCATGCACTCTCACTAAATATTCTTTATCATCATCTCCTGCAGGACTGGATGCCAGACACGTATATCTTCCTGTATCTTCCACCTATAAAATTCGAATAAGTGAATGACACAATGTTAACATGCTGGTTTTGGTGATGAGAATAAATATCTATTAGGATGAATATAGAAGTCTCACACAAAGCAAGATATCATTAAGAGTACAGTAATAAAATTTAATAAATGGTTTTAACATTTGTGATTAAATGTAACTTATACATTTAATCAGTTAAGTGTATCAGTTACATTTGATACTGAGCATGGCTTGACATCTGTTACATGTAAATCTATGTATTTGACATAGATTTAACAGGGTTTTGGTATTTGATCTCAGAATGTTTGCATATTAGGTATATTTAATGATCTCAGAAAGGGCAGATACATATAAGGTCTACCACCATACATGACAGACTAGATACTACAGTATTTATTGAAGAAATAAGTATTTATAAATTTAAATTGCAGACTGAAAATTCTACTGGAGTCTTCCTGAAGAAAATAAAATACATTAACCAACCAAAAAAGTAAATAAAATATCAGGTTATTTTAATAAAGCACATTAATACCACATTTTTAGTCTACCTTTGATATACATGGTGAAACAAAATAGCTATATTATGTAATTTGGCTGTAAATAGGTCAGGCTGACAGCAAAATCTACTATTTTCTGACAAAAACCAGAAACATTTCTTTAAAAATCTCCATACATAGTTTCCACTGGAAGTGTTAGTCTTCATTCATATTTGACATTGTGTAGAGGATGTCTTATGTATGTGTAAGGGATACACTGAAAAACAGATGATCTTACTACTGTGAAAAATATATTTTTGAAAAGTAGAAAATCCTGTTTTCATTTATTTTATTACTTGAATACTCCTAGAACACTGGGAATTTTAAACTTCTTACATTCAAAACTGACTTTATAGTTTATGGAAAAACGTTTTGGTAGGCTGCAAAAGGTCCACTGAAAAAATTTAAGGCTAGTATGTTTGGAAAATTAAATATGACTTTAGAAGAATGACTGTCTCATCGTCCTTCAATTAAGAATTGGAAGTGATGCACTACTGTCTAGAGAATAATTTCTAAATTTCTCATCATATCTTTCTAACCTCTAAAAGTCAACTCTTACTCCACCAATTCAGTTTATTCCCAAATCATATTGCCCTCTCCACTTGTCGTGACTTAGCCAAACTTGCACTATCATTCATGACTGTTTTGAGATCTTGCCTTCTCCAAGAAACATTTCCTGACAACTTATACCCTTCTGAATCTTGACAGTTACTATTAGTAGCTACATTTCCTAAAGAGTGTTCTGTTAATAGGGTGTTTAAAAAATTATAGTTAGGTTTCTTTGGAGTAAGAGTTTGCAGAGTTGTTGACATGCATTATGGCTCACAAAGGAGAGGAAGGTACAGTATATAGAGTTTTTCAGATCTACTTAATCACAGAATTTTTCTCCCTTTGGAATAAATTACAGAATGAGGGTTTGATGGAAAATGTGTTAGCAAACTCTTGTCTTTACCACATAGTTTGGAATTTGCAAAGCATCCTTTAGGTAGTAGGCATAACTACATGCTATAGATACATACACAAAAAGACATAGGTAACTAAGATATAATTTAGTAATAACTGCTTTAACAGAGAGATGTACCAAATGTGAAAACACAGAGGACCAGAGGAACCAAGAGCAGTCTTGAGACTTGATAATATTTAATTTTTCAATTCTATAATGTTTTTCTTATTGTTTTCCTAATTTGGTCCTATGTAGTTTTATTTTTCTTAGAAAATTGGAAATTCCTTGAAGGCTGAGAAACGTCTTATGTATTAGATTTGTATTCTCCACAAAAGCTAGAATGTGTGGGTCACCATTTAACACTCTATGGAACCTTTGTCTTGTTTTGTTATAACATAACTTTTCATTCTTACATTTAAGACCTAGTGTAATGTGGCCTTAATTTCCCTCTAAAGCTTTATTTACCATGATTCCTTTATACTTATGGTTCTAGTGCACACACTTCCCTGTCTCCATGCTATTCCCTATGTTACAAAATTCTTTTGCTTCCTTTTTGGTCTGTTGAAATTATAACATTCAAGGGTTTTGATTCAGTATGTGGTTTGACAGTTGGACCTCAGTTTTCTCTGGGTTATTGAAGTGCTTGACAGAGGGAAGAGGGGAATGGAAGGTGTGTTCTCCTTGATGTTAGAAACAAGAACTGGGCTGAGTTCCACTGGCTATGCTTTTTTTTTTTTTTCATTCTCCAAATATTTATTGAGCACCTAATATAAACCAGACAAGGTGCTTGAAATATACTGTTAACAAGATGAAGAAGCTCCTTAACCCAAGGAACTCAGTCTAGCCTAAAGGCAAATATTTCAAAAAATCCCACAAATAAATCATCATAGATCATGACAAATGCTGTTTATTGTAAAAAGTCATGACAAGTTGTGACAGGATATCACCCGAGGGCTTGATGTTCTCAGACAGTAGTAGGTGAGGTTTCTCCATGGAAGAGACATTTACGTTCTGAAGCATGAACAGGAGTTGCCTAGGACAGGGGTAGGGGTAGGGGTAGGGGAAGGACGGCGTGGAACCCTTCCAAGCAGAGGAACAGCGTGTGCGAAGACCCCAGGGCGGGAGAGGGCACAGAGCACCTGAGGGCCTGAACTAGACCAGAGTGGCTGACAGCAGAGAGCAAACAGGAGAGTGGCCCGAGGTGAGGAGGGAGCAGGGTAAGGACCTTGGCCTTTATCCCAAGAGAAAGGGGGGCTATTGAGGTTTTTAAGCAGGGAACTGACATGATAAGATGTGTACTTCATGATCACTCAGCCACTCTGTGGAGAATGAACTGGAGAGGGCCAGAGGGGAAGTGCAGAGGCCAACATGGGAGATAAATAGAAGGAAAAGAGAAAATGAGAGGGTGTGAGCAACCCCATGTCAGTCGGGAGGCAAACCGGTAGAGATTAAGAACATGGGCTCGGAATCAAGCTGCCCAGTTTGTGTCCTGACTTTGTTACTTACTCTACGATCTGGAGCAAATTACCTAAGCTCATCTCTAAAACAGGGATAGTATCTGCCTATGTCCTAGATGGTGTGAGGATTAAATGACAAATACACCTCAAGAACTCAGAACGGTATCGGGCACACAGGAACGTGCTGTGGCCCAAGGCCACACAGCTACTACTAGAAACAGAGAAATACTGGACTGCTCTGATTAAAGCTGGGGGTGGGTGGGCCGGGCCCCGAGCCTCGTCCACTTGTCCACCCCTAACCACCACCTTGTCCTAGTCCCACCCACGCAGCCCTAAATGCCTGGGACTTCACAGACTCCCTCTCTGCCAAAGAAGGTTGGCCTCAGAGTGGCCTGTTGGGAGCCTGTCTCCTGGGCACTGTGTGAAAAAATGGGGTGACAGCAGCTGACCCGTTTAAGAGTTCTGGCACGCAGGGCCACGCTCAACTTTATAATATAACTAGACTAGAACCTCAGAAGGCTTTTGCTTCCCTTACTTCATCTACCAAAAGGAAAAAAGAGTCTAAACACTCTTCTGCTTGCTGATGTATCTATAAACTGTTTTATTTTTTAAATAACGATGAAGGGGAAAAAGGCCACAAAACAGAGAAAAATAGCCTTGAAGGAACTCGAAGGAAATGTAGATCTCAGAAGGGTACGGTTGACAGAAATGCCTTTGAAGGAACTCCTGAGAAGTTTATGGTGGCCCTCACTACCTGCCTGCTTTATTCATTCTGTCTCCCCTCTCTGCCCCTCCTAAGCCATGGTTCTGATTCGGTTTCGAGCAGAGACTTAGTCAACTCTGGGTTCTAACCTCCTAGAGATTTGCTTGGGGACAAGGAAGTCCATGTATCAAACATAGGTCCCACTGCAGGAATGGCCCCCTGAGACCTCACGGCCTGTGGCTGGTCAGGGTCACTGGGGGGTGAAGTCAGGGCCTGTGAACCCACAACCCAGCCAGCTGTTCCAGAATTAGGTCACAATGAGAGATACTTGGAGTCCCTGTGTGCCAAACACCTGTCCTGAGCCATTCCCAACATTCCTGACCAGACGCAGCCTCCTGATGATTCTGGTTTACACAGATGGGACTATGGGATCATAACGGCAAAACGGCCTCACGTATCTGAAGACCAGGATAGCTGATAAAGCCGGAACTACCCCAGGACAAATGAGAGCTCTCACCAGCCCAAAGGTCAAAAAAGCTGGGAAGACTTGGGCAGGGGAGGCCCTCTCCAGACAAGGTGGGCTGCTGGACAGCACAGATACACACAGACAAAACGAGAAACTGACAGGAGCGCTAAAGATTGTACAGACAATACTTGTTCATTGGCGGTGTGTGTGGGGGGAATAAGGGGAGGAAAACTGGCAATCGGCCAGTTGTCCCCAGCTGCCCCGGGGAAAGCACGGAAGGAACTTCTGTTCCAGAGAGACCAGAGCTGGTGGAGCTGTTCTTCAGGGCAGCACAGCCTTCTCCGTCTCACCTCAGTCAGCCGGGGCCAAGTCTGTGGCCTGCAGTCGCTCCGTCTCCTGGGACGCTTTGCCCCACTGTGTCACACTCGGCTGGGAACGCCTGAATCCTTTTCACCAAACCCTTCCTTTTCATTCTACTGTCTTTGCAATTTTCTGGCAGCATTAGTGTGTCAATCTCTTCCAAGATCTTCATAAACTGCTCGATTGTGGCTTTTACTCTCCTATCGAGTTTGCAGAGAGCTTCAGCTTGCAAATCCTTGGCTAGAAAACCCTGCTGGATTCCGGAAAGCTCTTTATTCCACTCTTCCAGTTGGTCAGCTATCTTCTCCACAGACTTCTCCAAATCTTTCAACTTCTTTAGTTCAACTTCTTCCTCTGGACTGTTCTTTTCCCCAAGTAACATGACCCGGCAACCATTTCGTATTCCAGGTGCTGACACCGGCGTCTCCATTTCCTTCAGAGATTTTCCCTTAAATATGGGTTTCTGAAAAGGCAGCAGGACCCCTGTGGCCTCTGCAAAAACCTGGGCCAGGTCTTGGACCATTGGTTCACTACCGCCCTCTTGCGGGATAACTTGAAGATCGTGCTTCTCATTAATGCGGGTGAGGGTCCCGCTGGGCTCGGTAGCTGCCATTTCCTCGCTCGGGGCCGAGCGAGGCCATGCTTTCTTCCACACCTGCGGCCTGCGAGCGCAGGCGGCGGCGGCCCTGGTGGATCTGGCATGCCCTCTGGTCGCACTCCGGATGGCTGATCGCTGGGAGGGAGGCAGACCGCCCTCGGCTTGGGGCACCGACTGGGGCGGCTCCCGGCCCTGGCCAAGGGGTGCGCTTCCGGGGGCCCCGCCGCTCCCGGGTGGCGGTGGGGGGCGGGGCGCCTCGCAGTCTCCACGCTCTGCCGCGCTCCGCCGGACCCGTGCTTTGGCTACGCTTTTGAACCACACCCAGGATTGAGACCAGCTCCATCACCGAGCAGTGGTTAAGTATTTGGCAGGTGAATACTTAATCTTTCTGTGTCTGTTTCTGGATTTGTGGAAAGGGGATAAAGACACTGCCTCACAGAGTTGTCATGATGGTCACGGGTGTGATAGCGCCCATAGCTGAACATAAGACTGACACGATTCACAACCCTTAGCTCTCTTTTCCAGCTCCCTTTCTTTTGTTTCCTCAGTGAAAATGTACATGAAATATGATTAAATAATGTATTATTCTACTTTTAAAGAAATGATGATTATAATAACAATAAAATCAGCAACAACAGCAATCATTCTAACTCCGTTTTAGCATCACTTCATGCTCGTGGCACCAGTCTAAGCACATCAAGTTAGACTGTCTCTAAAACCCCAAGTATATATGTTCAGTATTATTACTGTTTTTATCCCCAGTTTACAGATGAGGGCGTTAAGGAACACATGGATATTTGTAATATAAGGTTTGCCTTTGTTTGTAGAACAGTATATTGTTACAGTAAGACATCCCAGACATACTTATCTTTAATATATTTACATTTCAGATTAATTTCCTTAAACACAAACTAAAAGAACAATTTTATTGAATTGATCATTTTTTGAAAAATTGTGTCTCTTCAGATTTTCATGTCTGAGATTTCTTTCTAGAGATCAAAAGTGCTCTCTGAAGCCTCACATATACGTATGTTGGATTGCTTTTTGCCATTTCTGTAAAGGGCTACATGGCACAAATTGAGGGCTTCGGGAAATCTGTTATCACTTATAGAACTGTGAAAACTTGCAAAAATTAATGTGAAGGTAACTTGCTTTCTTCTGTGTTTAATATGATAATTTCACTTCTTCCTTCTAGGCATGTTACTTTGTGTCTACCCAATCATGCATGTCATAGAACCAACCTCCCCTTGCTAACGTCACAGAGATCTGTGATATACTGACTCCAAGACAACTTCTCCAACATTTCTCACAGATTAGCAAGTAAGAAGTTTAACCTGGAAAATAATTGTATGAACTCTGAACTTACCTGAGCATTAGATATTCGAAGAACCTCTCCTCCTCCAAGAGTTTGCATCTGATCCACCTGTGGAAGGGGCCGTCCGTCTTTCATCCAGGTAATTTTAGGAGCTGGGATTCCAGAAGCAATGCAGGTAAGTTCAAGTGGATTATTAACAATTACTGACATCTCTACAGGTTCTTCAGATCCACTGATATGAGGTGGTTCTATTTAAAAGGAATGAAAAACAACAACAAAATAAACTTGCTGTTTGATAAAATACTGCAGATCAGAAAAACTTTAAAATTCAACACAAATATGTTCGTACAATGCAAATTGATTTGAACAAGGATACCAAAATAATTCCTAGATGTTGTTATCATTTGTCACTGGAACTATTTTATTTTTTTGCAATTTATTGAGGGACAATTTATTAAATGCCAGCACTATGTAAGTCTTTGTGCATTATCTTTTCACTGGCACTATTTTTTTTTAATAGATTTATTTACTTATTTATTTTTGGCTGTGTTGGGTCATCGTTGCTGCACGCTGGTTTTCTCTAGTTGTGGTGAGCGGAGGCTACTCTTCGTTGCGGTGCGCGGTCTTATCATTGCAGTGGCTTCTCTTGTTGCGGAGCACGGGCTCTAGGTGCAAGGGCTTCAGTAGTTGTGGCCCGTGGGCTCTGTAGTTGTGGCTTGTGGGCTCAGTAGTTGTGGTACATGGGCTTAGTTGCTCCATGGCATGTGGGATCTTCCCAGACCAGGGCTCGAACCCGGGTTCCCTGCACTGGCAGGCAGATTCTTAACCACTGTGCCACCAGGGAAGTCCCTACTGGCACTATTTTAAAAGAGATGGATCATGCCTGTAATAGATCATGAAGTAAATGGCAAGCTATTTAAGGTAATTATAGCTCAGCAATTGGGATTCAGATAATTAGAGCAGTCTTACTTAACTGTAAAGATTTGAAAACTATAAAAACTAAACTAATCTTGTACTATTTTTAAAAGAGAGTTACTTAAATATAGTAGTGTATTTTTGCACCTTTTAAATATCTATTGGTTCTACAAAAGCAATGGGCAAATGCTATGGAATTTTGCAATCATTTTTTCCGTGCAGAACTTTAAGAGGAAACAATGACTAAGCAGAAGAAAAAAGAGTTACATTTGGAGACCATTTCTGCATAAATCACATTTGTTATGTCTGGGCAGAAATAACTTCCTTTTTTGTTATTTATACTTCTAAATTACCTTTCTCAAGAGGATGTTACGGAATCTAAACACTTGGAGCAAACAGTAAAGTTTCTTAGTCCAACTATTCCTAAGTTTAGGAATCACTTTAAAACAGATTTCCCTTACATAGATCATTCAAATTTTCTGTTAACGTTTCCAGCTTACTATTTCACAAGGCAGCAAAAATACCTGTTGGACAGCTCCAAGGATTAGCTGTGTGTGTGTGTGTGTGTGTGTGTGTTGTGTGTGTGTGTGTGTGTGTGTGTGTGTGCGCGCGCGCGCGCATGTGTGTGTTTAAAAGTCAGGCACATAGTTTAGGGCAGAGGTTCACAGCAGAGGATCTGGAATCAAATAGCCTGAATTTGGATCTTAGCTCCAACAATTATTAGGTTAGTGGATTTGGGCAAATCCCTAAAATAAGTATAGTACTATTATTTAACTAGTAGAATTGTGAGGATTCAATGAAATAATCTATAAACTACATTTCTTTTGTGTTTCTGAATCTGTTTTATTTTATAATTAAAGGTTTTAAGAAAGTTATAACTACTACTAAGTCTACTACATCTGTTGGTGTTATTATTAAAAACTGCCTCCTAAAAATTTGTATCTTTGGTCCTCGTTTTCCTTACTGGAAAAAGATAATATATTTAATACATTATAATTAAGAAGTCAGAGTTTCTTAACTATGGTCCCACATGACTACTCTTTTTCACTTTCATGCATCTTATTACGTTTTGCTGTCAAAATACATTTTCTTAAGTGCATTTTAGATCAATCCAAGATTTCTTGGTTAAAAGATGTCAGTGTCTCCATGTTGCTCATTGAATTAAATACAAACTCCTCATCATGGCTTCCAAGCCTTCCACAACATAGCCTCAATCTCTCTTTATAACACTATTTACTTTTAAAACACTTTATGTAACCTAGACTTCAAACTAGACTACTTTTCTCCCTCAACAAGTTCAGTCCCTTCTTGCTCTGTGACTTTACTAATGCTATTCCTTCTACTGGAATATCTCCAATAGTCCCACCATCCCCTAACTGAGCATGTTCAAGTACTCTCAAGGTCACTTTAGTATCATTATGTTCATTTGTAAAAACCATAAGTCCTTTCTTGATTCTCTCAACAAACTATAAAATTTCTATCCCTTTTAATTTCCATAGCACACTGGATGGAAAAGCACTTATCTGATTCTCCATTTGACTACAGTCAATTCTTTATTCCTCTCGCTTATTGGTTATTTACTATGTGTCTGTCACTGTGGATACAAAGATTATTTAAGCACGCCCTTAATCTCAAAAGCTTATAGTACTAGATTTAAAGTAACAACATGTACCCAACTGGTTCAAATACCAGTCATCAGATCTTACATGTGTTAAGTGATTGTGAACCATTTTACTCTGTATCTTGTCCATATGTCTTGTACTTTGAGCAGAATAGGAGTTGTCCATACTTTGATGACTCCAAAACTTATATTTCTAGCCTAGATATCTCTCCTGGGCTCTAGATCCATATATATAATTATCACATAAGCATCTTCAGTGGGTTGTTTGAAAACAACTTCAAACTCATCATGTATTCAGACTGAACCTGTTACCTTTTCCCTCAAAACCTGGTCTTTTTCCAGCATTCCCTGCATTTACGTGATGAAACCCACCAACTGTTCAGTCACATAACCCAGAAGCTGGGAGTCATCTTCGATATCTTCTTCCTTGTCATCACTCTCATATGGCCAAATCCACCATCAAGTCTTAATACTTCTACCTGCAACTAGTTCTAGAATACATCTTTTCCTCTCACTTGCATCACTAATCTGAGCTATAATACCGTTTACTTGGACTAATATCTCCTCCTTCCTGGCTGTAGCTGCCTACCCAATATCATTTACTTGTTTCTTTCTTATTAACAGACCTCAATTTTGTTAGGGCTGTCAATGTGCTAAAAACTACATTTCCTAGCCTCTTTAGTAGATGGTAGATGGAGTGGCACGTGAAGATTCTGACCAATGAGATATAAGTAGAGGTAGTTTTGTGGAGATTCTAAGAAAATACTGAAAGGGGCAGTTCTTTGCCTTTCCCATTTTTTCTGCTCTATTGTTGCCTATAGTGATGCTGGGGGTGAGCAGCCAGTGCATGATCACGGTCTGACTATGATATAAAGGCCAAAGGCCAGGAGAACTGTTAAGATCTGAACTGCAGAACCAATGCAACTACTGCCCACCTCCAGACACCTCATTCAGTGAGAAAAACAAAAGTTCTTTAAGTCACCATGTTTAGACTCTCTGTTAATCACAGCCAGACACAATTCCTAATAACACACTGTCTCTCAGAACCCACTCCAAGCTGCTCTCCACTTTGCAATCACAGAGTGGTCATTCCAAACTGCAACTCTACTCATGGCATTCCACTTGTTAGAACTTTTAATGGTTTCCCATTGTTCTAGGACAAAACACAAAATCCTTAATGTGGTCAACAGTCCCTTCATAGCCTGAACCCTGTCAACTCCCGTACCCACTAGCTTTGTTTTGCATGATCTTCTCCCTGGTTTTTAGTATTTTACCCATAGTGGACTTTCAGAACCACTAATACACCATGACACCTCCCAGCAGGTGGATAGAATTAAGTTGAGATTAGTGCTTCACCAAATTAGGACACTTAAATTCACATTTCTATTGTAATATAGATCAGAGTGAAGTTTTTCAGGTTTTAATGGAATTAGGTTTCAACAGATGCTGAAATGCTAAAACTGCTCATCCTTC
Organism: Delphinus delphis; assembly: GCF_949987515.2. NCBI lineage: Eukaryota > Metazoa > Chordata > Mammalia > Artiodactyla > Delphinidae > Delphinus > Delphinus delphis. Next base: position 140,662,547 of record NC_082683.1, on the reverse strand, counting down.
TGTTAAACCAGTTTTCAAATCTGTTTTAAGAGAATATCCTTGTAAACCCTGCAGGTGGGAAGGTTGTTCTTTGTATATGACTCTAACAACATTGGTGTTATTTTTCTCTTTTTGTGTTCTACATCCAGAAATGTACTGGGCCGTGATTCTGCTCCTGGGTTCTAGAATTCCTGCAGAAGTCTTCCTTCTTTTTTTCTCCACTGCCACATGCTACACCAGGCCCCTGTATTTTTAGGCCTGTGTGAGTATAACAGACTCTTCGATTCATTCTTCACTCTGTCATTAGAGGGAATTTTTTGGAAGTGAAATCTGACTGTAACATATTCCTGCTTAAGCTTCTTCTACTGCCTTCGTGATGAGGCCCAAATTCTCTAACTGAGGCTCTTCACAGTATGGCTTCTGTCCAGTTATATTTCCAGTCTTGTCTTCTACTCTTGCTGTTACACTCAGCTTCAGTAAGCACAGATAGACAACTCAAGGTTTATCATTTCTAGGTAAAAGATGTAGGCATCTCCTCCCTCATCTCTATAGTCTTACTTTTTAAGGCTTAGATGTATCCTTGAAGAGACCTTCTTTGAACCTTCCCACAGAATTTAATTTTCGCCATATCATCCTTATCACACTCATAAGTAATTACTTTTTCAATATCTATGTTCCCCGCCAATGCAGGAACTTGAGGGCTGAGGCCACATCCTTCCTATTCAGTGATGCAGTCAAGTACTTGTCATACCATATGTCACATAGTAGGTGTCCAGTAATTATTTGTTACATGTTGACTAGAAACATGCCTGGCACATAATGTATAGTCAATAATTAACAATAGGTGAATAATTAATGTACAAGATGTCATCTCTTGATATTCCTCATATTCTGTGAATTGGTATATGGGAATTTGTTATTCCATCCTTCCTTACAAACACATGCTTTCTCCTGCCTTTTGTCTCTAAATATTCTGGTGTACTGCCTTCACTACTACCTTTCATTCTATGGAATACTCATCTACACCACAGTATTTCTGTTTGTTTATTTAGATATTGTTCTGTCTCCTGCTACAGTTAAAACTCACTTCAATCCACCTGATAAGTACCTAGTTCCATTCAGTTCAAGCCAACAGATAAATATTATGTGTCAAAGGCCATGCTAAGCCCTGGGAATACAGCAATAAGTAAAAAGGGTACTGATCATCACAGAGTTTAACTAAGGATGAAACAGACTTTTAAGGTTACACAAATAATTAAAATTGTAATAGGTGCTACAGGAAAGATTATAGGATGTCCTGAAAACACTTGGCTAGACTCTTGCCAAAATTCTTATTTTTCCTTGTGGGGTGCATTTTGTTAGAAAAAAATGTAAAGAGCCTGAGGTTTTACCTCAATCATCGTGGAAAAAAAAACTCCAAAAAATTATTGATTATTGAAATAATTCATTTCATTCATTTTCATTTCTCTTCCGAAGTCAAACTGTTTTACTTCAAGGAAAAGATATGTTTTCCCTTTATACTATTTATTTGCCTGTAGAACACTGGAATACCTATTTAAAATACTTATTTTAATGCACAGAAGAGTAAATAGAACTAGACTATTTGAAATGACCATTACAACTATAATCTACAGACTGGATCGTTTAAAGATTGTTTGGAATAACATAATAGTATAAATATCATGCTTTTCCATTAAATTACTAGCATCAGAAGTGATTTCAGTTCTTCGAAAAAGTTAAAAAGCTACTTATCAATTGGTTGTATGGCATTGTCAATGAATAATGTTTTACAAGTGGGAGTGTTCATCCTTTTACACAGATAAGAAACACAATAACTTAACATGCTTCAGATACTAAAAGTAAACCTAGGTGAATTACAGAACAGAAATATGAAGCATAATGAAGTTTTTACAAATTTTGTCCTATAGCCAATGATTCTAAGAATTATACTTACTTATTGTCTTTATTATCACTTATTTCCCAATTATTTTACTTACCTAGGACCTTCAGGATAAAGTGTTTACTGATTTCTCCTGCTTCATTTGAGGCAATGCAGGTGTACCTTCCTGAATCTTCAGTTTCTGCTTTGATGAGCTGAAGGACCATTTCTTGAGAGGTTGTTGACAGATGGGCATCAAGCCCCAGAGGCTGGCCATCTCTAAGCCAGGACATCCTGGGAGTTGGGGTTCCATCGGTGAAACATGGCATGGAGGTGGAACTACCCTTGACAATTGTGATTTCCTCTGTTCCCATCCCATTGTCCAGTTTTGGTGGTACTGTATAGAAAACAAAACAAAATTATGTATCTATTATAATTTGAGAGCAATTTAGATTAAAAAATTTTAATGGTTCAATTAGTTCTATAGTGTTTCTATGATCTGTAAAAATATAGAATTTAAAATACCATCTAATTAGTCTATGACTTTACTATAAAAGCATGTGTTATGTAGGCTAGTTTTTAACCTTCCAAAATATTAGCAGTAAGACCTCAATACTGTTTCCTTGTAGAACATACAAACTAAATGTGTTTTAAAATTTGGCCATTTTTCAACATCTTAGGTTTTTCATTTTAAATTGTTATAATTTATATTATTACAGAAGTATACTTCCAGCTACTTTATGTGGAATAAATAAAATAAGTTCCAGAGTAAATTGTATATAATCCAACATAAATCATTCGTAGGCTATAGTAAATAGTTACTCAACTGTTCTGAGAAATTCTTGGGGATCGTGAACTCTGGTCTAGCAAATCTTAACAATTCAGAAATTGAATGTTTTGAGTTCTGTCTCTACCTAACATGCACACAGAGATATTTAGTATATATGCACACATCCATTCATACTTTAAATACTCTCAGTGAGACACTAACATTATTAGAAAACAGTCTTAACTTTCTCTTTGTATGAAAAGACTGGTCTTGTGTCTGGATTGAAATACTATTTTAAAAAATTTAGATTTCACTGAATGTAAAATTCCAGGTTAGAAAAGTATTTTGACAGACAGTATGCTCCAATATATATGGACCCCTGGGGAGAGCAGGCATTCTAGAAGCCCTAGTTAAGATCCTCTTTTACCACTCCTTCCTGATACGTCAATAGTTAAATTAAGGCTGTTGTTTAACATTGGACACATAGTATAGTACTAGGATTGTTTCTGGTGACATACCAAAGACTTGAAGACTGTAATGTTTATTATCCACCCCAGCTCTGTTGGAGGCCACACAAGTATACACAGCATCATCAGACACCTGAGCTCTCACAATCCTGAAAAACAGTTTGACCCAACGCTTCGTAATTTGATCCCATTCAACATATACAAATAAAACATTTGTGATAATACAAAGATTAAGGAAGGGAATTTATTTTGGGAAATTTTAGTTATAAAGCTTATAACCATCCATCACAAAATATAGATGCCTCCAATGCCATTTATTCGACAGAGCCACTGAAAATATAACACAATATGAGAGGTGAATAGTTTTCAAATACATATTAATAGAGCATGATGAAAATCATGAAAATCACGATTGTAGTAAGCATCTTCCTACCATTTTGCCATATAGTTTTAGCTATAATAGTTCTTCAAAAAATATATGATACATGTATGTCTATGAAAGACCTATTTTATACAAACTTACTAAAACATGAGCATTTAAATAAGAATAATAAACCATGCCAAACATATTTGCTATCCCCCCTCTTCTAAAAAATTACTGAAAGGGAAACAAAAGTAAAAGCTTAGGGAAAGACATTTTAAAAACATTATTTAGATGAAGTTAAAGTTACAATCACAGTAACTTTGTCTAGCAAATCATGCACAATAAAAGCTGACCTGACAACTTGTCCTCCAGACAGCAACCGGACATGGGAGGAGAGAGGTAGAGGAAGTCCATTCTTTAGCCAGTTTATCTGTGGTGGAGGCATCCCTGTGGCTCTGCATTCAATATTTATTGAAGTATCCACCAAAGCCATTAGTTTCTCTGCTGCTTCTTTATTACCCCTAATTGCAGGTGGAACTACATCATATAGAAAATGAGAGAGAAGGGGGTGGGGTGGAATGGGGTGTGTATTACCAGTTCCAATCATTTCAACTACATTTACCTATATTTCTGCCTTGTATCCCAAAAGGAAACAACAAGGACATCACATTTTAGAAATAAATGCTTCAGACACCTACTGCTGGACCTTCATTTCTTCTGATCGATTCCTAAGGCAGCATAGTCAAAAGAGGGTGAAATTTCGTATTTACCATAGACGTTCAAGTTAAAAATTCGGTCTTCTTCTCCAGCAGGATTAGTAGCAACACACGTGTATTTTCCCATGTCAGATGGGAGGGCTTCGTAAATGTTTAATGTGCTGCCATCTGCAGTCACCCTATAGAAAAGATTATATCAGAGGCACTGAGATGATATATATGGAGCTATTCTGGAAAACTCATTCCAGATTATTATATTCTTTAAAAAAAATCACCCTAAAATGCATCTTCATCTTGGATATAATGGTTTAAATCTTTTCCACTAAGTACATGGAAGCCTGTTAAAGTCAGAGCTAGTGAAACTGGTAGAGATTTCAAGCAACCAGCTAAACTGCTACAGTAATGGATCTCATATATCCACTGCCTCCTTATGAGAAAAAAGGAAGTGAACAAAATCAGGTTAGGAACTTTTCTATCCGAATCATGGGCAAAGACATGTTTTTCTCAGAGAGAGAATGTTTTGTCCTTAGTTATCAATATAAGGCTGGAATTAAATGAAAATTATAAAAACTGTGGTATAAAAATTGAAGAATGTTACAGTGATAAATTAAAGTGAAAAATCTGGCTATAAACAACTTACTAATACTCTTAATGAGAAGGAGCAGGATAGAATAATTTATTTAAACACTGACAACAACTTAGTATTTATGTATGGGTATAGTTTGCAAAAATTTTTCTAATTGCTAAAGCTTTTCCTTTTATTTACATAATACTGTATACTAACTATACAACTAGGTTATCAATGATATCTAAATTAAGATTATTGCATTATTGATTCTCTTCACACACCATTAATTATCAAATAAAACTTCCTGTGTTTTACAAAGAGATTAAATTGCTATCTACAGTCATTCTTACAATAGTGATTTTATTAGAGTCTCCCAGTGTCCAAAGTAAATACTCCATTTCTACTATATCATGTTATTAAATATAATTATTGAGAATTACAATCTTATTATCTGGGTCTATTTTATTTTTTCTTTTTCAAGCTATGAATTTTAAAATTCCATGAGTTTAACCATATGAATAAACAAAAAGCAAGTTGCCATGACCAAAGGAAAGTAGTAAGCTGACTTTGGAAAAATACTGTATTTGACTGACAAATTGGCCCATTTACAAACCTACACATATTGTGTAGCTGGGAACAAATAATAAAGTGGATATAAGAATAAGTATATGTGGGATCTTAATGTGAGAGGAGAAGTAATAGATCCCAAATTCCTCGGTACAAATATTATCTTATAGATCTTGAGGTCCCACCAACTATCTAGTACTTGGTTTAGAATAGGGTTGATATCAGCTGATTTAATAAATAACTAAATATTTAACTATTCAGAAATGTCCACACCAGAGAATTGAAACTCAAAATGTACCTCTAAGCTAAAACATTGTTTGGCAATTTACCTAATCTTGTAGAGGGGACAAATGTCTAAGTTTTAACATAAAACGATTTCAAAGAAAATAACATTTATTTTTCTTTAAATTATGTATATTCAATTCATTGATTAGAAAATATACTGCAAACCCTTAAATTTAAAATACTGGTTCAAAATGATAAAGTTTGCAATACATTTAATTAATGCCTTCTGAGGTATATATAATTCTTTGAGTAATTATAATTATTCTGGTATGTGTATATTATAGGGCTTTGTGATGAAATAATATAGTAGAGTGTAGAATTCTGCAGTGTCCTTCAAAAGGCATTTGTTGTTGAAAGTAGCAGGAATGCCTTACCACATTATCATTCCATCTCTATGTGGTTTGTGGCGTGAAGTGTCAGCTGAAAACGGGATTTGCACAAATCACTATAGGAGATGAACCAGGTTATGATGATAGTATCTTTTCTCAAAATGAGCCAAGCACTATGGCATGTCTGGTGGTTTGGTGATTTCAGGACACAAAATTATATCTAAGAGATGACTGATGAATCTTTTGTAGGATGAAATTGGTTTGATGTTAGCAAGAAAGAATTATTTTATGATGTGGACTTTGGTATAAGTGTTCTGAAATTAGAGGAATAAAATCTACAACAGTTAACTAACACTTGCAGGAATGAACATGTGAGGAGATTTTATAACACAGAGTTGATAAATAAGGAACACATACACACACAGACAAATACTTTTGAGTGATTCTCCAAGGAGAATATCTGTGTCCAGCCCTCTAAAACTGTAGAACACATTACAATTAATGATGCAGAAATTCTTTTCACACATACCGAATTCTTTCTGTTTCACTGTTAGTTATGGGCTTTCCATCTCTAAGCCACTGAATAAGAGGGGTAGGAATGCCATTTGCATTGCAGACCAGCTCAACATTTTCCCCAAGAAGGACACTGACTTCACTTGGAATCTCAGCACCAGCAACATTTGGAGGAACTTTGGAGAAAAAATTGACTTTCATTAACAAGGCACAAGAATATAAATTCTAATGAATGCAACAGAATCATAGAACAATATGCCATTTTTATTTCACATTCTTTCTAGACTGTGGTTCAAGATCAAACTCTTGTTATTGCCATAAATTATTTTTAAATGAGGAATAGGTAGAGGAATCACTTCAATATTCCTGTTATATTGTAAGTTGGTATAATTATTTGCTCATGGTGGTTGGTGACATATCTACCTCATGGGCACCCCTCCTGGCCAAACAGAATCGCTCTTAGATTAAATCCTCAATAGATAGCTCAGAATTAATACAGTTCAGGGGAATCTGTTTTATAAAATTTTGGCATAAACATCTGAGAAAAGTATCTAAGTTGGTTAATTCTTTCTCTATTTAAATATTATTTATTCTGAACGATAGGTTTATTATTGGTTTCAAGATTTAATCATTTCTATTCCCTTTTTCTAGCCATCTTTGTTTTTCACCTTAATGATTCATTTAAGAAATAGTGTGTACTTAAAAGCTTTTGACAGAAAAGGAAACCATAAACAAGATGAAAAGACAACCCTCAGAAGAAGTGAAAATATTTGCGAACAAAGCAACTGACAAAGGATTAATCTCCAAAATACACAAACAGCTCAGGGAGCTCAGTATCAAAAAAAAAAAAAAATCCAATCAAATAATGGGCGGAAGACCTAAATAGACATCTCTCCAAAGAAGACTTACAGATGGCTAACAAACACATGAAAAGATGCTCAACATCACTAATTATTAGAGAAATGCAAATCAAAACTACAGTGACATATCACCTCACACCAGTCAGAATGGCCATCATTAAAAAATCTACAACTTTGTTATACAGCAGAAAGTAGCACACCATTGTTAAGCAATTATACTCCAATAAAGTTTTTTTTTAAAAATCTACAAACAACAAATGCTGAAAAGGGCATGGAGAAAAGGGAACCCTCTTGCACTGTTGGTGGAAATGTAAATTGGTGCAGCCACTATGGAGAACAGTATGGAGGTTCCTTAAAAAACTAAAAATAGAACTACCATATGACCCAGCAATCCCACTACTGGGCATATACCCAGAGAAAACCATAATTCAAAAAGACACATGCACCCCAATGTTCATTGCAGCACTATTTACAATAGCCAGGTCATGGAAGCAACTAAATGTCCATCAACAGAGGAATGGATAAAGAAGATGTGGCACATATATACAATGGAATATTACTCAGCCATGAAAAGGAATGAAATTGGGTCATTTATAGAGATGTGGATGGACCTAGAGACTATTATACAGAGTGAAGTAAGTCAGAAAGAGAAAAACAAATATTGTATATAACGCATATATGTGGAATCCAGAAAAATGGTATAGATTATCTTACTTGCAAAGCAGAAATAGAGACACAGACATAGAGAATGTATGGACACCAAGGGGGGCAAGAGGGGGCTGGGATGAATTGGGAGATTGGGATTGACATATGTACGCTACTGATACTATGTATAAAATAGATAACTAATGAGAACCTACTGTATAGCTCAGGGAACTCTACTCAGTGCTCTGTGGTGACCTAAATGGGAAGGAAATCCAAAAAAGAGGGGATATATGTATACATATAGCTGATTTACTTTGCCGTACAGTAAAAAAATAACAACAGTATTGTAAAGCAACTATACTCCAATAAAAAATTAATTAAAAAAAAAGAAATAACGTGTACATACAACTCAACAACAAAAAAACAAACAACCCAATTGAAAAATGGGCAGAAGACCTAAACAGACATTTCTCCAAAGAAGACATACAGATGGCCAACAGGCATATGAACAGATATTCAACATCACTAATTATTAGAGAAATGCAAATCAAAACTACGATGAGGTATCACCTCACACCAGTCAGAATGGCCATCATCAAAAAGTCTACAAATAACAAATGCTAGAGAGGGTGTGTAGAAAAGAGAACCCTCCTACACTGTTGATGGAAATGTAAATTGGTGAAGCCACTATGGAGAACAGTAAGGAGGTTCCTCAGAAAACTAAAAATACAATTACCATATGATCCAGAAATCCCACTACTGGTCATATACCTAGACAAAGCTATAATTCAGAAAAGTACATGCAGGACTTCCCTGGTGGCGCAGTGGTTAAGAATCTGCCTGCCAATGCAGGGGACATGGGTTCGATTCCTGGTCCGGGAAGATCCCACATGCCACAGAGCAACTAAGCCCATGTACCACAACTACTGAGCCTGCGCTCTGGAGCCCGCAAGCCATGACTGTTGAGCCTGTGTGCCACAACGACTGAGCCTGCGTGCTACAACTACTGAAGCCCATGTGCCTAGAGCCCATGCTCTGCAACAAGAGAAGCCACTGCAATGAGAAGCCTGAGCACCACAACGAAGAGTAGCCCATGCTCGTCACAAGTTGAGAAAGCCCGCGTGCAGCCACGAAGACCAAATGCAACCAAAAATTAAAAAAATATATATATATATTAAAAAAAAAAGATACATGCACCCCTATGTTCACAGCAGCACAATTCACAATAGCCAAGACATGGAAACAACCTAAAGAAGATGTGGTACATATATACAATGGAATACTACTCAGCCATAAAAAAGAATGAAATATGCCATTTGCAGCAACATGGATGCAACCAGAGATTATCACACTAAGTGAAGTAAGTCAGAAAGACAAATACCATATGATATCACTTATATGTGGAAGCTAAAATATGACACAAATGAACCTATCTATGAAACAGAATCACAGACACAGAGAACAGACTGGTGGTCGCCAAGGAGGAGGGAGGGTTGGGGGAGGGATGGAGTGGCATGCTGGGGTTAGCAGATGTAAGCTTTTATATATATTATAGAATGGATAAACAATAAGGTCCTACTGTATAGCACAGAGAACTATATTCAATATCCTATGATAAAGCATAATGGAAAAGAATATTAAAAAAAAATGAATGTATATAGATGTATACCTGAATCACTTTGCTGTAGAGCAGAAATTAACACAACATTGTAAATCAACTATACTTCACAAAAAGAAATATTGATTAAAAAAAAGAAATAATGTGTAATAAAAATATTGACAGTAGTATAAGACAGAAATACATTTTAATTCTTTCTAAATAATTATAGTGGTGTGCTGGAGGCAGCTCATACCAGCTTGCAAGAGCCAGGTTTGCACATCTTTCCTGCTCCATGTTTGGTGCCATCATATCCGTACCTTGAAATGGGCCACTGTGGGAATACTTACACCACAGAAACCGACAAACAATTGGTTACAAATCAAGACCTTTTTGTCTGCAGAGTCAACTGTTAAACGTTTACCAACACATTGCTATATAATATCTCCAAATCTCATTTTAGTCGTCCAGAAGATGATAATATATCAAATTTGTACAATTTAGAAGTTGAATCAATAAGAATGTAAATGAGACATCCTATAACAAGTATATAATATAGAAAAAGTGCAGACTAGGCCCTATGTCTATATACAATTTCTAGTCCTAAGACATATATAAAAAGTCTGGCAAAATGTTTGGTCATACCACATACCCCATGATTGGCATCTATTATTATTAGGGCATTAAACATAATTAAACATGCAATTTCTGACACTGAATCTCTGAATAGCAGTTTTTCCCTTTTTACTTCTGAAATCTTAAAGCATCACTAATAGGAGAAACGACTATTACTCATAAACATCTTAATTTTTCTTTAATTTCAGTTTTTAGGTGATGGGTTTTCACTAATCTTATTGTGATCACTTTGCAATATATACATATATCAAATCATTATGTTGCACACCTTAAACTTATACAGTGTTATATGTCAATTATATCTCAATAAAACTGGAAAAAAATTTCAATTTTCTGGAGTTAGCTTTAACAGAGCATGCAACAGGTAGATAATACATATTCACAACTGCGTTTATAACTTATGAGAAATTCTTTTCAGTAACTATAATAAAATTGGAAAAAGCAAGCATTTCAACTTAGTTTCAAGTTAGAGTTCCATTTCAATTTAAACATTAGACCAAAAGTAATACCCCAAAGGTTTGCTGAAAATCAAAAGGATGCAAGTTCTCCCTGCAGTGCTCAATTCTATGCTGGAACATAGTAAGTGTTAATTAAATATTTCTTGGATGAATCAATGCTCCTTATTCTCAAACCAAAATAGTATAAGATTCATGATTATTTAAGCTCACCTAATCCTTGGCCAGTAATTAGAACATATTTAATATCTTCATGAGATAAAACTTATCTATATCAATAGGAAGAGACCTATAGGCTTAGCATCAAAATAAGTTATTCCAGTTTTAAATAAACAAGTAATTCAATAGAATATATACTATAGGAAGGTAAACATTTCAGGAAACATGAAAAAAAAGAGATTTTGAAATTTCTATTCTTTTCTCCACATTTGTGTCCATTTTCATGAAAATACTATCTACTGGCAAATGTAGGACAGAAAATTGACAGTATTTTTTGTTTATCTAATGATATTTTGTAAGTCAAATCATTATGCTGTGCACCCTAAAATTATACAGTTCTTTATATCACTTATATCTCAATAAATTGGAAAAGAAATAAAATATCCAAAACATGCAAAAAAGAGATATTTTGAATCAATTATAAATGATCTATTTAGATGTACACTTATTTTGTACTACAGAGAGAATGTAATAAAGAAACTGAAGACAGATCAGAGTGTACCACACATACCTTGAATTGAAAGAATGTAATTTTTCTGTGCTTTGCCCTCCATATTTGATGCAATGCATGTATAGTTTCCACTGTCTGAATGCTGAGACCGGGCAATTTGGAGTTTGCTACCTCCCGACAAAATATGAACTTCAAGTGAGTCAGAATTTTCTAGAGGTAGAAACAAAGCCAAACAAAACATAAAAAAGCTTTTATTTTAACATCTCTACAAGCCACTGTAAAAATGTCTTTATGTGACAAATGTATTTTTTTAAGTTTTCCCCTTGTCCTTTGATCCTTTCATTACTATTTATTCTACTTCCTTATAAAAGAAGAAATTAATAAAATTTTCTCTCCAGTAAAATGGAAAGGAGAAAAATCTCCGTAAGGTGAAGAATCCTTTGTAGGGCTTCCCTGGTGGCGCAGTGGTTAAGAATCCGCCTGCCAATGCAGGGGACACGGGTTTAAGCCCTGGTCCGGGAAGATCCCACAGGCCGCGGAGCAACTAAACCCGTGAGCCACAACTACTGAGCCTGCTCTCTAGAGCCCGTGAGCTACACCTACTGAAGCCCACGCACCTAGAGCCTGTGCTCCGCAACAAGAGAATCCAGCACACTGAGAAACCCGCACACCGCAAGAAAGAGTAGCCCCTGCTAGCCGCAACTAGAGAAAGCCCGCACGCAGCAACAAAGACCCAACGCAGCCAAAAATAAAAATAAATTAAAAAAAAAAAGAATCCTTTCGTAAGTTTATATTACAGTACATTAGGCTTTATGAACTAAACACAGCTATGTGCGTAATACTGAAAATGTGCTAGTTTATTAACCTAGTGAATCAAGAGCAAAAGAAAACAATCATAAAAAACTGCACAGCTACATTACCTATGGGTTTGTGGTTCTTTAACCATGCTATCATGGGAGGTGGGATTCCAGTGGCATCACATGTTAAAGTCACAGGATTGCTGATTGTCTCCACAATGACTTCTTTTTCAGGCCCTTCAATACTGGGTGGCACTGTAAAAAGACAGAAGAAAATCATGTGTCCTCATTAAGTTAATTCAGGATACTTTCTGGCATTTGCATATCTGGGGGAAAAAGACTTATATTAGAGGCAGATGCTCACCATATACATTGAGGTGGAAATTTTTATCATCCCGTCCTGCTACATTTATAGCTCTACATACATACTGGCCTGTGTCAGATACCTAAAAGAAAAAGATACTATTGTATGTGCTCCATTAAGTTATAGATGACCAATCACACCGTTCGAGTGTAGATTAAATCATCAGTCATCTTTATGCTTAAATGCCCCAGTCCTAATTGCCTTCTACAATCCTGCTTTTTTTTTAAATGAAAAATGAGGATAATGGCATTGATGATGTTATTTTTTACATGAAAATAATTTTTCACTGTAGTAAGGGGAATATGCAACTTCCAATTCTCCCTTCCATAATCCCGCCAAGGAGTCATGACACACAAACAAGAATAAAAGATGCACCTCAGCTTTCGTGATGTGCAGCATTTGTCCATCGGCCAAAATCTCCCGCTGAGTAGACTCTGTTAGCATCCGCCCATTCTTATACCAGGTGATGACTGGAGGTGGGACAGCATTCGATTCACACTCCAATGACACTGAGGTGCCCTCTCTTACATTAACTACAGAAAGAGATTCGCTGCCATGATCTTTAATGCTTGGGGGCACTGAAGGAAGAAAATAAGAACAGAGGATTTTTTTTTTCATAGAATGCTCAGATAGAAAATATCTAATACCAGTTTAAAAATGAAAAAATCTTATGAAAAAAGTAGAAGCAAACCGTAAACAGTCAGGGCAACTTTTTTCTTGCTTTCACCAGCTTGATTGATGGCTATACAAGTGTATTCACCACCATCAGATACCTTGGCCCGGATAATTTGTAAAGTTCGACCACCTGTGGGCAAATAGTTTGGTACAGAGGTTGTTGTAATAACAACCTTATCAATAAGATAAATAGCAAAATATATTCTTTCCCTTAGAGGAAAATCTAAGCATAGATAGAAGCATATAGAAGCATTTCATATATAAAATGAAAGAATTTAATCAGTTTCCTTTGATCCTTTCAGTACTATTTATTCTACTTCCTTATAAAAGAAGAAATTAATAAAATTTTCTCTCCAGTAACCAAACATGGATAATAGAACTGTTTCCTATAGATTCTAGTGAGCAAACCATAATTGTACTAGAGTCAGTATATGTCAACAAGTATTTCTGGGTTTAAATCTCCCACAGTGCAGAAGTGGCTGTCCGTCTGTTAGTCTATCTACTGATATTAATCTATCTTCAAGGAGCTTTAGGATCGACTGAAAACAACCAGTGATTTTATCCAATGAAAGCACTATTTGCTAGTCTATCACCCCCAAGTAGTTGCTAAGCAGTTCTGTTCCTAAATTTCGTAATTTCTTGAAGTAGACCTTGTTACTGTACATTCCCACTGAAATCATAAAGTCTTTACAGTCTTATCCTAATGGCCCCAAGTGGCTGAAGAGAGGCATTTAATGTGAACAAATAAATGCAGCAAGACAAAAGTTTGGAAAGAGACTAAGTTGAAATGCCATTTGTATTAAATAAAGAAAAATGAGAAAGTGTTGCCCACTTCATAAAGAGTTCTAAGTTCCTTACCGGGCACAATGAGAGCATTTGTGTTTAGCTTGATAGGCTGTTCATTCTTGAGCCAGCTGAGATCAGGAGGTGGAAAACCGGAGACCTCACAGGTCAAAGAGATGAAATTGTTCACCACAACAGTGAGATTTTCAGGGTTAGGACCAATGACACTTGGAGGAACTATAATAGTAAATATATTAAAAGTGAAATATATTGGTATTAATAGTAAACATATTAAATGTGAAAAGTGATATTATCAGTAATACATATTCCAATTTATTAATATAATCCCAACTACTGTACTCTGCTAAAGCACTGAGTTAATGATACTGTTAATTATTTACCTTTCTTCTTAGAATTCCCTAATGCCTTCATCAAACTCATGTCCATCAGTTTTGTTTTTCCCAATTGAAACAGAATACTAGAATTTTCAGACAGAATTATTCTGCATTTTATTTGTAAAATGTAGTTGCCAGTTCCTGAGATGGTTTTGTCAATGTACACAGACCTAATACTGCTTTTTATTAAATACATGTGAATATTCTTGTTTTTAATATTATATCCTTAAAGTTTTTATTTCCTTGCTTATAGAAATAATAGACTAGACCTGTTATTTTAGGGTATCTATCAATAAATTATACAGGTTATTTCAACAATGTAAATCACTGACTTTCAAGATAAACAGAAGATTTAAGAAATAAGCAATACAATGGCTTATTGTTCAAAACCAAAAAAGAATTCCAAAAGCAGAAGCAGTACAGAGAAAAAGTAGAGTAAAAAAGCATAAGATTAATAATGCAATGCCAATTATGCATGTTAAAACACACGCAGATGGAATAATAGATTTTTTACAAGAACACATGCACGTGGAAGGAATAACATCATACATATTTGAATGGTTTCTATGTGGGGGGTGGGAATAGGAGCGAGAAATGAGCATAAAAATGAGTGAATACATTAATGAATGAACACATTAATAAATAAAGGCAGAGGTGGGTTTTGCTCAGGCCAATGAAGATAGTAAGACATGAAATAAAGAACACAACTAACGTAACACTCTATTATTATATTATACTCTCTCTATATTATACTCTGTATGTTATATTATACTCTTTTATATTAAGACTGAGGTCTTAAAATAGCATCAAAAACAAAAGCAAAAGATCAAAAGGCAAAATTGCTTTTTAAATTTTACTATACATGTTTTTTTATCCACCAATTTTCATATTCATTCATCTACTCATTTATCAAATATTTATTAAATACCTACTGTATTTCAGATGTGCTAAGTGCTGATACAGTATGAAAAATATAATAGATAATATCTATAAAGAATTAATAATTTGGTGATAGTGACAGACATTGAACAAAAAGTAACAGCTAACATTTTTTTGAGTGGTTATGCTGTGCCAGGCACTGAACTAAACACTTCATGTATACCATTGGAGGCTCAGAAACCTTATGCGTTAGATACAGTTCTTATCCTCTTATTTATTATAGATGAGCAAGCTGAGACAGAGAGAGGTTAGCATCTTGCCTAAGGTTTCACAGTTAGATACTGGAAGAAACTGGAAGACTGCTGTCTGGCCCTAGAGCCCTGTTCTTAGCCGCTGTCCGATACTGCCTAATAATTACAAGTGTGATGAGTGTGAGTGTCAATCAGAAGAGTAGGGTGACAACAGGGAAATAACCTAGTTTGGGGATCAGGAGGAAGAAGTGACATTTAAAAAGATGCTGAAGTATGACCAGGAATAAGCTAGCGGAAGACAGATAATGGACGGGTCTTTCAGAAAGAAGGCATGGCACATACAAAGGCACAAATGGGGAAAAGAACATGGCACCAGAAGGCTGACATGACCAGAGTCTGAAGAGCAAGGCTGCTGGGGAGTAAGGTGGAGAAGGCAAAGATTAAACGACTAAATAGTATAAAATTCTAGAGGGTCTTCTGGGCATCATTAGAATGCTGAAATAACGGCCTAAGGTGAGGAAAGCAGAGGAGTGGTCTACTCAAAAATTAGCTTAAAAGTTATCAATCTGGCCACAGTGGAGGGAACTGGTGAGAAGGCTAGAAGGGACTCAGAAAGACCAGTTAGGAGACTATTGCTGTAATGAGTGCAGAAGATGATAGTGCTATGCCTAGGATGGTGTCAGAAAGGATAGAAAAGTGAGTGGATCCAGAATATTATGTAGGTAGAATATTTAGGATTCAATGCTTTGGGGGTGAGGTTTAAGGAGGAGGAGGAATCCAGGATGACATTCATTTAACTGGCTCAAACAATGCGAAGATGGTGATTCCGTTTACTGAGACAGAGATCCCTGGAGGAGGAACACATTTCTGGGAAAAGGTAATGAGATCAGTTATATACACATGGTCTTAGAGTGACTATTAGGCATTTGTGTCAATAAGAAGTACATATTTGAACAGAAGCGTCTAGAGTTCCTGAGGCAGCCCTGACTGAAAATAAAAATTTGCAAACTATTCTGCACATAGATGGTATCTGAAATTTGGGAATTCATGAGATCACGTAAGAAAAGAGTGGGAAGAATAAAGTCTAGCGCTTGGAAAACGAAAGTGTAATAGTCAAGTAGAGAAGGAGGAACTAGCAAAGACGACTGGGAATGCGAGACTGGGAAGGCAAGATTATCAATAAGGGGTGTGGGCATCACAAAAGCCAAAGGAAGAGAATTGTTGAAAAAGATAGTCAAATGTTCAAGGATGTTGAATGCTCAGAAGTAAGAAAGATAAAGCCTGAAAATGCCTGTTGGACTTCTGATGTCATTTCATGAATTCAGTGAGCAGTTTCATTGGAGTTGGGGTGAAATCCGATGAGCAATGGTGGGAGGAGTGAGGAAAAGGAGACAGTAAATATATACAGCTATTAGAGAAGGTTGCCTTGAAATGGGGAAAAAGAGAAGGACGCCTCTGAAGAGAAATACTAGGTCTAAGGGAGAGTTGTTTTGGGTTTTTTTTGTTTGTGTTTTTGGTTTTTGGTTTTTTTTTTAAGAGGCAAGAGATGAGTAAATTTAAATGCTCTTGGGAAGGAGCCAGTGAAAGTGTGAATTTCAATACTGGAGAGGAAGAGAGGAGATTGTGAGATTTTTGACCAGGCGGTCACCAGGGATATAGAGTCAAGTCAGTCTTTAGAAGGTAGAGGAATGCTCCCATCTTGCGTTGTAACAGAAGGAAGAAATGGCAGCATCACATGCAGCTAATATTCTCATTTTGATGGTAGGAATTTGAAGTGGTTTCAGCCATATGCCTTCTCTTTTCCCTGTAAAACAGGAGGTAAGGGCACTGACTGAGTGAAGGTGAGAGGCGACTGTGATTGAATGTTTGTGTCCCCCCAAAATTCATACACTAAAGCCCTCTCAGTGTGGTTGTATTTGAAGATGGGGCCTTTAAGGAAGGAACGAAAGATAAATGTGGTCATAAAGATGGGGCACTCATCCTATAGGATTATTGTCTTTATAAAAAGAGACACCTGAGAGCTTCCTTGCTTTCTCTGTCCATGCGTGCTCAGTGGAGAGGCCTTGTGAGGACAAAGTGGCCATCTGCAAGGGAGAAAGAGCCTTCACCAGAAATTGAACCCTGCTGGAACCTTATCTTGGACTTTCCAGCCTCCAGAATGGTGAGAAAATAAACTCCTGTTGTTTAAGCCATGCAGTCTCTGGTATTTTGTTAATGGCTGCCTGAGCTAAGACAGGGGCCATCTGACATTCAAGAAGGTATGAGTCACTGTGGAGTAGAGCCATGAAGAGGCAGTATAAAGGGCTCATTTCAAGCAGTATCTATGAATTTATAATACCACCAATAGTCCTGACACCAAGAGTTTCTCTAGCCATAGTTAGCTACCTAGGTGCAGGTATGGAATTCAGTGAGAGGTAATACAGAAAAGCAGGTGAGTTTAAAGCCTCTGGAATCAGACTACCTAAGCTAAAATCCTATTTGCCAGGTGTGTAACTTTGGGCGTGTTACTTAGTCTCACTGAGCCTCAGCTTTTTAATCTGTAAAAGAGGTATAAAATAGTACCAACCACCTGGGGTTATTGAGATAATTAAGTAAAATAACATATACAAAACACCTGGCACAGCACCTGGTAGGTATCAAGCAGTCAGTGTGTTGTGTTGTTACATGCAGAGTTGAGCCTTTATTGAGCAGGAGTGCTGAGAAGGCCTGGGCTAAGAGAAGTGATTGATATGCTGGTCCATGAAAGTTAGACTGGATGTGAAGAAGGTAAAGACACAGAGGGTTGAAAAATAACTGAGAGGTCAACAGACTGAAGGTTAGAGTCCAAAAGAAGCAAGCGATATTGTACAGGGAGATAACAAATGGTATGGTTTTAAGTGAAAACAATTTAAACTGTTTCTCTCCTACATGAATTTTCCAATATTTAAGTATGGGTTCCTGACTGCAGGCAGGAGCTCAAGACACTGTTAACCAGTAAAAGAGGAAACCCCCCCTCCTGAACTCCAATTCTCAATAGTAAACACAAGTGGCTTCTGCCTCTCAAGTCAGGCAAGTCTCCTACTTCAGGTGTTTTTCCTATGCATTACAAAGAGGAAATGGATATGAAGGAAATATAATAAAGGAACAACAAATATTTATTTAGCAACTACCATGACTTTAGACAAGGTTTAGGAAGACCAAGGTCCGTAAGAGATGACCATTTGCCTACAGCATTTATAATAAAGTTATGGGATAGACGTGAAGATACAGATGTATAAAGATAAAAAGGTAGAATATGTAACTGCTAAAACTGGGGTATTTACAAGACGCTTTTGACCACATAAAGGAGGAAAAATTAATTCTGCCTTGGGGAATCAGGAAAAATGATCAACATTTTTATTTTTCAACATTTATCCTACTGTACTTTACAGATTAGAATACAAATTAGATTACAGATTACTTTAGATTACTTAGATTAGTACAGTATACTTTCACAATGATTATATTTGCTTAATTTATTCTTCCGGGGAATTTATAACACATTTCTTCTATTTTGGTCAGATTTACTCAAAAAAAACTTGCTAAGCACTGGGAATAAAAAAAGGTAAGAGTGCTTCAAATATCTGTTACAGAAACACCAAACATTGCTAGACATCAATACTCCCTATATATCGCACCAAAAAAAGAATATCCATTATGCTAAATAAAAGTCGTTTGAAGGAAGAAATTTTTCAGTAATGTCAAATTTCAGCTATTTCCAAAATGAGCTAGAACTTTGCATATGAATCACATGTTTAAAGAAAATCTTTTATAATAATTGTTCAGCATTTCCAATTTAATATTCTGGAAGCAGCTGTGCATGATGAAAATAAAACTAATTATTTATGGCTGACACCTAACTGCTTTTTTAGCAAAAAGTTAGTATTTATGGAGTGTCTAGCATTTATTGAGAACTTAGAATCTAATAAATAAATTAGGTGTACTGATGGTTTTCAGGAATTATTTAACTTTATAAAGTTACTTTTTCTTCTTCAGGAAGTATATTACATACTGGAGGGTGTAACTCAACATGAATTCTACAACTGAGGACAGAAACTGGTTCCAACAAGGCCCAGTGGGTACATTTTTATGGGTAGAAGAGCTATATTTGGTTCTAACTTCATATAAACTTGTAATCTTTGGGATTTCAAATTGTGATTTTTTTTCTTTTTTTACTTTCAAATATGTAGGAGTAACTATTTTTTCTTAAGGGACTGAAATAATATAAAAACAGACTCCCTAAAAGATTTGTACTTTATAAATCGCACAAGCTGTGGTAGAAAGAAAGAAGGGGAAAGGTTGAATGAATGCAGGCTCCACACACTGTTCAAGTTAAAAAATGCAAAATAAGCGTACATGATCTAAAGTACAGTTTTCCTGCTTTTTCAAGCGTACTCTAACAGATGTTTTTGGAACTGAGCTCTTACCATGAACATTGAGGTTAAAATATTTTTTGGCACTTCCAGCTGTGTTCTCAGCAATACACACATACCTGCCGATATCTGTTATTTGAGTGTTTAGAATCTAAGGAAAAAAATGAAGAAATTCCAACTGAAACTTTTTTATAAAGCAACTTGTCAATTTTTGAGAATAAACAATACATACTCTTTCTAGCTAATACCAGATAAGCATAGGAAAAAAATTTTGTACATAATAGTGCTGACACTGGTTTTTATTAGTCAGGTCTATCAAATAAATATTTATAAAGATTCCTAATCAGAAAAGGCAAATTTATACATACTTGTATATTGGCTATGAAAAGTCCCAAATCATTCTCCCACTTTCCTATCTACATCCCTGGTGGTGTGACTGTGAAGCTTCTCCCATCAGGGAGTGGAGTAAAGATGGAGAATTTGTGTTGGCCTTGTGACCGGCTTTGATCAATAAAGCGTGATGGATGTGACAGTCTTCCATTTCAAACCTAGACCATGTGCACCCTGCCACCACTATGTGAGGAAACCAGGACTAACCTGCTGGAGGGCGAGAGATCATGTGGGAAGAGTCAGCCTCGTTATTGCAGCTGAGGTCCCAGGTATGTACAAGAGCCCAGCCAAGATCAGCAGAGCCACGGATTCAATCCACAGCATGCAGACACTCGAGTTAGCCTTGCCAAGACCAGAAGAATCACCCAGCCAACCAGAAAGCTTGTGAGCTAAATAAATGCTTATTGTTTTAAGTTGTTTGGAGTGGTTTGTTTTATGTAGCAAGAGTTAGTTAATATAGCAGTTATATTTTCTTTTTTTTATTATACAGAAATTTCTGTCCATCTATATATCTTTTGGCTCTAGCCAACAGAAATATTTAAGTATTTAGCTAGAGGTTGTATGAGCATCAAAAAGAAATAGTCATGGTGTTCAGAAGATACTTTGAGAATTAAAGGTTATTTACAAGCAGTGAAACTCATACTTTTTTTTTTTTTAATAAAGAACTCCATGGGATAGGTCCTGTGTTGGATACACTGATGCTTAGATTCTTGGGCCTATACAACATCATTAATATGTTTGGGAAATAATTTCTTAAGTTGCATCCTAACAAAAGAGTTGGTGTTATTTTTACAAGTTCCTATCTTCCTTTTAAGACCCTTGAAAAGAAAAATATAGACATGCCCATTAGTGAACAACAACTCAGGATATTTATGTGGTTTCCATTATTCTTTATCATCAATTCTTTGCCAATAGAGGACAAATTTTAATCTATAGGGAATCTTAAACCACCTAGAATTTAATCATCAGAAATCTGCAATGGAAAGAATTATAATAATTTGGTTTTTATCACAGAGGCCATATTGTAGTAAATTTAGGGGTGTGTGTGTGTGTTTGTGTGTGTGTGTGTGTGTGTGTGTGTGTGTGTGTGTGGTGTGCTGAATGTACAGATAACCTCTGGAAGAATTCACACAAAACCGTTAATGGTGGTTACCTCTGATAGTGAGAAAAGAATGAGTAAGAAGAATTTTATTTTATATATCCTTTTTATGATTAGTTATTTTTGCCAATATTTATAAACCAAGACAAATTATTTTTAAAAGCAAAAAGACAATTATTATAAAATACAAAGTCAAATAGCTATTTTTAATTAGATTTTTTACTTTTACCTGCAGAATTCTTCCATTAGATAGAAATTTATGATGCTCATCTTCTAGCAAGAACTGCCCATCTTTTTGCCAGGAATTTCTTGGGGTGGGGCTGCCACTGGATAAACACTCCACCAGCATGCTCTTGTTCACCAGCACGGTGACTTCTTCAGGCAGATCACTGTCTGCTCCCTGGATAACTGGCGGCACTAATAAGTGATTGCAACAGAGAGATAATGACAGGAAACAAGGTCTTTTCTAAATTATTCTAGTTTTCTGACAATTTTAAAAAGTTTGGGATAATAGAGGGACAAAAGTTGAAGAGGAATCCATGATTCTGAAGTAACACTTTACACTAATAAATTCGGGGGGGTGATAAATCTGCGTGAATTTGGGTTTATTCTCTTCCCTTTCTTTACCTATCCTGGGCTAACCCCTCCCATAGTTTCCTTTGCATTTAGGTTAATCCCAATTCTTCCCCAATACATCTTGTCTAGTTTCTCTCTCAGCCCCTTCCACGGGCCCTCTGGGTTTGCAAGCACACATGCAAGTGGCATCTGCACAAATTAACAGTTAGGTCTACTTGGTCATCTAGACAAGCCAGGTAAATCTTTAAAGTGTATTTGAAATGTACAGGTTTGGTCTCATTTGCAAGGGAATTGTCTGGGCTACTCAAACTGTGTTTCCCCAGCCTCGGCATCAGTGGTATCACGATAAGCATCACCTGGGAGCTTGGCTAGAAATGCGGATTTGGGGGTCTGACTGAGCCTTCTTTAGTTGGCATCCCTAGGAGAGCCAAAGAAGTTTGTGTTTTAACAAGGTCTCCACGTGATCCTTATGCATGCTAGAGTTTGGGAAGCCATGCTCTAGATCTTTCTACATATATTCATTCTCATTTAAAACAATAATATAGAATCAATCCAGGTTCATGCCCACCTGATGTTAGACTAGTCAGTTATGAAAAAGCACATACTATCTGTAGAATTTTTTAAAAAATGGAAATGTTAAACCAGGAATGCATGTGTTGGCTGCTTTTGTAAATGTAGAAATTCATTTTCAAAACGAATAATCACTTTGTTTTGTTTTGAAAGCTTAGGTATTTTGTTTTACTCTCTTAAAATGTGCCATATCTTTATCAATCAGTAAAGAATATATGTTTAATGCAGATGCCTTCTTGTAGTATTTGGGTCTCTCCAAAACTAAATTGAAAGTCTATAAGGCAAATAATCAAGGTTACAAGGCCCCATAATAAAATTTCAGTGTTATTTTGAATGCAAACTTTCACAGTCAAAATTATATGATTTTTTGCTGTACTTTAGATAACACAGAATATATAGGTTGAACTGCAGATTAGTAAATAATAAACTTGAATTTCAGATTAAATGAGGCTATCAGTACCTCCACACCATGAAAACTGATCAAATGAAATGTTGGTACATAAAGATTCAATGTTTTCTTGAAAGATTTCAATGTTTCTGGAGCTGAATCATTAGGAGCTACCAGGAGACACACTACAGGCCCAAGGTCTGACCTGTAGAGGCCTCCACCGAAGCTCTTTGCTCTGACCTGCCCTCCAGCTGGATTACACCTCTCAGAATTGTTCTTAGTGGCACTTAGGAGGTAAGCATCAAACACTGTGAAGTATTCCTAATTTAGACAGACTTTGTGGGCTCTTTTTTTTTGCTTTGTTCATACTTCTCTAAACTCATCTCCAACATGCTTTCCAACTTCCTCCTAATTAAAAATAACAGACTGAAGACATGAACATCTCCCTTTGACAATCAATCCCTAAATTCCATTTCAATTTAACCAAATTCCAGTTCTTCCCAACCTATAATATCTTGCTACTTTATCAGATCCTTCCACTCAGTCCCAAACTAAATTCCTTCCAAACTTAGGTCAAATTAAGCCAGGTGGTCTAAGATATTCCTTCACTGCTCTTGATGATGTTAGCACTGATTTTAATTGTCTTCGTATCACTACCTTGTAGACTTTAAAATCTATGTTGATGACCCATCCCACCCTAGTTTCACCTCTACCCCACTTCAGCCAGCCACAGACTGTCATACCTTGGACCATTCAACATAAACACTTCTGCCCTTTGCAAGTTCATAAGCTCCTTGAAGAAGGTCTGATGTCTACGGTATTCACTGCTGTATCCTCAGTGCCTAGCATAGTACCTGGCACACAGTAAGCGATCAATAGATATTTGTCAAATAAATGAATTTTGAGTTCGTGGGTTTTCTCTATTTCACGTCTTTTCAGGCTTCCTTCATAAGCTGGCTTTTTGTTTGCGCTGAAAACTCTAGCCCTTCCACTCCTCCCCCTTACAATCAATCTATCAGCCTTCCTGCAAGCTCATTTTTCCTCTTCTTCTGCCTAGGTCTCAGAGTGGGTCATTTCAGCGATGCTCTGTCTCACTGCACATGCTATGTCCCTTACCCTCCAGTGCTTCCACAAAGTGTACCTTTGTTACCTTGTGGCACTGCCTCCATGGCTCCCCTCTCCCCACCCTTAGGTCATATCATCTGTTTTTTCTACCTCTGATCCCGGGGTTAATGAGGGTGGGTGCAGAAAGCCATGACTAAGCCAAATAGCTCCAACTTCAGTGTTTGACGATCACACCCCCCATAGTGGCAATCTCTAAGGTTCTCTGTTTTCCACAGGCCCGAATACCAGCCCTGCCACTGTCTTTCTTGTTCTCATACTTAAGGAAAGGACTAAATACATTTGATATACATTCCCACATATCCCTTCTTACCATTCCAAGGTATGGCAATTCACTACCATGAAAGGCTAGTTGACCCCTCTCGGTTTCTTGATTGCATTTTTCTCCTGTTCTAGAACTTGCTCCATCAATCCTTGCCCCCTCCTCCCATCAACACACATACTTGAAACTTTAACTTGTCTCTTTCTGTTGGATCATTTTCCTTGGTCTATAAGCAAATTCAAATCTCTCTTAAATATGTTTTTTCAAAGAAGCTCTCTTCCTAAAACTCTATTTCACCTCTTCCTGCCTCTTCAAAATGTCTTAAGAGTACTCTATATTTGTTTCCTTTTCTTTCTGATTATTTCCTCGATATTTATCCTTTTGTTCTGTGGCTTTGTATCGCACCATACTATACATAAATTGATCTTCGGAATTTCACTAATGATTTCTTAGTTTAAAATGGCCTTTCCCCCCAGTTTTTATTCTCTTAAACTTACTTTAGCATTCCATACTAAACCCACTTCTTGATAACCTTTTCTATGCCTTGAATAGGTGATATGGTAGTTTACTACTTTTCATTAACTCCCCAGATTGTTTCTCCTCTATTTTCTTTTTCCTGTCTCCTACTTGTAAATGATCCCACAATGATCTTTTATTTTTTTTATCTTCTCCTAAGCTATCTACAACCCTTTCTGTTGGAAATCTCATGCCTTTGAATATCACCTGTTTGTGGATAACTCTCAACTCTTTATTCTTAGTTCAATTCTCTCTCCTGTGTTGTAGTTCCTTATTTTCAATGTCTCATTCAACATTTTCCTAAGTATCTTGGTATCATGCCAAATTCAATACGTCCAAAACAAAATTGACTTCCTTCTTCCCAAGTTATGTTGTTTTCCCAAATCTTCTATTTTTATTGCCCTTGCTATAATTTTCTTAATCACCCAGGATAAAAATCTCAGTGTCATTTGATACTCTCAGATAAGTGCCTAATGCTTCATATTACTTAATCACTTCCTCTGTAAAACCTTTCATACCGACTGCTTCCTATACATTCCTACTGCTACTTCTCTAGCTCAACTCCTTCTCATGGAAGCATCTATTTGTTCCTGCTTCTAGTAGCATCACCTTTCTTTGCCCTTAAAGGTGCAACACTTCTTCTACTCTCAGTCCCTGCATTCATAATATGACTGTGATCCAAGGGTGGACATAGTTATTACGCCTTATCAATTAGGCCTCTTGGCCTCTGTAATTGGTTCAGAAATGGATATGTGAGTCATGCTTGGCCAGTTAAAGCCATGGAAATCCAATTCTGGGACTTCAGTTGTAAATACTGGATAAGAAGAGCTTTCACTTTGGATGTGAAACTAAGAAGATGTAAGATTATAGAGTTTCCGGGGGCCCACTTGCTATCCAAAGGGATTCCCCACCTGAGAGTGATGCTAACAGAGAAAAAAAAAAGCCAAGAGAAAGAGAAAGGTAAAGTTTGGTGGACCTCTTTTGAGCCATAGAAGTCAGATATGACTATAGCCAGCTGTACTCTGGGACTCTTCAGTTTCATGAATCAGTGATTCTCTCTCTTTTTTTTTTTTTTTAAGCTAGTTTGTTATTTGATACTTCAGGAGTCCTAACTAATGTGCTTTCAATTTGTATAAGACAGCTCCCTGGGAAAGCTATCAGTTTCTGATTATCTTTATGTCTCTAAAATGCTAGTGCAACATCATGCAAACATTAGTTCCTCAAAAAACTTTTGCGCGAAAGAATGCATAATAAACAAAAAAACGAACGAAAAACTCACAGAGTACACGGACATCATACTGAAGGGAATCTTCTCCAGCCTCATTCACAGCCACACACATATATCTCCCAGCATCTTCCACTTTAGCCCGGGGAATCTGTAACACTCGCCCTCCTGAAAATATATCCCAATACATATTTTTACTTCTCTAAATCTTAGAGTGAAAGTGATCATAAACAGAGATATAATTTTTCAGGTCTAATGACTTCTTTACATTTCCTTTTAAGGCTCTTACTTCATCCAGTGTTTCAGTGTTAATCCCACATACCACATTTAGGACAAACACTGCATTATTGAAAAGTGACCCAGCATATGAATGAGACCTCCTGAGAACTAAATAGCTTGTATAGAGCAAGGGAGGAATGTTGCTCCATGTCCCTCTCACATTCCATGTGGAATGTTGTTATGTGGTGACTTCTTGCTTTTACAGTTTTGAACACATGTAAAAGAAGTTTACACTGTTGGAGGCAAGTACTGATTTGAGAAAATAATAGCCAAGGATATAAAAGGTATAAAGTATACCTTTATACATATGATCTTGAAAGAATAACTGTATTTTTTAACTTTTCATGTTGATGTAATATCAAACTTAGAGAAAAGTCTCAATAATTATATTAAAAATTTTACCTGTGTTTATCAATAATTTGTATTTCAATCCAATTGTTTGATCTCTGTCATAAAAATGTACATATTAACTTTATTTATATATATAAATGAGTAATACTCTCAAATGATTCAGAAAAAGATTGAGAGTATATGGGAGACATGATGTCCCTTCACCCCTAAATATTCATAAATATGTATTTCATTAAAAGAAGGTATAATGATCAAAATCAGAAAATGTAAAATCTGTGAAAAAAGTACGACTGAACCATAGTCCATATTCAAATTTCACTATTATTACAATATTGTCTTTAATAGCTATTTTTCCTTAAGCCCAGATCCAATTTAGGATCACATGTAGTTGTCATTTCTATCTAGTCTCTTTTCTTTTTTTGCCAAGATATTTTTTTTATTTAATTGAGATGAAATTTACATACATTGGAAGGCACTGGGCTTTAAGTGTACAATCTGATAAATTCTGACAAGCCTATTTGAATGTTTGCTAAAAGTAAATAGAAGCCTTGAAAATATTATTTTTCCACAATTTAAAGATCTCCTTTTCCATCGATAAACATGTAATAACTAAAATATTTGAAACTAAAATCTTTACTATTGATTTATGAGAAATGCATTTAATAAACTGAGTAATAACTATTTGCAAATATATTCTAGAATTTATCATTAATAATGTACAGAAACAAAACTGATTATTTCCTCACACTATTTAGAAAAATGGAGGCACAAGGGAGCCAAAGGACTTTCTTAAGTTGATAGAATGATCCCATAGTAGATATGAAAATTAACTAGGTATTCTAGCCTATGTCAAATTCTCAGCCTAGACTCTCCTAGCTTGAAGCTACATAGATACCAGTGGCATTCAGTATCCTGTGTCAGTTAAATCACAAGGCCAAAAAGTCAATCAATTTGACTGGTCTAATAAATGAGAAGAAACACATCTGACAGAGATTCAGATTTTCACCCTGTTCCTAGCAATCTTTACCTGGTAAAATCAATACTCTATCACTTGAGGTCAGAGGGTGACCATCTTTATACCATGTCAGTGTAGGAGGAGGAGCAGCGTTTGTCTCACAGTAAAGAGAGATGGGATTGTTGATGATCACATCCTTGGCTTCACCACTCCTGCCAGTATCCAGCATGTTTCCTATTTCCCAGAGCTTGTGAAAACTTGGAGGAACTATGGAGAAAAGACATGAAATTTTGGACTCATGTAAATGACAGTGTCAATCCGTTAAAGAAAGATCTTGGCTGTATTTTCACAAGAGTGATTTGTACATGTAATAAATTAGACAATGTGAAAATATTGTCAAGTACTTACACACCTACCAACTTAGCCCTTAGCTAAAAAAAGTAATAGACAGAAGTCAGAGTTGGTTCTCCAGTGGAAAAGCAAGAAGTATGGAGCTCAGAATGTTGTGCTCATGCTTTGCTCTCCATTTCTGTTCAAAGGCTCTAGCATTTAGAAGATAAAATGTCCTGCTCTCAGGAAGGACCTACTATGATAAACATGGCTAAAGAATATGATCATAGCAGGGAAAACTAATTTTGAGAAATCATTAAAAAATACTGGCTCAATAGAGCATTTCTCAATGATTTGTCTTATTCAGAAAACTAAAGAAGTTATGCAGCCAAGATTAATAAGTCTATTAAAAAATATAATGGGACATACTCAAAGTTTTCTGGGTGACAAGTATGAACTTTCTAGAAGGCAATTTGCCTGTACATCAAAAGCACTGCAAAAGTGTATAACATTTGACCTAAAATTTCCATCATTAACAACTTATGAAAAATAAAAACTGTGTAAGAGTTTTAGGTATAAAGATGTTCAATGAAGCATTATATATGAGTAGTAAAAGCTTGGACACACCCACACATTCAACAATAGGAGTCTGGTTAAATAAAGACTTGGATACTCAACTGATAAAACAGGTATCGTTATTAAAAATCATGTTGACAGTAGTAATATCAACAATAATAGCAAATATCATTCCTTAAGCATTTTGCTAAGAGTTTTATATACTTTATCTAATTTAGTACTCACCACAATTCTACAAGGCATTAATTCTAAAAGTGAGAAAATGGGTTTTAAAATATTTAGGTAACTTGCCCAAGTCAGAAAGCTTGAAGGAGCCTAAATCATCATTCAGTTCCAAGTGTGACTACTTTAAATTCTGATATAATGTTACATTAGCTTTCTGATAAACTTCATGGTATAATGTTAGGGGAAAGCTAACGTAACAGAGAAGTACATATTGTGTGGTCCCAATTTATAAATGAAGTATACATTTACAAAAATATATCAGAAGGAAACACATAAAAATAACTGAGGTAATCCTGAATGATGGGATTATTTTCTTCTTTGTTAATTTCTTGAGACCAAGTTTTCAATAATGAATTTATATTATTGTCAACAGAAAAAAAACATTAAAATAAACCAAGTCAAATCTCTTTTTCATTGCTTTGCCGGATCATATAAATTAAATTACATACAATAAACATATTAGTATTACCTTGTATATTCACATCAAAATCCAGCTCATCTTCACCTGCGATATTAGACGCTATACACGTGTATCGTCCAGTGTCTGATATTTGAGCCTCCCTGATTTGAAGTGTGTGTCCACTGGCAGCAATAGTAACATGATCATCTGCTTTAAGGGGCTGTGATTCAATTATAATAATGTTATCATTAAGTACTCCAGTAATAAGCCTCTAAAGAGAGTGAGAAAAGAACTACATATGTATATAAGAAAAAAAAAACCAACAGCTTATGGTGTGGATTTTTAAATTTTAAAATTTTCAGTCTGATAGGAGATACAATGTTCATTCTGGAATACTCATTATTTTAAAAACTGGAACCAAAAGGGAAAGAGGAGGGAAGGATAAATTAGAAGGTTGGGATTAACATATACACACTACTATATAAAACAGATAACCAACAAGGACCTACTATATAGCACAGGGACCTATACTCAATATTTTGTAACAACCTATAAGGGAAAAGAATCTGAAAAAATTAGATATAGATAGATAGATAGATAGATGATAGATAGATAGATGATAGATAAACTGAATCACTGTGCTGTACACCTGAAATTAACATGATATTGTAAATCAACTATACTTCAATTTAAAAAAAAATCTGGATTCAAAGCTCATTTTGCAGCAGAATGAAGTATCTAAATCAATTAGCTGCTATCTTTGCTTTCAATGGTAACAGATATTTGCCACATATATCATGTGGAGTATAATACCAAATAGGACCCCAATATTAGGAAGAATAAGCAGGTTGGGGGTCCTCTATATTATTTATACTTGATCTCCTGAGATTAAACCAGCTTTAAAAAAAAAAGTATAATCCTCTAGGAGTTAAATGTATAACTGAGTCCTATAAACTTACCCTATTTCTGTAGTTTGTGATAAAGTGAAATTGAGCCAGAGAACAGTTTTATGTAAGGAAATAAATAATAATGTGCAAAAAAAAAAAAAAAAAAGTACTCCAGTAAATCCTCTAGGGCACCATGCAGTTGAGAGTTTTTATGATTCTTTAATAAGTAAAAATAAAAATTTAAGTGAAATACTCAAGACAATAACAATTTACTTTGAATAAGCTGTTTTTGAGTAATCATGTCTTTATTTATTGACAATTGTAATTCCTATAGTTTACATCTATGCCCGGTGCTTCTGAGTGGTGCATTTATAAATTATTTATGATGAAAAATGTTCTTAGGTGCCATATCCATTTATCCATGTTGGAGAAAAATAACTTCGGCTGATCCCACATTGTAGTAAAAAAGTGTATCTTTTCTTACTATTTTGTAGCAAATGCTAGAGTTTTATAATGAAAGATTGAAGGCATTAGCATAGCCTGATTTAAAAATCACCACTGCTCATTCAGAAACATCATTACTTCATAAATGAGAAAATTTAACCTAGATATATTTATATTATGATGTTTTACTGAAAACATTACCAACATTTAATAGGACGTTTCTCATCTTCTAAACATTTCCGAATATACTAAATTCCCTCTTATTCCTTGAAAATTTTAGTTCCTGGCTCACTGTTACTCCTTCCAATGACACTCTTCTCATAATTCTTGGTGATTTCAACACCCACACAGACAGTCACCAATGCTTTGTGCTCTCAGCTCCTTGACCTCCTTTTTATTTTTTTTTGCCCCAACACTCTCTCAGCCACTCAATAGGAAGAGTCATACCTAGAACTTATAATTACCAATAATCACATCTCTTCAGAATCTCAGTTTCAAGTTCTCACCTTCTGACCATCACCTCTTAACTTACTCTTTTCCTCTAGAATCCCAACTCCCATTATTTTTTGATCCCATGGGAGGACCCAAAATTCACTGAACTTGCAATCTTTTCCCTATCACTCACTCTCCTCCTGACCCAGAGAAGGTCTATTATGGCAATCACTCCTTGTACAAACTTCTATTAAAAAAATCAACTCTTTTGCCCCCTCTCCCTTTATTTTATTCCCCTGGAAAAACTGGTTAATACCAGTTTCTGTCCATTCTGAACATCCCCTGATCTACTCAAGAACATTCCTCCAGCAACTGTGTCCTCTCTCATGTGAGTCATCACCAATCGCTTTGTTTCCACTGGATGATTTCAGTGTGTATACAACAGTATAATTTCCGCATTAAAAAAAAAATCTCATTACACTGCAGCCTAACTCCACATTCTTCTATTCTGCTTTATAGGCAGTGACTTTAAAAAGTTTTCTACCTTTGCTGTCTCCATTTCCTTCCATCTTTTCTTGAATCCTCCAATAAGGCTTTCACCATCTCTACTTGACCAAAATGATGTTGTCAAGGTCACGTGACAAGTGACATCCATGTTGCTAAATTTGCTGATCAATTCTCAGTCTTTATTTTACCTGATCAGTGGGATTTAACACGGTTTAACTGGTCTTTATTTTGAAAACTTATCTTTCCTTCTTTTAGGACACATCACTCTCTGCCCCACAACCTCTAAATGTAGGAGTACCCCAGGGCTTGATCCTTGGACCTCTTCTCTTTCTACCTAAACTCACTCTTCTAGTGATCTCATGCAAAACCTTGGACTCATCTTTGACTCATCTCTTTCCCTCACATCCTGCTACCACCTTCATCCAAGCAATCACCATCTATCTCCTGGACCATGGCAATAAATTCATTTCTTCTGCAACTAGTAAAGAAGCCAATATAATCTTTTTAAAGCCTTAAGTCAGATCACATCACTCCTGTGTTCAAAATTTTCCAGAAGCTTTCCATCAGAATAAGGCCAACTGATCTACAAGCAGTATGATTTAACCCTAGCTCTCACCTTTCTCTGTGTTCCCACTGATCACTGCACTCCAGCCAAATGCCTCAGGGCCTTTGCCCCTTGCTAGTCTCTCTAGAATATTTTCCTCTCAGATATCTTATGTCTGCTTCCTTCAGTTTCTGTGAGTTTCTGCTCAACTATCACCTTATCAGTGAGGCATTCCCTATTGTAAGAGATCACACCCTTCACACTCTCTATTCTTCCTGACTGAATTTTCTTCATAACATTTACCTTATCTGGCATACTGTATGCTTTACTTGTTTGTTTAGTTTTCCCCTCCCCCCAAAACTCCATATGAGCAGAGATTTTTGTCTGTTTCCTTCATAGCTGTATCACCTGCACCTAAAATACTATGTGCTCAATAAATAATGAGCAAATACTATGTGCTCAATAAATAATTTGGGACGCAATGTATCATTATTAACGTTATATCACATATAAAGATAGTATAATTTAAACTTTCCATGTCAAAGAAAAACTTCAGAGCATGAATAAGCAAAACACATAGATTCTATCAAAACTTATTGTGGTTAATGCTGCCAATATTTTTGGTGGCTTCTCTCAAAAACACTGTTTCACTCAAGTAGTGTTGCTTATCTGAGAAATGAGCTAGCAGAAGAAAGGATATGGAAAATAAACAAAACCCAGTATTTTTTGTACACATTTTAGGGGACCAATCCCAAATCTTGAAAAATTCAGCAATTTAACTAAAGCATCATAATTGGATCAATTTCAGTCTGGATGTGAAACTAATTTAACTACTCATTATGAAATTTTAAAAAAACAGCCCTAATTCCTAGTACAAATCTAGACTTTACCCAACTTTTATGTGTGTATGTGCTTGTGTATATGTGTGCATGGGTATAAAATGCAAGGAATGAAAAGGTTTTAGGTAAAATTAAAAATAAAATGTTAAAATTTGAAAGGTGAAAGGAATTGTTTCCATGCAAACTCATATAGAGTTGATATTGTACCATGAAGTATGCTTGTAGTCAGAAAAGAAACTGTAAACAGAACATGGTGGGAGTTCCATATTTTTCCTTTTGCAATGGTTTCCAGATGAAATTTGCTTATTTTATGAGATATTTTTTTTTCCTGGCTGCCAGGATTGCAAAATCCATCTGTGATCTGAAATAATAAAGTTATATCTTTCTGCATCTTAAATCATGACTCTGACCTGAACGTCTACAACTGGAATTTGACTGACCATTTGGTTGATTATGTGTAAAACAGGATAAACATCAGCTTAGCTATGTGACATCTGTATTAAGCAGAGTGTTAACAGCAGCTAAAAAAAATCTATTTTGGTCCTAAAACACCAGCACATATGTTTTTAAAACATGCATGTTAGAAAATAAGTTGAATGAGAAATAAGGGCGTGTGGTCTGAAAGCCAGATTCTGTAACTGAAGGATGTGTCTTTTATTGAAAGTTCTTCATTGCCCCCAATTAATTGTATTGAGCACTTAATCATCACATTGAGCTTATTTTTTCCATCTTGGAACATTAAAAATGTTACCCTTTGTAAAAGAGTTAAAGGTGTTTAGAGAAAGTTCTGAATAAACTGAGCACCTGTGTTATACCTATCATTCTAATCTGGCTACTGTCTTTGTGTTTCTTCTCCACAAAGTTTACTTACTCTGAAAAACCACAGAGCACAAAAACCATTCCCCAGTGGGAAGGTGGCTGGATTTTCCAAGACAATTGCTAACGTGTATTAAAACAGTCCTTCAAACTTTAGAGTGATGAAATAATACTAAAATTGTTGAACACGGTTCAATTTTTTTGCAGTTTTATACTCTAGGAGCATGGGATTGTGCTAATTTTAAGGTCACATTGATTCTCTGAGTTATCTGTGTCTGGGTGTTTTGTTTTTTAATTTAACTGGCCATTTTAGTCTATAAAAAAACATCAGCAAATGAAAAAACTTGACTGGCCTGTCCATCCTTGTACCAGCTGAGAGAGGCAGAAGGAATTGCATAGGCTTCACATTCCAAGGTCAGGGTGTTGTTTACTTTGATCTTCACTTCTTTGGGGGAAACACCTGGCCCCAGGAGGTCTCTTTTACTGATTATGGGTGGAACTGCATAAACACGAATATTAAAGCATTAAACATTAGTTCTTTTAAATGGAATGACATGGAACACAGTGAGGATCACTTAATAAGAAAACAAGGAAATAACTTAGGCATCTTCTATGCTCTCCTTTCATCAAGGACCCAAGTTAGCATCTTATGAAATGGCAGTGTTCATATACAGAATGTGAAGAAAACTACCTTTCTCTCCTCATCATTGTAATGCTGCCATTTGTAATACTGCCAATGTCCTTCACAGAACAGTTAGTTTAGGTTGTTCCGGGTCCCCAGACACAGTCTGAGTATGACCCATAGAATGCATTTTATTAGTCACTAAGGGGAATGATTCAAAGAACAAAAGATAATAAAAAAGATGCTCTTCCTTTTTAAAAATAAAATTCTGAAAATTTACTGCCTATCAGTGGTAGCATAATTTTTTTTTAATAGGTCAATGTACAGTGGATTAGCCCAAAGTCAATGACAAACTCATCGTAGGCTGTTGAATACAGCATATATATTTAAGGAAGAGTTTTGTGCATGCAGGTACTTATATGCAGCAGAATTCAGAAGAGGGTAATTCATGAGAAGAAAATAGAGAAACTTAAGGAAATGCCACTGACAAGTTCTCCAAAAAGCTGAAGAGAGCAGTTTCAGTGGGCTTTCACATCTGTAAGCAACTGAAGTCATGGGCACATTGCTTAATTCAATTTCCATCTTAATGAAGCAACAATAAACGGATAAACGATAAACTTTAATGATGAATATAAATAATTATGAACCCATAATGAAAAATAGAATTAAAAAAGTTAGAAAACCTGGAGAAAACTAGGAACATAGTGTTCTTTCGGGACTTACTGTAGACCTTCACTTCATAGTACTTTATCATCTCTCCGGCCTCATTAGTGGCTACACAAGAGTATCTCCCAGCACTGTCCTCCTGTGCATTTAGGATCTGCAGAGTCCTACCTCCTGAAAAGCAGTGGAACACCAAAGAATCTCTGAAGTCACAGTGGCAGCAGGGTTTGCA
Source organism: Delphinus delphis (assembly GCF_949987515.2). Classification (NCBI taxonomy): domain Eukaryota; kingdom Metazoa; phylum Chordata; class Mammalia; order Artiodactyla; family Delphinidae; genus Delphinus; species Delphinus delphis. Next base: position 140,627,463 of record NC_082683.1, on the reverse strand, counting down.
CAAACCACCAGGTTTTAGTTCTTACTATTAACACATTTCTTCTTCTCTATGACAATTCTGTAAGAGACATTTGACACAGGCAAACTACAATACAGATGGGCACTACTTGCTGGATGGAGACATTCACTAAGTCCACGATGGTCCTCCGTGGTAATGACTCTCGTGCTCACTCTGACCCTCCCCTACCTCTCTGCACATACTGTAATTAAGGTTCTTATTTTACTCTCTTCACAAATAGGTCTTCTGCCTTTGTCATCTTCTTCCTCTCATCTACCTGGCGTATCAGTAGAGATTGATCTTGCTAAAACACCATTTTTATTATGGTATCTTTCTTCCTAAAAATCTTCAGTGGTTCTCAACTGACTAAAGTATAAAGTCAAAACTCTCAAATCCAGGTATTTAAAACATGACTCCAATATTCCTTCCTGATCTTATCTCCTACCTGCCCCCTTCCCTGCCATACCCACATGTATACACAATGTGTCCACTCAAGAAGGAGGTGAGGAGTCTGTTTATTATTACTTGCACATAGATATGCCATTCTCCTTCGTACTTTCCCACACTAGGCATCCTGAAGGATCTGAGATCTCTCCTAACTTATTTCCAACTAACAAAATTCTATAACTTTCTTTAAGGTTTGGTTCAAGTTCTGTCTATGACAAAGCATTTCCTGACTGCTTCAGCCCACGGTGGCCATTCCTTCTTTTGAATTCTTATAAAACTTGTCACTATCCCATTTATCATAACCTATGACTATTCAGAACCCATGATTATTCATGGATTCCTGTTGTTAATTAACTTTCACATGTATTATCTCTATACATTTCTTACAGCCAGTGATCATACTTTTAAATTCTTTCTGTTTTCATACATATTGTCAGGTATTAAAGAGGAATAAATAAACTCTGTCAATCTAAATACTAACCTTCAAGGGTCAATTCAACAAAAAGTGAATTTCTACTCTTTTTGGCATTCTACATTATATTTGAGCAATTAATTACACTGTAGTATTTATTTACTTGCCTTTTATTTACTTTACTGGTCTTTCAAAAAGTAATTTTAGATAACTTAGATTACAACATACATACAAAATACTAAAAAATAAGATAGCAATAGTACAATACCAGCAACAACATTAAGTATTTTTATAAAAATAGTCAATGATTCTGTTCTTCTGTAAAAGTAAATGGCACAAATGCAACTTGGGCATCTGAAGTGAGCTAATTACCTGGAAGAATACGGATATTTCGGTTGGATTCTAAAGGAGTTCCATTCTTAAACCAGGTGATGGTGGCTGGGGGATATGAATAAGCTTCACAGACCAAAGATGTGGGGCTGTTAAGGATAACAGTGACATCTTCAGGGATGCCATCGCTATCAACACCAGCAATTGTAGGAGATACTGAAAAAGATTTAAAACTTGATCAAAGAAATATATTCAGAAATTTCTTTATTTGTACATTTCTAAGTTTCCATAGTACTTATTTGTGTAATTCCATTCCCTAACAATTACAGAAACAATTGATTAGTGTCCTCATTCTACACAAAAGCAGTGAGAACCTCAAAAAGCTCACAGAGTAATGGAGGAGATGACACATAAAAAGGAATCATAACACAATGTAGTATGGGCAATACTGGGAATTTTGGTGCAGGATATATGGGGGCATGGCATCCAATCCAATCTGAGGTGTGGGGTGGTGTGTGGACTCTCATCAGGGAAGATCTCCTAATGGAGCAGATTTCAAACTGAGCCTCAAAGGACTGGTGGTGGTCAGAAGGTGAAAGAAGGGAGACTACTAGGAGGAGGGAGCATATTGGGAGCAGAGTAGTGTAAACAATGAGGGGCAAGCAGGAAATATATAGAGGATGGATTCAAGGGGGTCAATGCTGGAAGCAGGGGAAAGACAGACAAGTACATCTGTTCCATAAAAGATAGGGCCTGAACTAGAGCAGTGAAGAAAGGATTTGATGATAGAATTTAAGGGGTAAAGAAACCAACGTCAAATATAACTTCCAATTTTATTGCTTGGGAACGAACCTAGGTAAACTTCAACGAAGCAAAATAATTAGAAAATATGGAAAGATTTGCTCACTTAGGAGGGGAAGATGATTTGTTCAGTCTGAATATCTTGAATTTTAAGTGCCTGTGAGAATTCCAGGTAGAAATGTCCAACAAGCAACTGTATATAGAAATCTGAACCTTGGGAGAAGGAACAGGGTTGCAGGTATGGATTTTAAAAAGTCTCCAGTTGCTAAGAGATGATCATTAAACCTCTGGGAATTAAGTTTTTGTTACTTGATGAGAATATCTAGAGTAAAATGAACACTGAAGTAAGGACAAAACATGAGGGGACCTAATGTTTAAGAGACAGATTAAGTATGAGTCCATAAAGGAGGGAGAAAGGGAGCAACCAAAGGGGTGCAAGGATAACTGGGGAAGAGCAGTGTCCAGGAGAAAGTGATACATAATATCCAAACGTTAAGATAAGGACTGAACAATGTTCGTTGCATCTAACAACAGGGTAGTCTTCACCACAGCAGTGTCAAGAATGGTGTGGGCAGAAGCCCATATGTAGTGGGACAAGAAGTATACACAGGGAGTAGTAACTATATGAAGTGATGGAGACAGCAGAAGGTAAAGCTGAAGGTAAGGCAGATGGTGGGCATGACTGGCAGACCAAAGAAGGGGGGAAGATATAGGATCAAGGGCATAAGCAGAAGCAGTAACTGTGAACAAAAAGGATAACACCCTCTGGGAAAAGAAAGGGTAAAGACACTGAATTATGGCTGGTAGACTGGAAATTGCCAGTGCACACACCTGAACAGCCTCAACTTTATATGAAGTTGGTGAAAAGAAGACTTGAATTCAGATCCCTCATCTTCAATGAATGAGGGAAAATGATAAGAAATAAGTAACTAGGAAGCGGGTAGGAGGCAGAGGAAGGAATATAGTCAGAGAGCATGACTTGAGATGCCTGGGGTAAAGAATAAGTGATCTCCACTGGAGAGAGTCCCCAGGGAGCTAATGTCTCTTGGGAAGTCAGATTTCAGTTACTGAAAGGAGCCAGAAAGAGTTTTAAATCAGGTTTCCAGAGGACAGGGATAGGATGTGGACATGAGCCAGTACTGGGAGGTGAGTCAGTGGTAGGAGGAAGGAGGCATGAGGAACATAGAGCTCTAAGAGAAGCAATGGGCTACAGGAGAGGAGAAGAAATCCAGGGCAGGGCATTTGCCTTTCATTCGCTGATGGGCATGCAGGGAAGACGGGTGTGTTAGGAGACAACTGGCTCATGAACTCTCATTCTTACTTATCCACGCATCTGTTATTCACTGCTATGTTAGGTGCTGGGGCTATATCCTTTTCAAGATAAAAAGGGTTCTGTCCTAGGGAGTTTATAGTTTTATGTAATTATTACTTATATATATGATTTATTTGACACCTATTAATACATTATCCAGTATTCTGACTTAACATTTCTGGCCTATATATCTCTTCTACTCAATTAGACTGTAAGCTGCCTGAGGACTGTGTCCTCTATGGGAGTTTCTACGTATGGGACTACATATTCCCCCAGTCTAGCCAATAACTATCAAAACATACAAACAAATAAAAAATTGCAAAAATTTGCATCGCATTATAGGTCAGTTTATTTAAGTAGAATGAAATGTGTTTTGATATTAGTAATCAAATACAATACATTTAGGTGGTGCATTTTAAATTTCTAACGTGAGCAGAAATTAGGAATCTATTTTAATATCATTTCCAAGACATAAGTATAACTTTAATGCTGCAGAAACTGAATGTGTAGTTATTTCATCATTCCTACTCCATATTTTTTCATGGTGTAGTTTTTATTGCTCTCAAAGGGCTTGATATTCAAATGTACAAGCTAATCTGTATTAAATCAGAAGGAAACCACGTGAGATTTAAAACCTACACTTGTAGTTGCAGTCTACATTTTAATCTAGGAATCTTCACAGCTTATCACTGACAATATAGAATTTACACATTATATATTAATTTCAAGGGGAGGGGATTTATCTGGGAAAAATAACTATTAATTAAATGGCAAAATACCTAAATTTGCAACGTCCAGGTAATTTACTGCACAGCAATACCTGTCAACTTTCTTCCTTTAAGATTTTTTAGGGATCAGTGAGTTAGCAAATGACACAGATAAACACACATAAAGACAGATGAGCAGCATATTATGTTAAGAAAAAGAAAATCTACGGTAGTTGCTCACCCCAGCAGGAGCAGATGTTCTGCTCACAATACTGCTACATAAGTTGGCAACGGGAAGGAGGGGAAATGTGTTTTAAGACAGAGGAAAGCACACTTCTAAAATAAAATCATTTTAATGATGTTTTGTTTTGTTTGAACCCTTCAACCTCCCAAGGGACTGTGTTAATTCACTATCGCTCATGAGCAAGCATACAGTTTTGGTGTGCTTGTCTGCATCTCCTCTCCTTCATCATAGTTACCAACAGAGATTTCAGTATGGGCAATTACCAATAATGGCAGAGTCCCACAAAGAAATGATAAAACATCTCACGGTGATCCTCTTTCACTGTTGACCTGCTTCTTTTTGACCAGTATTTATTTTTCCTTTACTACTGCTTATTTAATATCTATCTTGTTCATAGTTGTACTTCACACAAAACACGGTACCTGGAATATAGTAGGTATGCCAAATGCAACGAACGAATGAATGTACGAATTAATAAAAGAAAACCAGCAAATGTACACAAGCACTGGTCCTTCTGAAATAATGAAATTCTACGGTAGAAATATTAAGTAAACAGAAAAAGAAGAGAATTTGGCCTATTGCCATGGCTGATTCTTCAAGATTTGCAGCAATGCTTATACCTACCCAACACATTAAGACTAAAACTTCTGCTCTTGTCACCAGCTGTATTAGAAGCCAAACATGTATATCTTCCAGTGTGTGACACTTGGGCATTGGTAATCTGAAGAAAACGGCCACCAGACATAAGATGATGGGTGTCATCTTCTTTCAGGAACTGCCCATCTTTCTGCCATGTAATTTCTGGCACTGGATTCCCTATAACAAAAAGTCATTTCTGAGAGTTGGCTAATAATCACATGTCTACAGTTGGTAACTAAAAGGATGCATTTTTATTCATTTCCCTTTTAAAATATTCCACTTCTGAAACAATGCAGTAGCCATGCATTTTAAAATAAATTTGCAAACATAACTGAATTTATAATAATAATCATGCTATGATTTTAAAAATCTATAAGTGAAAGAGTTATGTTAGTCTCTGTGTTTAAATTTATAGCATACCTTAGGCTATTACAATTAAATATTTTCATAGTAAAATACACTTAAAAAATAATGGAGTATACATGTTTACTAAAATTATTACTCATGAATACCTTTGCATTCATATTAAATTTTTAAAGAAGATTTTTATTTTTGAGGGAAAGCTGTATAAAAAGGAAAAAAAAACTTTAATTAAACAATTCAACAAGCAGATATGTATGCCAGGATTCTAGCATAGATATATAGATAGGTAGAAAGATAGAAATATCTATTAATTATTCCTTTAATATTTATAGCCTAGAGAAAAAAGATCTTTCATATTTTTCATGGGACTTTTGTTAAATATTAAGTTTTAAATTGCTCAAACATTTTGTTTTTGAAAATTTAAAACTATAAAAACACGTTCTGTTAGGAAAGAAGATTAGGATGATATCATATTAAGGCACAACTGTATTGGCCATGGAGCTTGTTCTATGGCCCTGCCTGGGCAGGAAAGCAAATTCACAGGCCTACCCAACTGCTGAGTATAGCACACAGTCCTATCCAACTAGGAAGTATGACCAGAGAATCCAGGTAACTCAGGCCTATTCTACAGTTGCACTTGGGCAGGAAACCAAATCATTAGTCCTAACCAACTGTTCCCAGCCAATGGCACCCCCCGTCCCGACCTCACATCTAAGGCAGAGGCAGTGGCCTCACCCAAATAGAGACCCTGAGAGAAAACCCCACCTGCCCAAGGATGCTACCAGCTGACCCATCCAGAATCCCAAGTTGAGTTGAACGGTGAAGGACAATCTCTGCTGAAGCAAACCTGTAAAGTCTGGAATCAGAGACCCTTTACTCAAGTGTGCAGATACCAATACAAGGAATCAGGTAAACATGACACCTCACAGGAAACTAATAAAGCTCCAGTAACTCAATAACTGACCCTAAAAAATGGAGATCTATGAACTGTGAAATCAGAATAATACTCTTAATCAAGTTTAGTAAACAAAATGAAGAAAACAATGCATGAACAAAATGAGAAGTTCAACAAAGAAATAGAAATCATAAAAAAACCACAATCAAACAAGTGAATGCTAGAGCTAAAGAATAGAATGACTGAACTAAAGAATTCAAAAGAGAGCTTCAACTTCAGAGCAAAAGAAAGAATCAGTAAACTAGAATATAGTTCATTTGAAATTATCCAGTCAGAGGATCAAAATGAAAAAAGAATGAAAAGTGAAGAAAGCCTACAGCAGTTATGAGATACCATTACAAAAACAATATACACATTATGGAAATCCCAGGAGAGGAGAATGAGAAAGGAACAGAAAGTATATTTAAAGTGATAATGTCTGAAAACTCCCCAAACGGACATCCAGACTCATGAGGCACAAAAGATCTCAAATAGATTGAACTAAAAAAGGGCTACACTGAAACACATTATAACTAAATTTTGAATGTAGTAAGAAGAAAGCAACACATCACATACAAGGGAACCCCCCATAAAAGTATAGGCAGATTTCTCATAAGAAACTTAGAAGGCTAGGAGAGAATGGCATAAAACGTTCTAAATATTGAAAAAAAGCCTGTCCACCAAGAATACTATAGCTGCCAAAATATGAAATGACAGATAAAGATTTTCCCAGACAAGTAATAGCTGAGGGGAACAAACAAAAACGAAAAAACACACCAGACCTGTCTTACAAGAAATTCAAAATGGCATTCTCAAGTAGAAATAAAAGGATGCTAATTATCATCGTAAAACCACATAAACGTATGTGCAAAACTCACTGGTAATGGTAAATATGTAGTCAAAGTCATATTCTCTAATACTGTAATGGTGATACGTAACTCACTTTTAAAATTTAAAAATCAAACATTTAAAAAATAGCTGTATCTATAATTTGTTATGAGATACACAAAATAAAAAACATGTAAATTGTAACATTAATAACCTAAGATGTGAGAGGAAGAGAAGTAAAAGTAAAATTTATGTATGCTATCAAAGTTAAGTTATTATTAGTTTAAAATAGGATGTTCTACATATATCTTATGTAAGCCTCCGTTAACCACAAAGGAAAAGAATCTTTAATAGCTACACAAAAAGTTATGATAAAGCACTCAAAGCGTATTGCTAAGAAAGTCATCAAATGACAAAAGAGAAGGATAAGAAGCAAGGATCTACAAAACAATTAAAAAACCCCAATAAAATGGAGATAGTAAGTCCTTACCTATCAATAATTACTGTAGATGTAATGGATTAAATTCTCCAATCAAAAGACATAGAATAGCTAAATGAAGAAAAAAAAATCAAGATCCAACAGTATGTTGCCTACAAGAGACTCACTTTAGCTTTAGAGGTACATGTGAACTGAGAGTAGAAGGATATAAAAAGATATGTCAAGAACATGGTAACCAAAAGAAAGCTGGGGCAGCTATACTTATATCAGCCTAGACTTTAAGCTAAAATTGGTCAAAAGAGGCAAGAGACAATGAAAAAGGGGTCAATCCATCAGAAAGACATAATAACTGTAAATATTTATGCACCCAATATTGGAGCACCTAAATATATAAAGCAAATACTAACAGAGATAAAAGGAGAAATAAGCAGCAATAAAATAATAGTTGCGGGGGGGGGGGGGGCTTCCCTAATGGCGCAGTGGTTGAGAGTCCACCTGCCGATGCAGGGAACACGGGTTCGTGCCCTGGCCCAGGAAGATCCCACATGCCATGGAGCGGCTGGGCCCATGAGCCATGGCCGCTAAGCCTGCGTGTCCGGAGCCTGTGCTCCGCAACGGGAGAGGCCACAACAGTGAGAGGCCCGCGTACCAAAAAAAAAAAAAAAAAAAAAAAAAATAGTTGGGGACTTTAATACCCCACTCTCAACAATGGATAGATCATCCAGTCAGAGAATCAATAACAAATCAGAGATTTGAAAATTACCATAGACCCAATATACCTAACAGACACATACAGAGCATTCTGTACAACAAAAGTAGAATACACATTCTTTTCAAGCACACATAGAACATTTTCTAGCATAGCTCACATGTTAGACCACAAAACAAATCTCAGTAAATCTAAAGTGATTGAAATCATACCAAATGTCTTTTATGACCACAATGATATGAAATGAGAAATCAATAACAGGAAGAAAGCTGGAAAATACACAAATGAATGGAAATTAAACAACATACTGTTGAACAACCAATGTATCAAAGAAGATATCAAAAGGGAAAAAAAAATTTCTTGAGACAAATGAAAATGGAAACACAACACACCAAAACTTCAGGGATAGAGCATAGGCAGTTTTAAGAGGAACATTTATACTGATAAATGCATACATCACAGAAGAAATAAGATCTCTAAAAAAAAATCTAAGAGTACACCTCAAGGAACTAGGAAAAAAACAGACTAAGTCCAAAATTAGCAGAAGGAAGAGAATAATAAAAATTAGAGCAGAAATAAATGAAATAGAGTACAAGGAAACAATAGAAAAGATTAATAAAACTAAGAATTGGTTCTTTGAAAAGATAAAATTGACAAAACATTAGACTAAGGGAAAAAAAAAGAGAGGACCCAAATAAATAAGATTATAAATGAAAGAGGAGACATTACAATTGATACCACAGAAATACAAAGAATCATAAGAGACTACGCTCAACAACTACAGCCTAGGAGAAATGGGTAAATTCCTAGAAATATACAACCTGTCAAGACTACATCATGAAGAAAAAGAATATCTGAACAGACCAATTACTAGTAAGTAGATTAAACCAGAAGTCAAAACCTCCCAACAAGGAAAATCTAGGACCAGATGGTTTCAGTGATAAATTTTACCAAATGTTTAAAAAAGAATTAATATCAAGTCTTCTCAAACTCTTTCAAAAAACTGATGAGGGAACATTCCCAAACTCATTTTACAAGGCCAGCATTACCCTGACACCCAAGTTAGGTAAGGACACCACAAGAAAAGAAAACTACAGGCCAACATCCCTGATGAATATAAATATAAAATTCTCAGAAAATACTAGAAAACTGAATTCAGCATCAAATTAAAAGGATCATACACCATGATCAAGTGGGATTTATCTCTGGGATGCAAGGATGGATCAAGATACACAAATCAATATAATACATTATATCAATAGAATGAAAGATAAAAATCATATGCTCATCTCAATAGATGCAGAGAAGCACCTGACCAAATTCAACATCTATTTATGATAAAAAATCTTAACAAATTGTATATAGAAGGAACATTCCTCAACATAATAAAGGCCATATGACAAATCTGCAGCTAACATCATACTGAGTACTGAAAGACTGAAAGTTTTTTAAGATCAAGAACAAGATGAGGGTGCCCACTCTCATCATTCCTATTCAACACTTTATTGGAAGTCCTAGCCAATCAGGCAAGAAAAAGAAATAAAAGGCATCAGAATTGGAAAGAAAGAAGTAAAGTTCTATTTGTAGATGACATGATTATTTATATAAAGTCCTAAAGACTCCACCCAAAAACTGTTTGCTTTAATCAACAAATTCAATAAAGTTTCAGATACAAAATCAACATTAAAAAAATCACTACATTTTTATACACTAACAACAAATGATCTGAAAAAGAAATTAAAGAAACATCTCGTTTACGATAACATCAAAAACAAAAACAAAAACTTAGGAATAAATCTAACCAAGGAGGTGAAAGATCTCTACATTGAAAACTATAAAACATTGATGAAATAAATAAAAGAAGACACAAATAAACAGAAAGACATCTTGTGTTCATGGATTGAAAGAATTAATATTGTTAAAATGTCCATATTACCCAAAGCTATTTATAGGTTCAGTGCAATCTCTATGAAGATTCCAATGGCATTTTTTACAGAAATGGAAAAAAAAAATCTTAAAATTTGTGTGGAAGCACAAAAGACACTGAATAGCCAAGGCAATCCTGAGAAAGAAGAGCTGGGGGCATCATACGTCCTGACTTCAAACTACATTACAAAGCTACAGTAATCAAAACAGTAAGGTACTGCCATAAAATAGACACATATACCAATGGAACAGAATCATAAGTACAGAAATAAAGCCATGCATATACGATCAACTAATATTAGTAAAGAGGGTCAAGAATACTCATTGGAAAAAGAGTCTCTTCAGTAAATGGCAGTGGGAAAACTGGATATTCACATGCAAAAGAAGGAAACTAGACCCGCGTCTTACACCACTCATAAAAATTAACTTGAAATGTATCAAAGGCTTAAATGTAAGACCTGAAACCATAAAACTACTGAAAGAAAACAGAGGGACAGGGACTTCCCTGGTGATGCAGTGGTTAAGAATCTGCCTGCCAATGCAGGGGACATGGGTTTGATCCCTGGTCCGGGAAGATCCTACATGCTGCAGAGCTGCTAAGCTCGTGAGCCACAACTACTGAGCCAGCGTTCTAGAGCCCATGAGCCACAACTACTGAGCCTGCATGCCACAACTACTGAAGCCTGAGCACCTAGAGCCTGTGCTCTGCAACAAGAGAAGCTCCCACTCGACACAACTAGAGAAAGCCTGCACACAGAAATGAAGACCCAATGCAACCAAAAATAAAATTAAAAAATAAAAACAAATTAAAAATAAATAAACATTAAAAAATAAATAAAATAATAAAAATTTTTTTAAAAGCAGCTGAAATTAAAAAAGAAAACATAGGTACACAGCTTCTTGACATTGGTCTTGGCAATGATTTCTGTGATATGATACCAAAAGCATATGCAACAAAAGCAAAAACAAATGGGCCTACATCAACTAAAAAGCTCTATACAGCAAAAGAAGACATCAACAAAATTAAATGGCAACCTACAAAGTGGGAAAAAATATTTTCAAAGCACTATCTGATAAGGGGGTTAATATCCAAAATATGTAAGGAATGCATATAACTCAATAGCGCACACACACACACACACACACACAAACACACAGGATTCAATTAAAAAAATGGCAAAGGACCTGAATAGACATTTTTCCAAAGAAGATATTCAAATGGCTGACAGGTACAAGACAAGCTGTTCAGCACCACTAATCATCCAGGAAATGCAAATCAAAACCACAATGAGATATCACCTTACACCTGTTAGAACAGCTATTATCAAAAATACAGGAAATGACAAGTGTTGATGAGGATGTGGAAAAAAGGGAACCCTTGTGCACCTTTGGAGGGAATGTAAATTGGTATAGCCCCTATGGAAAACAGTATCAAGGTTGCTCAAAAAACTAAAAATAGAACTATCATATGTGTAGCAATTCTACTTCTAGGCATATATCCGAAGAAAACGAAATCACTATCTCAAAGAGACATCTGCACTCCCACGTTCATTGCAGCATTATTCACAATAGCCAAGACATGGAAACAGCCTATGTGTCCATAGATAGATAACTGGATAAAGAAAATGTGACATATATAAAATTATACATATAATTTAATATTATTGTTAAATACTAAATATTACTATACAATATATAATACTAATATTATTTACTATATATATATATATAATTTAATATTATCCAGCCATGAAAAAAGAAGGAAATCCTATCATTTTTGACAACACAGATAAACCTCGAGGACATTATACTAAGGGAAATAAGTCAGACAGAGAAAAACATACGTATGTTCTCACTTATATGGGAAATCTAATAAACCCAAACTCATAGAAACTGAGAACCCATTAGTGGTTATAGAGGTAGGAGGTTAGAGGTGGGGCAATGAGTGACGGTGGTCGGAAGGCACAAAGTTCTAGTTATAAGATGATAATTGTGATTACAGTTAACAATACCATATTGTATAACTGAAAGCTGCTAAGAGAGTAGATCTTAAAAGTTCTAATTACAAGAAAAAAAGTTGTGTAGCTATGTGCAGTGATGGATGTTAGCTAAACATTGTGGTAATCATTTTGTGTGTGAGTGTGTGTGTATGTGTGTGTGTGTATAATCACCTTAAACTTATGCAATATTATATGTCAATTATATCTCAATGAAACTGAAAGAAAGAATAAAACAGAAATATCTTAAAAAACCAAATGTCAACGTTAAAAAAAACAAACTGGAAGGCTCACGATGGGACACTACAAAATTTAGGCAGCTGTTCTCTATGCAATAGTTGTTACCACATCATTGCAAGAAAAAAAGAAAACAGGTTAAGTAATAGTATATGTGACACTTTTTATATCTGTCTTTCTTAAGATGAAAATATTTCCTTGCTTACTTAAATGTATTGCTCATGCAAGGCATGTAAACAACGAAATAAGAAATTAATTGAATCTTCCTTAAAACACTTGCTTTCTATAAAAAGTATGGGCTGCTCTAGTCGTTCCATTAAAACTGCAAGGCTGTGCCTTTACTAAAAAGAGTCTTGAACACATTCTCTTACAGATCTGTTTATTTTTATTACATGCAACACAATGATTCACTGGTAAAGCCGGTGAAATTGGGTTTAGAATTTTCATTTTTATTTTTACTCTTCTCCATTTCCTTGGTAATATGCAAACATGCTTACAAAAGGTGACAGTGTTGATCTTGGGTAATTCCCACTATCAGTGATGCTATACTTTCACCAAAATTCCTATTTCTTTGAAATAAAATTTAATAAAACAATAAAAAGGAAAGGAAGGTACAAACATAGGGAAGGAAAGAAAAAATAAGAGGAGGTGGGACAGGAAATCTTACCCACAAGTAGGAACAGGATTAAAAAAAAGAAAGAATCATTTATTGAGTTGAAAGAAAAGACTAATGTGTCTTTTTCTGTCTCTCTCTCTTCCTTGCTTTCCTTCCTCCCCTACTCCCTCTCTCCTTCCTTCCTTCCTTTTTTCAGTGTAGGAATTTCCTTTTTATCTCCACAGAATCTGAAAGGTTTCCTCCTATACTTCTACCATCTATATTGGGCTAGAATTCAAGGTCAAATGCTTGATTTTTCTCAACTAAGAGTTAAGTGGAGGCAATGAATAACCAGTGAGTTGAGCACAAATGCAAGAGCTGAGCCCCTTACCTGTCACTTCACAAGTCAATGCAACACTCTGTTTCTCTTTTACCTTCACATCTTCAAATGTATTTTCACCCACAATGCGAGGTGGTACTAAAAAACAAAAGACAGAAAAAGTAACAGTTCTAACAGCAGAATGGTTATTTATAGGCATCTATTTTCATATTTTTTATTAGGCTGTACCCTTTAAAACAATCCCTCGAATTTCTCATTATTATTTGTTTACTACAATGTTATATTGTCTGATCAATTCTAAGATATACTATAAAGTTATATGTCATAAATTCAATTATAATGAATTTTATTGTATGTAAATCATAAATATGTCAACAAGTCAAAGAGTAACAAAATCTATTAGACACATTTCTCCCTCTATAACTCTGATAAGCACTCACATTAAACAAGTTATCAGAGTCTTAGAACATTGTTGAACAATGGTGAACTGATAAGACATGGCATTTCAGCCATTTTAATCCAACTGATTACGTACAAACCATTCTAACATTGAATTCTTGCCAAGAGTGACAGTCCAGGGGCCAAAGAATACACGAATGTAAGTTCAAGCTGCAGATAAATGTTAACTCTGCTTCCAGAATGTATTTCAGACCATTTTATTTTGTCTAGATATTATAAGTTATATAAATACCTAATACTGAAAGCCCAAAGGTTTTTCTTTCTTCACCAGCTGCATTCCTTACAACACAAGTATACTGGCCAGCATCTTCCAGTCTGGTCTGCATCAACCGCAGAGTCCTTCCTCCTGGAGAAGCAAACCACCAGATGACGCAAAAAGAAATCTGTAACTTTACAAGTTAGCCGTGTAGTGCTGAATTTTGGGAAAATGTCATCAATTCACTTCAAAGGCCTTTAAAATGCATTTATGTCAAGCTTTTAAAAAATATCACATGTTTTAAGGCTATATGAAGCAGAATAGATAATTCAGAAGAAATTTCTGATTTAATGGATAAAAAAAGTTAATACAAACCTAGGTGACAGCAAGTAAGAAATGGAGTTTCACAGAGGTACTGTTTGAACATAATCTTGAAAGGTAAGTATTCTTTAACACAGAGAGGAGTTAAGAGACACCGCTGTAGGCAGAGTATGAATGAGGATCTAGAGGTAGAAAGTAGATGAGAGGTGTGGCACCTAAAACAGAACAGGCGGAGAAAACAGTGAGAGATGAGACTAGTTGGAGTATGACCAGATTCTGTGGGCCTTCGAATGCTATGCTAAGGAATTTAGACTTTATTGTGTTCACTACAGGCTATGGAAGTACATAAACAGAAAAGTCATGCTCTGATTCGTGCTTTAGAAAAACAACCGTGACAGGATGTTTACGAAAAGATTCCCAGTTTGCGGTGGAACACATGAAATGGGAACGTTAGAAAGAGGACCACACCAACTACCCAGACTGGGATGACATCAATATACAAGGGATGAATGAAACCATGAAGACTGACTACCAGTTTTCAATTGAGTTTCACAGAATTCTAGAACTATTTATATCAAAGTTTATGAGGGTCACTTTGTTCATTAGCACGACTCTGATTTTGTTCCTCTTTATATTTTGAACTTCTATGTAATGAAGAAAGATTCTGGTAGACTGGGAATGAAACTGATATGCTGAAGGGTGTAATTTGGAGGAAAACTCCTATTAAGGACCAAGGAAGAGGAGCCAGCAGATGAGACTGAAACAAAGCTGGCAGAGAGCAAAGAGACACACTGAGAGAGTAGAGTCCTTGAGGACACGGGGAGGGGGAAGGGTAAGGTGGGACGAAGTGAGAGAGTGGCATGGACATATATACACTTTGTGTGCTTTGTGTCCACCTAGAGGGTGGGAAAGGGAGGGTGGGAGACACAAGAGGGAGGGGATATGGGGAGATATATATATATATATATATATATATATATATATATATATATAGCTGATTCACTTTGTTATACAGCAGAAACTAACACACCATTGTAAAGCAATTATACTCAAAGATGTTTAAAAAAAAGTGTAAATCATTTCTTAGGTTTTGTAATAATTTTCCACTTGGTGTATTTTTGCTTAGTACCTTGAATTTGAACTAAAAACATTGAAATGGTTAAACATAAAATTTTCATGTAAATATTCACCTGGATCTGAATTTATCAGGAGTTTCCATCTGCTTTATGTTTTTATAAACACAAGCCCTCATTGAGCTTTTCCTATAAGCAACCTACTCATCCTCAAACCAATGAAAGGTGAACTTAGTAATATCTTATTTAGACAGACAAAACTGATTATCTAAACTCAGTCTTTTTCCCCAGTTGAATTTAAGTAAGCAAAGTTGAATACAAAAATTCCCTAAACATGTCAAAAAACTTATGTTAATTAGGAAAGGATTCAAAAGCACTCACTGCTACTTCAGATTAGTGAGACCATAATATGATTCCAGTTGAGAGATATTAAAAAAATACAACGTTTATGAGTCATTGCTGGCTCTGCAAACCTCACCCTCATAAATCTCATGATCTTTCCTTTCTCTTTGTTTCCTGGTCCTCTCCCTTATTGCAGTGAAAGACAAAAAAGGGTTGGACAGTAAATTATACTTAGATGGAGACATTTCTCGTACCCATTAAATTTTTATAGCAGCTATCTGTTCTTGGCAGATAACTTCATAACAATGATAGGACCTGCAACAAAGTAGTTCTTTCAGAAAAGCCTGACTTAATGTCTCAGGAGGACTAATCTTAATGAAACAGAAATGTGCAGCCGATCAAGGAACAAGCGAGTCATACGCCATTCATCTGATTCTCAGTCATCGATTGCACAACACACATGTTCAGACTGTAAAACTGAATGACTCTTCTGGCAGCGCCACAAGGTGAAGTACGTTTAATGTGTTTGCTCAGGGATCTCCAGCTGCTAGTCAAACAAAACAAAGCTATACAATAAAACCAAAACACTACCCCTGTGGATCTATAATAAGCCAGAGTACCTAATTTTATCTTGCCTTTTTCATTTCCAGGAACGCTGATGTAGTTATTATATTTAAAAAGAGTTCCTACTTTTTCAGCAATTGAGAATTAAAAAAAAACCAATAATATAAGGATGACTATAAGAGAAGAAGATAATGTGTTCAGGTTTTTGGTAACCAAACTGCAATGAAATCTTTGCCATCAGTATGCATTCCTTAAGATCAACAGAGGCAGGCAGTCCTTCAAAAATGACAGCATTATAGGACATAGGAAAGTCTCCTAGGATAGGGAAACCCAAATCTTTTACCAGGTTGTCTATGGCAAATAATAACAAACATGTATTGGATGCTTAGGATATAAGCAGGCACTGTGTTAGCTGCTTTACACATATTAACTCATCTTTACAAAACCCCCTAAGAGGCAAATGCCACTAGTATCCTCACTTTACAAGTGAAGAACTGAAGTTAGCAAAGTTAAGAAACTTGCCTGAGGTTATAAATCTAGTATTATAGGCAATAGATATAATAATTATAGCAATGTATATTCCTCATTAAGCCCCTATCATTTATAGACCAAGATCTTGAAGAAACAGAAGGACCTTAGGTTATTTAGACCTAATTCAAATACTAGGAAAGTATCTTTTCTGAAAAAGCCTTCAAAAGTGAGAATTTAAACGTTGAACAAATTTAGGGGCAAGGAGCTTGTTACCTCCTAAAATAGCTCATCTTGACTTTCAACAATACAAATATTTTTTAAAGTTGTTTGTATTCAGACTGCAATCTGTCCCTAGAATTTTCCATACACTGGTATTACTTGGCACTAGACGGAACCAACATCATCTTTTCTAAGCCATGGCTCTTCAAGTATTTAAATGTAATTTTCACTACGTTGTCATGAGTTACACAAGGTTTATTTTTTCAGGTTAAATAGAATTGGACGTACAGTTTACTTTGCAATCATTTGCCATCATGGTTATCCTCCTTCGAAAATACTGTCAATAAATCCTTCTTCTAGTCTTCCTAATGAGTAAGTTAAATCCACAATACAACTGGTGTTTTACTTGTTTTATTGGTGAAAATCTATTTTATTCATGTGGCAAAACATTGCATCTGTTTTCATGATAAACACATTATATTGTTAATGCATACTCAATACCCAAAGCAATTCAGAGATCTTTTCATATGAAGAATTCTGAAGCTATATCTCACCCTAATTTTCACCATTGGTTTCTGAATGTGAGTGCAGGAGTTTACTTAACTTTCATTTTGTTAGGTTTAATTCAAAAGTTCCAGAGTGAGGTGTGTTTGAATTCGGATGCCTTCATTCAACACAGTAGGTATTCTTCTAAATATCCAAGCTTTTTATTACCCATAAACTTGGCAAGATTATTTTCTTAGTCTGTACCCAAATTATTACTGAAAGGGGCCAAGTGCAGATTCCTGTGGCATGCCCCAAGACACCTCTCTCGACACTTACACTGATCCATAAAGAATAAGCTAATAGATTTTCCTACATAATTAGATAAGGAATAAGAGGAATATCTTTTTTACAATAATGATAAAATCTTAGCTCACTTAAAACTATTCCATATTGGAAATATAAATCTCACTCAGATTAGAGTTGTGAAAAAATTTAAACTCGTGGTTATAGAAATTGTTATATAACATTATTCAGTCTAGGCTCTGGCTTCAAGTATTTCTTTTCATTTTTCACTTTTCAGATTGGCTGGTACTCATTCCAGCATGAATGCTCTGACATCCCCATGATTTAAGTAATAAGCGAGTGCAAAGATTTCTTTGTCAGAAGGATATAGAGATATTTAGAGATTTTCCCCATATAGCTTCTGATGTCCTAAAATTTTTTCTTAATATGATCAGTGGGGATTATAGTAAGCAGCTAGATCATAAAGAAAAAAAGAAGACATGGAGTTATGAGAAATTAAGGAGAAACTGTGGCCACAGGAAGCGAATCAGGTTACCAGGCTACAAGAATTTCTAATACCTGAGAGAATTCTCAGAGAACTGCTAAAGTTGACAGGACACCCATCTTTAAGCCAGGTAATTGAAGGCAGGGGAATTCCCGAAGCTTCACAAGTTAGGGACACTGAGTTTTTTTCCACCACACTGATATTTTCAGGTGTCCTGTGGTTTCCTATGATGCTTGGAGGGGCTGTAAGACAAAACAAAACAAACAAGAAATGGAAAGGAGGGTGGTTAGTATGTAACAAACACCAAATTCTAAACAGCTTATTCTTAAAAATAAGGCTTCCATTTGCTAGTCAACAGTAAGCAAAATAAGCAATCACAAGATGATGATGACGATGACGACGACGAGGACAACACTCCTGGAAGTAAAAATGTCACTTCTTCCTCACTAATAGCAACATATGACTTAAAAAAAAAAATTTTTGTTTATTTTATTTATTTATTCTTGGCTGCGTTGGGTCTTAGTTGCAGCACTCGGGCTCTTCGTTGCAGCATGCGAGCTTCTCTCGAGTTGTGGCGTGTGCGATTTCTCTCTCTAGTTGTGCTGCAAGGGCTCCAGGTTATGTGGGCTCTGTAGTTGTGGTGCGCAGTTTCCAGAGCGCATGGGCTCTGTAGTTTGCGGCATGTGGGCTTCCCTAATTGAGGTGCCCGGGCTCAGTAGTTGTGGTGCGTGGGCTTAGTTGCCCCATGGCATGTGGGATCTTAGTTCCCTGACCAGGGATCAAACCTGCATCTGCTGCATTGGAAGGTGGATTCTTTACCACTGAACCACCAGGGAAGTCCCCAAATGACTTTCATATTGTTATTCTGATAGTGGTGAATGATTTTCTGTGAGTCACTCATCTTTTCTGGTAATATGGATTCATGACTTTCTTATAGGCAGAATTTTCTAACAAATAATTCTAGTATTAAAAATTAAAAACAGGGCTTCCCTGGTGGCACAGTGGTTGAGAGGTCCGCCTGCCGATGCAGGGGACACAGGTTCGTGCCCTGGTCTGGGAGGATCCCGCATGCCGCAGCACGGCTGGGCCCGTGAGCCATGGCCGCTGGGCCTGCGCATCCGGAGCCTGTGCTCCGCAACGGGAGAGGGCACAGCGGTGAGAGGCCCGCGTACCGCAAAAATAAATAAATAAAAAATAAAAACAATCGAACAAATTAGAAGCTCGAAACCTCGTGAAACACACCAGCTTTCATGTTATCTATACTAACCACATTTTTGTTCCTTGGGCTAGTTGTTTCCTTGCTGGTTTTTTCCTTATTTTCATCCCAATCCAGCTCATGGAGACAAATGTGGTTTCAACTAGAATAGGAGCAGTAGAGTTGATGGGACTTAGTGACACCAGATATGAGAAAAAGAGGAGTCAAGGATGATTCCTAGGTGTTTCTCTTGCTCAATCACATTAGGGGGTGGGATTGGCACAATCACCCATGAGAGAGTGTGGATAGAGAAGCAGGTATTGCCCATTTCAGAGCCTTGGGGCATTCTAACACTACAGTCTGGAAGAGTAGGGGGAAACAATAAGAGAGGTTGAGAGGAAGGAGTTGCCTGAGAGTTAGAGACCAACCAAGAGGGGCAGGGGTGGGGCAGTTCCAGAAGCCTAGAAAAGACATGAGTGACCAGCTCCTCGAGGTCAAATATGCCTTGTGAATGCAAAAATGTGAGACACACAAAGTGGGTTGAGAAGACGGGTTTGTGCAATGAGCAGAGTAGAATCAGGATAGTCTGAGGATAGAGTGACAAGTCACATTGACCCAACAGGCCTGGACAAGTGCAAGGGCTGGGTCAGAGGAGAACCAGTGTTAAAACCCAATTAAGCCAGCACTGGAACATAGATAAAACAAGGCTACACAGAGGCCTTGAGTTCCTCTATGTCCCTCATTAGCCCCATGGAAAGTTACCCCTCCATCATGTTTTCCTTCTGCACAGAGAAGGGCCAATGACACCCTCCACTTTCAATGGTCTTGCAGAATTGAAGTACATGGAAGATTGAGCCAACTGGAATTTAGCATAATCTGAGACCTTGATTTCTCAACATCAGTCTTGCCTAGGAAATTTTATGACAGAAATTCTTGTTAATACAACTGACCTAAATGTCCCTCCCTAGAGAACTGATCAAATAAAGTATGAAACATTCAAATAATGAAATAGTAAGCACCTGTTAAAAAGAATGAAAAAACCACAATCTAACAAAACAATACATAGGACTGATTCCTTTTCAGTCTCTAGCTTTGGTTTACCCATTGGCTGCAAACTACGAGATATTAATACTGGACTTTGTGCATGTTCTAACTGGATTTAAGTTACAAGACCATGTCTATTAGATTTACCATTTCTATAGATTTTAAAAATGCAATTCAAATTGTATGCATACAAATAGGTGTCCCTGAGTACATGTATGTTTGGTCCATTCCTATGGACATTTACTGCTCATTACTTAGAATTTTAAAGCTGACTTCAGTACAACTTATGCCCATCTGATGCTCAGTCAGTAAGCTCTAAGGAACCTAGACTTACACTAGCCAAGTTAGCTAATGTGGAAAACAGAACTATGGAATGTTACTTGGGATAGCACTGGATCAAAAGTACTTGAAGAAGATAATTATCTACTTTACTATGTGCTTTCCTAAAAGAATATCCAATATATGCTTATTTCAGCAAGGTAAGATATGGAAGGTCAGGCATAGTAGGAGGAGTGATGAGACTGATCTAAAGAAGTGGTGCAAATGTAGAAAATAATCGACTATAAATAAAAGACTCAACACTTGAGGTCTATATCTCCCATCCAGGAGGCTATAGATTATATCAGCCAGTGAATGGACCTATTGAGCCTGTTTATACTTACTGTGTACACTTAAGTCATATTTTCTGTCAGTCATTCCTGCTATATTCACAGCAACACACACATAACGGCCTGTGTCAGACACATGGACATTCTTCAGTTGAAGGATATGACCTTCATCCGTTACTTCCATTCCCCTTCCCTTAGTCAAAGGGCGGCCATCTTTCATCCAGGTCACTGTCGGTTGAGGAATACCCTCCACCTCACACTCTAAGGAAATGCTCTTCCCTCGAGTTACGATGATTTCAGTAGGGTGGCTGCCACTGTTGGCTATAGTTGGTCGAACTGGGGAAAAAAAAAGAAAAGAATAGGAAATGCTTGCCTTAAGTCTTATATAAGAATTTTCATCACGCAAAGTTAAATTCTTTTTTTTTTTTGAAAGAAAATGCTTTATTGTTTCTTGTGGTCATACAAGCAGTACAAATTTACAGCAAAACAAAAATCACAAAATTCAGAAAAGTATAAAGCTCACTCACCATGCTATAATCGAATATACCCACTGAAAACATTTAGGTCTTCATGAAACCAACCATTACAAAATGAAATTTAAGAAAACCTACTAAGCACAATAACATAAAAACAAATATCTAGGAATAATATGACAAAACATACTAAATTCATTTTTGATGTCAAAAAATTAGCTACTAAAGAAAAGACCCAGGACTAATAGACATGGCATTGCTGTACTGAGAGGTAGAATTCTCCAATGTACCTAAATGGGTTCATAACTAAAATAAAGCTATCAATATAGTAAGGAAAGAATACTGCATTAGCTACTTTCCCTGCTTTTGAGAAGTTATACAACTATTTGAATTATCATTTGTAGCTCTAACCCAGGGAAGTCTTCTAGTACTAATTTTAAAGTAGATATGATAGCCTAGCTCACGACCTAATGTCTGTTACCAATTCCTTTCTTCCCTTCACTAGAGGAGTTGGAAAAGCTGAGACTTTCTCAGCCTTCTTTGGAAATTGAGGTGACCCCAGGAATCACTGTAGACCTAAAAAGTCTAAATGGAAGTCTGCTGGCAGGGGTGAGGTGAGGGGGTGGGTTTGGGAAATTTTTTGCTCTCCTGCCAAAAGAGAAAGATACCATTCCTTTCCCTTCCCACACTGCCTTCAATGTGGACTTGATACTACCAATGCAGCAACCATCTTCAGATAACAAAGGAAGGACCAGGAGGATCCTAGATCTCCTGTTCTGGTAAGAGTAAGGTGCTGACCAACTCCAGTGACTGCCAGCCTCAGGCTTCTCATTATGTGAGAAAATAAACCTCTATTTGTTTAAGCCACTGATGGCCAGTGATTCTGTAACTTTATAGCTAAATTCACCTAGTGGATACTGATTCCAAGAAAGAAGATTAAACCAACTCAAATACACATGTGTGTGGGAAAGAAAATGGACCAGTGTTAATAATCCTGTGTTCCAGGGCCAATCCTGTCACATACAAGCCATGTGACCTCAGTTGGTCACAGAAACTTCTCTGGGCTTAAGTTTCCACATACTTTTTTTTTTTTTTTGCGGTACACGGGCCTCTCACTGTTGTGGCCTCTCCCGTTGTGGAGCACAGGCTCCGGACGCGCAGGCTCAGCGGCCATGGCTCATGGGCCCAGCCGCTCCGCGGCATGTGGGATCCTCCCGGACCGGGACATGAACCCGTGTCCCCTGCATCGGCAGGCGGACTCTCAACCACTGCACCACCAGGGAAGCCCTCCACATACATTTTGGAGGCAATATTTTTGTCTCATACCACAGCTATGCAAAGATTAAATGAGGTAATGTAAATATTTCAAATACTTTAAAATCTTATATAAATTAAATACTCTTTACAATGAGATATTTTTACATACTGTAAATGTACCCTATGGTACAATGCCATCTTCTCCATTCTGCACATACACTATCCTGCCCCCCAAAAGTTACAGCCACGTTGATACACCTGCCAGCAGCAAGCTGATGCAGATATTCAGCTGTACTGCTGAATAAATAACAGCTAGAAAGAAGTCATTACTCTTTATTATGTCAGCACAATTAAAATTTGTGGGTCTTATGAAAGGTATAGTTGTCCCTGGGTATCCATAGGGGACTGGTTCCAGGACACCCTAAAATACCCAAATGCTCAAGTCCATTCTATATAAAATGGCATAGTATTTGCATATAAGCTATGTACATCCTCCCTTATACTTTAAATCATCACTAGATTAGTTATAATACTTAATACAATGTAAATACTGTGTAAACAGTTGTAAATACAATGTAAATGCTATGTAAACAGTTGCCTGGTGCGTGGAAATTCAATTTTTGCTTTTTGTAACTTTTTGGATTTTTTAAAAATATTTTTCAATCTGCAGTTGGTTGAATCCATGGATGCAGAATCCGTGGATATGTACGGCCAATTCCATACTATAACCATACTACTTTGAATGACTCTCAAAGATATGAAGAAAAAGTAAAAGGGAAGGATGGAGAGGTTTTTAAAAAAAAATTGTGCCAAAGCCTGGCTAACTAATAACTTACTGTAAACTTGCAGATTGTAGTCTTTCTTTGCTGCTCCAGCAACATTTGATGCCACACATGTATAGAGCCCTGCATCAGATTCTTCTGCAACTGAAATCTGCAACTGCCTGCCTCCAGATAAAGTTCTGACCCGCCCTGCAGAATCAGCCAGCACTGGGGAACCTGCAAAGAAAACCAAGTGGCAGAATGTGAAGCATAAATGTAAGGTGTTTTGTGTATATACTCTAATGAGTATATATACGTATATATTTACTTCCTAGTTCACATACTTAAAAGGCAGAGGACACTGTATAATAATCTAGGCAAAAAGGAGGAGGAGGAAGATGAAGAGAAGACTATCTTCTGCAAATTTTTCTTTCAATCAATATTGCATTTAAAAGAAAACATACTTAGTAAAACAAACAAAATAAAATCTTTAAGTAAAACAAGAATTATTTTTTAGATCAGCTAAAAATTTAGATGATCTGATACTTAATGGAAACAGATATTTGTTGATGAATAACTAAAAATCGGTTCAACTGCAGAATTCAATCTTAACGTACATTACAAAACTGTCACAAATACAGCAAAAATGTTTGCTTTAAAAAACAAGAAAAATTTTAAACCTATTTTAAAGAAGAAAGAAATAGTTCGTTGAATGGTGGATTCTTGATCATTATAGCTGCCCTACCATGCATTTGATTAAAAAAGAATTAATGGAGAAAATTGATTTCTTCTTGGGAGCAGTGAGTCTCAAAACCGACAATTTTCAGGTTGATATTGTAGAAATACTGCATATGGCGCATTTAACACAAAGCAATTCTGCTGTCTGGTATTTTTGCGTGCAAACCTTAAGAAAGTTTGTTGGCATGTTTCTCAAACAAAATATAAATTGACTTAATATTTATATTTAATTTTATAAATGTCAAAGGATGAAAACTGACCTTTCTTCTTCCAAATGAGATTTGGGGGTGGAATACCACTTGATTCACACAATAGACTAATAAGATGCCCTTCAATGACTGTAAGTTGAGCAAGTTCATCAGAACCATAAATATTCGGTGGTACTGAAAGATTAAAAAAAGGAAAAATACTATTTTACACTCAAAACTAAAATTTCCCTAACACTTTGCATGTAAAAATAAAAAAGGTTCCCACTCCAATGGTACATGTAAATAATTTAGCACTTGAGGTTGACCTATCAACACCACATTAAAAGTCAACTGTAAGACCTAGAATAAATACCTAATAGCAGACTTCCCATTTTCACAGATAGAAACTTAATTATCAAAATACTCAGAGTGATATAAAAAGGAGATACAGTCTAGATATTTAGACATCTTGCACCAAAAGAAATGAAGACACTTAGCAAATTTAAATTTAACCCAGCCATTGTGCCTCTCCAGCTTTGATATCTCAGATGTTGAACAGAATAGAAAGACATCAGGCATATAACATATAGTAAAGAACAGAGGTAAGGAATTTGATCTGAGGAACAGACATGCTACCTATCCTAGATTGCACACTCTGCATCCCCCCACTGATCTCCAGCTTCTGCTTGGAACTCTCAAAGTGAATTCTGACTACCCACACTTTACTCAAAGAGGCTGAGTCTGCATTTGCTGGTTGAACTCTCCCTTGGGACACTTTTCTGGCTGCAGTATTATCACGTGATAGATGCTTATCCTCCCAAGCTCCTGGGAGGTGAGGAGTGGGAGAATCCTCCTCACCGCCAATGCTGCTTCCAGCCATTGTTCAAGCACCCCCATGAAAGTCACTATTCTTTTGAGGCTCATGTCACCCATTTACTTCTTTTTTTCTTATCACCATCTGTGAACCCGTCATTCTCTTTCCATTCACTGAACAATTTGGTACTTGTTTTTATCCTTTCTCTTTATATGAAGACCTGCCACATTCTGTATGAACTCAATATCCACACGTCTAAACACCTGGCTACTCAGTTCCTTGATCTGCTCATCCTGTTCTCCAACAGAGGCCATACTCTTTTCACCATCTAGAACACTTCTCCTATTAATTTATAAATTTAGGCCATTTTCTGACAACTGCTCTATCCTTATAGCTCTTTCACTCAACTATTCCCAATTCTCAGTTCAATGACCTAATTGAATCTCAAGTCCTTAAACCTCTCAGAAGCCTCCCAACCTAGCTGCTTACTCTTTTATTTACCAACTTCACTATCCAACTTAGATTTCATGATCAGTAATTTCAGCTAGTCCTCTGCCAATATTTTCAACTGCCCGGCACCATTGCTCTTCCTATTTGGCAATACCCTTAACTTGGGATGAATCCTATGGTTCACTCTGTCATCACCTATCCCACAGATGAAAATTCTACAGAAGAAAATGACAACTACACAAATTGCCACCACTATAAATTCATGATCTCCAGCCCAAACTCCACCTCCTCTACTCCAATGGCTTCCATTAATACAAATACTTGCAAATCTGTACCTGTAATGCAGATACTCTCTGAGATCTGGACTTTTATATCTGACTACTTAACATCTCATCTTGGATGCCTTTGAGGCACTGTCAAACTCAACTTGCCCCAAACTGAACTCAGTAACCAGTGTCATTGTCTTTCTTCTTAAGCTCTCTATGCCTACATGTGGCATAGTACCTAGAACACAGAGTCACTCTATAAATGATTTTTGAGGTCTCGACTTTCACTCCCCTATCATTCATTCTCACATTGACTGCGACCTGCTTTCCTCTTTAAGAGGCATTGGTCTACTCACAGTTGTAAAGTACACTTTGTATTTTATGTCTCATTTGGCTTCTCTGCAATGTGCCATTATTCATTCGTTCATTCACTCATCTATCTAACCACGTCCAACTTATTTGTTGTCCGTGTTCTTCTTCTGGGAACACCATTGTCCCTTAGTTTCCATGACACAAGCTTTACCCAGTTTTCCTCCTCCCTCTTTGACTGCTCCTTCTCAGTTTCCCATTTGGGGGTCTCTTTTTCTGTCTCCCTTCTTATGTGATAGGTGAGGGTCATTCTATACAGTACTCTTTTGTACACATTCTTCTTATTCTCGCTAAGGGATCTCAACTACTACGTATACACTCATGTCCCTAACCTCACATTTTTAGCTGTTATCTCTTTCTCCTGAGCTATAGGCTCATAATTCTGATGGCATAGAGGACAGCTTCACATGAATAGTCTTCAGGTATCTCTAATACAGCATTTTAAAAATGAATTCTTCATCTCACTTTCTAATTGATCACTCCAAATTTTTCTTTCTCTTTTCTTTTTTTTTTCCAACCTTTACTTGATAAGACTTAGCTCACTGTTGTCCATATTGGGAGTTATACCAATATTTTCCCCATTTGAAAGAAATGAGAAGAGAAAGGAAAGAAAGGAAATATGAAGGGAGAAAAAGGATAGAAGGAGGTAGGAACAGAAGTGAATGATACATAACAAATATATAGTGAATATAAAGGTACTGCATAGTAAACTCTGTCATTTAAAAGTAAATCCTTTTACAGGTGAATGATAATACTTCTTACAATTTTCCTCAAGATTTTTAAAAATGATAATAATGATTTATAATCAACAAGTCATTTTATACATAAAATATTTATTCTCTATTGGAATTAGATTACTTCCTCTACCTATTTTTATTTTAAAATGTGTTTTTGAATTAACTTTTATAATCAAAGGTAAATTTCAGGTTATTATCTCAAAAATTAAAAAGTTTAAACAAATACAATCAAAATTAAGAGAGCTTAATACGTTATAAATGAATTTAAAGAAGTACTTAAAATAAAGGTGAATATGTAGGAAATGGGAACACTTTTGAACATAGTGTAACAACTACAGTGATATAAAAGTTGTGACTATTCCTAAGAATTATCTTGATTAGTAAGAGTAAAACTTCAAACAAGAATAGCTTTGCACATTCGTCAGCGGAGTAATCCCATCTCCCACCCACAAGTGCATGTGTCCTCTTTCTCTCACACAAATATAATTCACATACACAATTTAGCCTTTTGACTTATTTTCAATTGACCAACACACTCTCTGTTCATGGAGAACACTCAATCATTAGAGGATCTCAGTTGTAGAAGCTAAAAGGCATATTAATCAGGCAGGAGAGCAGAACTGTTCTACATCAAAGTTACAGTGACCAACATGTTTAGGTTCAAGAAATCTGTCTAGTTGCTCTTGAATTAATTATATAAGCTGATATTCAGGACAGTTTAGCATCATTTAAACATATTAATTAGTGTCCATGTCTGTATTATGATCAATTTTAGTTACGTGGTTGTTTATTTTAAGAACTGACACAAAGAATCAAAGATCAAACCACAAGCTGTATCATTTGCTTTACAATCAGGGGCTGATCCCACTTACCCCAAATGTTGACATTATAGTTTTTCTCAGTTTTTCCAGCAACATTTGTTGCCTCACAAGTGTAACGACCACTATCTTGAACCTGAGCATCTTCAATCTGAAAACAAAATCATGCTTTGAAACCACAGTTTCTATTTTGTAAGTAATTGGGGCTTTTCTATTAATGTTATTTGTGATCTCTGATTTTTCATTTGTGTTCTGAAGGTTTTCAAACATATAAAAAATAGAGGGAACAGTAAAATGGATGGCTATATGCCCATCACCCATATTCAACACTTATCAAGATTCAGCAATTCTTTTATGTCATACCTTATTTGAATCTCATTAATTCTACTGGTTGAAGGTCTAGAAAGGCCTTTTAAATATGATTCAGATAAAATAACAAAAAAGTCACAATTAATTTCTGAATATGTTATTCAGGGCTTTAAATATACAATCTTTGCATGCCCAGGTCCTTGTTCAGTAAAATAATACCCATACTATTAATTTATTATGTCTTCTCCTATATTGGGTTTGTAAGCTTCTTCAAGCCACGTATTATACTCAATTAGTCTCAATCTCCTAATACCCAGTTTGGTGCTTGGTAGATAACTGAATACCAGTAAATACTTTCCATATATTTATCTGCAACATACATTAATACTCATTTATCATTTATTCATAGACCTTTCAGCAGTTATTGAGAATCCTGTACCAGGTACTATAGGTAAAAGATACAAAGAAGTATGGTGTGATATATGATTTCTGACTTGAGTTTTCAATCCAGTTGAGAATATAATGTATGTGAACATAAAAAAAGAGTTTAATAATAAACAAGGTATAAATAAGAATATAAGATAATCTAAGAGGTACAACAAACAGTATATAATTGCTGAAAGCTTTGAAATCAATTGCTAAAACATTCAAAAGAGAATCATTAGAGTTGGAGTTATCATTAAAAGTATTTAGTACAGCAGGGGTACACTAGAAGTTTTCATTTCCATGAGGTCTTCGCCCTATGTTCCTTCCTATGGACCCACACATTCCAGGGTGCCTGGCTAGCCTCAGTGGTGGAGACTCAGTGGATCCTAGGATTTCTTCACCATCACCTCTCTCCTGGCTTCCCAACTCTATTGGGATCCGTGCTCTGAAGAAATGAACTTCTCTACTCACTAAAATTTGCTAGGAGAGTTCTAATCACGTATAGCTCTCCCCTAGCAGTGCTGGGACCTGTGGTTTGTACAATCGTCTCCCTCTATCATTCAGTCAGAGCTGAGGTTTGACAATTCTACCAGCTGCCTTCTTGAACTCTGGGGTCTGCCTCTGAGAAGGGGCAGTGCTTTTTGCTTTTTTTTTTTGCTTTTTTTCCCCCTATATAGCTCAATTGACTTATCCTACTTTCCTCCATCAGTGACTCCGGCCTTTCCTTCCTCACCGGCTCCATCGTTACAGGATCATAATTACGAACGACTCCATCCTCTTGCCTCCAATATACACTTTCACCTCCCTCTCACTCTCTCCTATACTTCTATCCTCCTTGTGTAAGCGTCTTAGTTTCCTTTGTGTTGAAAATCATTATCCATTTCCCAAGACTCTCCTTGTTTGACAGTAATAATAGTCCTTTAACTAGAAACTATGTGGTTAGCAGCATGGATTCTGAAGCTATACTCCTGTATTCAAATCCCATTTCTGCCTCTTAGTAACCGTAGGCAGATTACTTAGCCATTCTTTCAATTCTAAATACGGTTATTGAGGATTTTATAAATACTCCAATGGCCTGTTGGCTTCCTGAGTCCTAATTCCTTAAGTTGGCTTTCAATGTTAGCTCTTATTTCGCTTAAATCAACGTAGTCCACCTTATTTCCAAAATTCATTTTGTTAAATTGTTTCAGTCACACTAGCTTACTTGCTTCCCGTAATCAGGCCTTTTGTTCTATCTACCCATAAAAAGCCAAGTAGCTTTCCAAGACTTTTCTGGACAACCACAGCCTCACGTTTTGCTATCTTTCCCAAATGTACTGTCTATATCATCCACTTGGTAATTAACTTAGAGACTTGGAGCACTCACTGCATTTTTCATGAGCTGTTAAATTTTCATATACTTATGCAAAATTGGAAGACATTTTGCATAAATGTGTCATACTTTTTTGCATCCCTATGCAGAGCACCTAGAATGGGTATTCGCTGATTGGCTGAACGACTGAAGATGATGCACTCCTTAGAATATTTCTATAATATTTTCCTAGAAGTATTTTTGAATGGCTTCTGGCTACAAACATGAATTGACAGTTAAGTATAATATTTAAACCTTACTAAGCATAAAACTGAAAAATATTACAAACCTCATTAATAAAAGGGTTCCTAGAATTTTATAAGATGAAATTAGTAGAATACTTGTAAAGTTTAATAGCGGTACTATTTTAATGGTGATACCAAAGCCATGAGCTTAGGAATAATATAAGAAGCAATAAATGAATCTATAGGCTTACCTTTAACACACTTCCATTTTCAGTGACACTGAGGCCTGGTTTCTTCAGCAAGGGGTGGCCGTCTTTTAACCAGGTCAGAGTCGGTGGGGGAATTGCATCACTTTGACATAGTAACTCCACAGCTTGGCTAATGAGGATAGAGACGTTCTGTTCTTCTCCCATAATATTTGGTGCAACTAAGTGAAAGATGGGTTTTCCCTCAGGATAAAAGAGGCCAGCATACTGCTTATCTTTACTAATCATCAGGACATATACTGAATCATTTTATTAGTTCTTTTTAGATGTAGGAGCACAGTAATTCTAACATACCCTCTGCACATCATTTCGTTCAGAATCAAGTGTTCATAAATCACTGATTAACGTGTTCCTGTTGAACAGAAATAGTTTTTTCACTAACTTTTCATGTAAAAAAGTTTTAGAACTGGAAGTTCTCACCAAGTGCCCACTTAAGAAACTTCTTGAACTAGATGTCACCACTTAAGATTTTCAAAGCATTAAACCACTCATGAAATATTTTGGAAATAACAATGAATTAAAGGCAAACACATTTTTGATGTTTATTTTTGCAAAAGAAAATAAATTTCATAAATACAGAGGCAAAATAAAAAAATAGAGTTGAAAGAGATCATCCTGTCCCACCTCAGAGTTTGCAAAACATAAGATGGTTGACAGATAAGAGCTTATTTGAAATAATATGACTAATTGGTGGCAAAACTAGGAGTCTTCTGACTTGCAGTTTAGAGCTCATTTTGGTTTTTCACGGTGCCTTGTCAGTTTTCTATGGAATAAAGACCATGTGGGATAAATGATACATTAAAGACCAAACTAAAACAGTGACCAGCTGTACAGCATACAACTACATAAAAAGAAGAAATGAGTTGAAATTTTGATGAGATTAAAATTAGAATTCCCTGGCTATAAGGCTTGTCAGATCGTGAAATATGTTCTTGGAGAAGTTTAAGGAACCGCATTCCCTTGGGTGTATTAAAAAATAGAGTAAACAATCATTTGTCTCAGATGGTCGAGGTACAGCCCTGCCAAGAATTAGACGGTGGGCTCCATAAGCTCTCAAGGACTCTTTCAGGCTTATATTTATAATAATTCAAAATCATGAACTAATGATAAAATCAGGCCTGTTATAAAAGGGCCACTCCAAAAAAGCACAGAGGGGAATTTCCTCAGCCATTTCTCGCTAAATCCCATAACTATTTAGGATTGTAGGAAACATACCATATTTGTAGTTTTTTTGGTTTTGTTTTTTTTTTTTACAAGAAAGGTTAAGTTTCATTGAAATGAATCCTAAAGGATTTTCCAAATGCTTTGGTAGAAATAAGATTTTTGTGGTAAGGAACATTATGATAGTCCATTGGCCATTGTTTCCAGCCTGGTACTGTTGCATGTGGCAAAATGACAATGAACGCAGGGTACTCAAGCTAGTCCCTATAGCTTAAGGGGCTATAACCAGGAGGTTATATAATCGTGTTCTATAACCAGGAGGTTTCTCTGCTACCATGTCTTTTACACAGGGAAAGGCATTTGAACTAGAGGGTATTTCTTATGCTGTTTCTGGATGCAGGACTTGTGTTAAACCCAAAGGAAATGAGGCTAACAAAAGAAACTCCATGCACAATGGTTGGAACAGATCAGTGGAACTTTTGGGCAGAGATCTGTGATGCCCGTCCTGCTAAATTTAACAGCACACAGACATGTGGCTTTCCAAAAGCCTAAAGTAATCTACGGGTGACAGAAAAGAGTGGGATTGTTTTTAACATGTGAGACAACAGATAAAAGATATACAACTAGTCTGTTTGAGATGAAAACTTCTATTATCTCAGCAAAATCAGCACAATGAGTGCCATCTTCTAAGATATTATGAAGAAAAGATATATTCACCAGTCTTAGCATAGAGAGTCCTAAATACAACTTCACAGTTGGAAATAATTTCAGGTTAAGTCTGTCCTCTGTGGATAAAAATGTACCACAACTATATAAAATATGTTTATCTCAGATTATTTGTAGAATTTACAAAAGAGCATGGATTCTTTATGACTGCTTGTAGACGTAAAAGTCAGAAACAATTCAAGAAAGCAGAATGCTAATTTATTTCCAAATATTTTTCCTTCAATTACTTTTCTTTAAGCTAAATGAGTTGAATCAAGCTCAATTTTTTTCAATTGAGAGGAAAAATACAAAAACAGTAGAGTAGGGCTTCCCTGGTGGCACAGTGGTTGAGAGTCCGCCTGCCGATGCAGGGGACGCGGGTTCGTGCCCCGGTCCGGGAAGATCCCATATGCCGCGGAGCGGCTGGGCCCGTGAGCCATGGCCGCTGAGCCTGCGCGTCCGGAGCCTGTGCTCCGCAACGGGAGAGGCCACAGCAGTGAGAGGCCCGCGTACGGCAAAAAAAAAAAGAAAGAAAAAAAAAAAGAGTATTTGTTTCTTAAAGAACATAAATTAAAGCAAATCTAATTACAGTCAAGGATATATATTACCTCAGCACAACTATTTTTTTCTGCCCTGTCTTTCATTTCCAACTTTTTGTTTAGTCTGAGAAGAGAACAAGCTTCTGCCGTTTAGATCCTCAGCTTCCTTAGATGTCATCCCTATTCTGCTTTGCAGTCATGTTGCTTAGGAAGGGGTGTGTTGTGTCTGTTTCTCATCCTACGTATTATACTTGTGAAATGTAATTACACAAGTCAGAATTGCCACAGGGTTATGCCTGTTAAAACACTGGGCAGTGTGTGATCTCTAAGAAAGTTCTCAGGGCTTCAGTTTAAAGATAAGGTACTACAGGAATCCAAAGCATTTAAAAACTCTATCCTCATGTTTCAGCACCTAAGAGTATGGTGATGCATACTCCAAATTGATACCAGGGAGAAACAGTTTTAATGAACTACTCTTGTAATTGTAGGGAGAGCTATGTTACACAGTGTCTGCTCCTCCTACACCACCACACTCTACCATGTAAATCTGACGGGGACTTACCTCTGAGGCTGCAGAATCATCATGCACCAAATAGATCCAAGATTGCCAAGGTTACTATCACAAATTTAGGAATATAATATAGGGACATAATACGAATAGTAGAGCATAGACCGGAAGCTAATTTCACATTAAAAACCTGTTTTAATCCGGCACTTCTTTGACATTCAAAATATATACACACAGCAAGTTACTAAACACATACGCACATTCTAAAACATACGCATGGGCTGGCTACTAAACACATACGCACCTTCTAAAACATACGCATGGGCTGGCTAGCCACTTGACTTTTATAACAGAGGGAAGATTCTGGTTTTCAGACTAAAAAGGTAGTATGGGGGTACTTAATAAATGATAAAAAGTAGTGACGCACATCTTCATAACTCCTGAAAAATATCAACTCTCTATCACCTCCCAGGTCCACTTTTGACACTAACCAGTGCAGAAATGGAAGCAGCCAATCCCAGATTTTCAGGGCTGACTAAAACCCAGTGAATACCGATGTTTGCTTGCTCATCTGCTTGCTTGTTCATGATTGAAGGAGCTGTTGTGTCACATACTTAGATTGATGCATCATTCTCTAAGGATAGTTTAGATTGGAAACATTCCAGTTCTTCATAAAGCATAAAAGTGACCCATTAAGGGAAGGAGTTAGATTCCTTGCAGTTAGGTACTTTAGACCCTCTGTTATCTCAGACACAGAGCACCAGCTGAAGGCTAGATACAGACCCATGCCAACTGCAGAAGCAACAAAAAAGAGGGATGCATAACGAGCCTTGGGTAATTTACTGATGCCAACTGGGATTTTTTAGCTTAATTAGAGATGCATGGCATCCATGTTGAAACAAGGGGCCTTTTTATTAAAAAATTTGGACTTATCATGTAAGTTATTTGTGATGATTACATTTGTTTTGGCAAACTCAAAAAGGGAAGTCAATCCACATGGCCTGGAGGTAAAAAAAAAAAAAAAAAAAAAAAGTAATATATTTTGAACAGGAGTAAATTATTTGGAAGTGAGGTAGGACTTAGAAGAGAAGGCTTGCATTAAACAGGTACTCTTTGAGGACTACAGAACACATCCATTATTCCAGGAACCAAGAATATAATGCAAGTAAAACCCTGAAAAAGTTCTAAATGCAAAGGTATACTAAAATGTGGAATGACAAGTGTAATCTATGAATGGAGGCCATTGAGGCCCCAACTTTGTTCCAGGGGCCTCTTGGTGTGATGGAATCAGACCTTTCCTTTTGTACCTTACAGCTGCATCATAGGTAGGAAGAAAAAATACTTGAATTTTGCTTAAGTTTATGTTTAGTTTAACTTTTGCTTCTCAAATATCCTTTAATTCATAGACATAGTACTGACTATAAAATATGCTGATTATACATATAATTGAAAAGTAAGAAAATCCAGGCTTCGAGTAGAACAGATCAAGAGAGCTACTTGAACAGAGCCTTGCTTTAGGGAGAAGAATGTCTTCCAAACTGCGAAGATCTCTCCATAGTCATGTTCTTCAGAGTGCTCCATAAAAACAACACCCTACATGCTGGATGTATGCATCTTTATTTCTCAGAACTTCAATAAAGGAAAATCAAAGTCAAATATGAGGCAGAAAGGGTGACTCTGATTTAATTAACCTTGTAATATTTTGATAATTTCTATTGTTCACAGCTCTTTATTGTCAAAAACTTTCTTAACTTCCTCAATGACATTAGGACTTAAACACAGCTATATCAGAGCAGAAGTAATTATTAAAATGTCTCACCATATACTCTGAGGTCAATGTCCCTTTGTTTCTCCCCAGCAGCATTTACTGCCACACAGGTGTATCTCCCCGTATCACTGATTTGCGCGCTGGTCAAGGCTAGGATGCGGCCCCCAGACAGAACCTGTTGATGAATAGAAAGCTAAATAACCAACATATCTCCTGAGAATTGTAGGTGTAAACATACTTTTTCAATTATTTTCTGAGATTGATCAACTGAACATTTGCCTCTAGAAGGATTTCTACTTGGATGTTTTAAAGAGGGCAAGCATCATTTAATCCCCTTCTCATCTTATCTGTGGAGGACGACAGAGGCTAGAACCAAACTTGGTAATAACCACTGAACACAACTCTCTACATACAGGATCAAGTGAAGATCCAACTTTATCAATACTTACTACAGAAAGAGAAAAAGCCACCAGGGGAGAAAGACAAGAAGAAGTGGGAGTAAGAGGAGCTAATCCTCCTCTTAATTTTTCTTTGAGAGAAAAAGTAAGAAGGTAAAATTAACAGCATGGTAGCAGTCAAATAAATTAATTAGTCACATTCATTGTCCTTTTATCCCACTGATGTAGTTGTACCTTTAATATTGACATGGACTCTGGATAGTCTATGATCCCAAATTCTGCAAGCAATGGATTTTCAAGAAAAGCTCAAGAAGTAGAATGGTGGAGTAACTATGCTCTCTGCTAAGCAAAGCAAAATTGAAGTACACTTTCAATGAGATATATGTGTTCCCGTATTTTAAATTTTGAGTCAGTGCAATGTACTTAAATTTTTTTGTCAGACTCAAATTTCACTTCTCATAACGTTGCCTTTATAATTTTTCTTTATATGATGTTTTAGTAGAAGTAAATACACTCTGTGTAAATATTTACTCTGAAGTAAATATTCTGATTATTTCCAGACATTTAAATATAACGTCTACCAAAAAATTCCTGTTTTTATTGTTGATGAACATTTTTTTGCATAGGGTATCTTTTATGGTGGTTGCAGAGAGTTGGGGGGGAAGTAGGAAGTATATAAAACAATGGTCAAAATATAGCACTACATATGAGATAAGGGAACTCTTAGATATACTGAGCTTTTAATGAATTGTTTAGAAATCACAACTGTGTGCCCATGGTATTTATGGATGTATATGTGTACAAGTTTGGATAACATTTGTGAATCCTTGCTCTCCAAATCCCTTTAATAGTTTTACTTGTTTATACTTCCTGTATTGAATAATTAGATGGTAGATTTCACTTAAGGAATGACAGAGAGTACCTGTATCCCATTAGTGAAACTAGCGACAGGGCTCCCATCTTTCAACCAGGTCAGACTTGGGGCAGGGATACCTCTGGCTTCACATTCTAACCTCACCAGGTTATTAACTACCACTGCCACCATGTTATTGCTGCCAGAAATTGATGGGGGCACTGAAAAGGAATAAAAAAATAAATAAAATTAAGATATGTTAACATCATGGAATATTACATCTCAAAATAATAAAACTGTATGTTGTGTCCACAGTAATGTTTTACATTTTTATTTCTTGATTTCCAGGCTTTGTGTGTATCTGTGTGTGTTTCCTTACACTGTATCTACTCTAGTATGTTAACTATGAACTCCTCTTAAAAGCATTATTAGAGAAAATAACTTGGAAACATTTCTTGAACTAAAACCTATGATTCTGACAGACAATATTTACAAACAGGGCCAACGTCATTAGCTGATAAGACTGTTGATGACTATTTGCAGCAATTCATCTAAAGAAAACTTAAGTTCAATAGCATGTGAAAATAGAGCATTTAATGGGAATCAGAAAATATAAACGCTTATCAGTTTTAGAATACTGCATTCTTAAGTAAAGATGACAATAACACATTCTGTTAAATATTTACACTAGAATTTTATAGATGCACTTAATCATTTTGAATGCTTCTTCACTCCAGGATGAATCTAGGAGAAGTAGCACTAACCATGGACCTGTAGACTATAAAATAACTCTGTAGCTCCAGCTGAGTTGATGGCCACACATTTATATATGCCAGCATCTGTGATCTGGGCGCTTTCGATATTGATGATCTGTCCTCTGTTCAAGAAAGTCATGCTACTGGAACCTAACAGTGGACGATTATCTTTGTACCATGTAATAGCTGCAAGGGGAAGAGGACAGAAACCCATCTTTTTAAAACTTTTCATTTAAAAGCTCAATACACACACTAAATCGAAGCTTAACTACAACAGTAACAATTGCTTTATTCTTATGCTTATCATCTTAGTTTAATCTGTTTAATTATCTCTCTAGGGTTGATTTTTAGGAGGAGGTAAACTTTAGAAAAACATGAATAGCCAAGCCAATATAAGAGTCCTGAAGTGAACTTATAAAAATAATATTCTTTACATTATCTCTAATGTATTAGGTTGGCCAAAAAGTTCATTTGGGTTTTTCCATACAATCTTACAGAAAAACCTGAACGAATTTTTTGGCCAATCCAATATCAGTATTTGTTTGATAGCAAACTTTTAACCGATTCTATTTCTTTTGGTGTAGTATATATTCCTCTCATCTATAAAATTTTGTTTATGCATCTAATCAAAACCAAACACTATATATACTATTAGCCTCAAAATTTTTATATTATTATTGATTAGTATGAATAACTTACTGGTGATGAAAATCAACAAAATAATAGTCTCATCAAATGAATGATTTATAAAGATAATCAACTGAGACTAGATAAAAATATATTTTTCAACAAAAATTTATATACAATACCATTGTGGGTTCTGTGGTCATAGTAAGGACAGTAAGATAATTATTCACATATTTCTACATTGTTTAAATGAGTAAATTATTTCATGTAGTTAAAAGCAATGAAAATTCAAAAATATCATCCACCTAATGATATCCTTAACAATATTTTACCCTTGAAATATATTCTATAATATTTCCCTTATTAGTAATTACTATATTATGCTTATAAACAGATTTAGCAATTCGCAGAAATCTTAAAATGTTAATAAGCTACAGAGTCCACAAACACACCTACCAGGTGAGGGATTTCCAGTTGCCTTACACTCCAGCTGTATGGGGTTGTTCACTACCACGGTCTCATTCAGCATCTTCCCTGCATCCTCCAGACTGGGTGGTTCTGTAAGAAGCCCAAACAGATAATTAGCAAACACAAATAGAATATTTAAACTGAAATTGTTTGCTCACTGGGAATTGTCATTTCTTTCCTTCTTTCTTTCACTTATATACAATGATATATTTGGAATAAAACTAAAGTAGACTATTAAGTAGTACTGAAGAACAGGATGGAAAAAGATGTTAATAGGTTTTCTGGATCATCCATTTCTCTATGCCTAGACAGGAAAAGCCTTAGAACTGTAGATTAGTAGAGAAGTAAAAGAAAGCTAAAGGAGTATTTTTTTTAATTCCAATAAATCTGACTGGTCTGATGATGAATTGCCTTTACCAAGAAGTAATCTAACACATTTGAACTCTTTCAGGGAAGGACATGGGTATTCCTCAAAATATCTGACTTTACCTTAGTACAGTACTATCGTAAACCATTTCAGAGGGATTAAAATCATTTTTTGTTTGTTTATTAGAGTTTTTTCTTTTGATATGAAAGTTACAATTAAATTGTTAGTAAAATAAAACAGAAAACTACATTTTCAACTTTAAATAATCACAGATAATGCTGCTCTATTTTTAATGTATTTATAAAGTAGGAATTCAGAAAGTCTAAGAGGCATAGTGTAAAAGTAATGACAACTTGGAACAGCAATGCTCTACATCTTCTGTCTCAAGGAGTGTAGGAGGGATGCCAGGAGAAAAACAAAATTACAAGTAAACTAGAGATCTTACCTTACTTGGAAAAGATGCTACAGATATGTTAGCTTTAAGGTTTATATAAAAATACATTTTAAAGATTTGCTAAATTTAACTTATCCAATGCATGAGAGCCCCTGACCTCTGCCTCATATACAATTAAACAATTGACCCATTAATCTAGCAAAAACAGAGAAAGGGGAAAGGAGAAAAGGGAACAAGAAAAATTACAAGAACTAAACAAGATGGCAGAAATAAAATCAAATATATAAATCAAGAGCATAAATGTGAATTAGTTCATTTTCTTGGTCAATAGAGAAATATTTAACACTATTTGAGGGTTAACAGTATTTTTTAAAATTAAAAAGCACAAGTAAAACAATTGCAAAAATACTGACAATAAAGAGCTGGACAAAGGTATACCAGAACAACAAGTGTGATATCAATTTCTGACATACTGTTATACAAGACAAAAATAATGCTTTCTATTGACTGAACTGTTACAATTCAGAAAGAATCCACTATAATGATAATGCTTTATGCACTGAATAAAAAAGCAAAAATCGTGAAATAGCAGAGAAAATTTGAAAAACTGAAAAGTACTATATTTTAGTACACCTTTCTTAGAAATTGACTATGCAGTGAAACAAAACATAAAGTTACAAATAATTTGAGAACTAAAATTACCCATCCATACTGTATGTGTGTATATATAATACATATAATATACACATACACATATGTATTTGTGTATTTACGGTTAACAAAGAATACATATTATTTTCAAATGCCAACAGAATATTTTCAAAACAGACTATATATTAGGCCATAAAAAAGTCAATAAAGCATTTATAACCATAATTTAATAAAACCATAATAAAAAAAACAGAACTCAGTAATAAAATATAAAGTTCTCTACATGGAGAAAAAATTTATTAAAAAGGAAATCAAGACAGAAGTATAGAAGTAGAAAAAATAAATTAGAATGAGATTGATTAAAAACTAAAACCTATGGAATGTCACTAAACAGTAAGTACTCAAAAAAAATCTTAAAGCCCTAATTAATATATTAAAAACTAAGAAATAATGAAAATAAATGTTCCAATCATTCAACTCAGATTCCAGAAAAAGACCAATAAAATAAGGCAAAGAAGTCAGGAATAAAGAAATAATAAAAATAAAAGCAGAAGACTACACCAAAGAAAACAAACAAGCAAAAGAAATAACAAAAGAAGACAATAAAACTCAAAGCTGCTTTCTGACAAGTTTAAAATAAAGTCTGTCCTCAAAAGTAGATGTTCTTGTGAGTCATATTTATTTTCTTGGAAGTTGTTCCTAAAGACAAAGCCTAGACTCCACTCCTCCTTCATACCTGTAGTTCCTTTGTATCCATCTAATGCAATGTATTAACCCCTCCTGCTTGAAATGCCTAGAATGTTTCTGTTTTCTGCACTAAATTCTGATTTATGATACGGTATTTAAGGACAAAAGACCTTTAAATATGGCTATCTGACTTTTCCAACTGGAAAGGAAAAATAATTAGTCCATGGCGCCTTCTTTCAAAACAGTTATTTAAATACTAACTTGAAGCCTTCTGGACGAAAGTGATCACTGAAGGCTTTGACAGACTATGTAGCAGCTGCAATAAAACAACATGGTAAGAATAAGAAATAAAAGAGCTGTGGAGTGGGCTGGCTATTTTTCATTCCACTAAAGGACTGAAAGAAAAAAAGATTAGATGTCAGCAAGAATGGCAGAGTAAAGACTGAAAATACATGCCTCCATTAAAAAACAAAAAAGAACACTGGAAAAATTATCAAAACCAACTTTTTCACAACTCTGGAAATTAAACAAAGGCTTGCAATAATTAAAAAAGTGATTATTCAAGAAAAACAGCAAAATCTAATTAAGAACAGCGAGGTTTATGACATTTTACCTCACTCTATTCCCATCACTCTCTCCCTACCTCAGCAGTAAGGCTGAAAGCAAAGAGCTCTGCAACCACAGTGAAAAAAGCAGCCAA
The DNA here is from genome assembly GCF_949987515.2 of Delphinus delphis. Taxonomy (NCBI): domain Eukaryota; kingdom Metazoa; phylum Chordata; class Mammalia; order Artiodactyla; family Delphinidae; genus Delphinus; species Delphinus delphis. The sequence continues at coordinate 140,586,452 of NC_082683.1, read as the reverse complement.
GTAGAAAGTGGATAGTAGAATGCGTTTGGGTTCCTGGAAGGAGCTTCAAGAGGGCCGAGGAGTAGGACGTGGAGATCAACTTCCTCCCCACAAATACATCAAAAATACACCTACATGTGGACTAACTCCTACAGAACACTTCCTGAACGCTAGCAGAAGCCCTCAGACTTCCCAAAAGGCAAGAAACTCACCACGTACATGGCTGTGTGGCTGACAGTCTTGGTGCTCCAGCTGGGTGTCAGGCCTGAGCCTCTAAGGTGGGAGAGCTGAGTTCAGGACATTGGACCACCAGAGACCTCCCAGCCCCACATAATATCAATCAGTGAGAGGTCTTCCAGAGATCTCCATCTCAATGCTAAGACCCAGCACCACTCAATGACCAGCAAGCTCCAGTGCTGGACACCCTATGCCAAACAACTAGCAAGACAGGAACACAACCCCAGCCATTAGCAGACAGGCTGCCTAAAATCGTAATAAGCACACAGACACCCCAAAACACACCACTGGATGTGGTCCTACTCACGAGACAGATAAGATCCAGCCTCATCCAACAGAACACAAGAACCAATCCCCTCCACCAAGGAAGCCTACAAAACGTGCCAAACCAACGATATCCACGGGGGACAGACACCAAAAACAAAGGGGAACTAGGACCCTGCAGCCTGTGAAAAGGAGACCACAAACACAGTAAGTTAAGCAAAATGAGAAGACAGAGAAATAAGCAGCAGATAAAGGAACAAGGTAAAAACCCACTAGTCCAAACAAACGAAGAGGAAATAGGCAGTCTACCTGAAAAAGAATTCAGAGTAATGATAGTAAAGATGATCCAAAATCTTGGAAATAGAATGGAGATAACACAAGAAACGTTTAACAAGGACCTAGAAGAATAAAGAGCAAACAAACAATGATGAACAACACAATAAATGAAATTTAAAATTCTCTAGAAGGAATCAATAGCAGAACAAATGAGGCAGAAGAACAGACAAGTAACCTGGAAGATAAAATAGAGCAAATACCTACTGCAGGGCAGAATAAAGAAAAAACAATGAAAAGAACTGAGGACAGGCTCAGAGACCTCTGGGACAACATTAAACACACCAATGTTCGAATTATAGGGGTCTGAGAAGAAGAAGAGAAAAAGAAAAGGACTGAGAAAATAGTTGAAGAGATTATAGTTGAAAAATTCCCTAACATGGGAAAGGAAATAGTTAATCAAGTCCAGGAAGCACAGAGAGTCCCATACAGGATAAATCTAAGGAGAAACACGCCAAGACACATATTAATCAAACTAATAAAAATTAAATACAAAGAAAAAATATTAAAAGCAGCAAGGGAAAAGCAACAAATAATATACAAGGGAATCCCCATAAGGTTAACAGCTGATCTTTCAGCAGAAACACTGAAAGCCAGAAGGGAGTGGCAGGACATATTTAAAGTGATGAAGGAGGAAAAACCTACAACCAAGATTACTCTACCCAGCAAGGATCTCATTCAGATTTGATGGAGAACTTAAAACCTCTACAGACAAGCAAAAGCTAAGAGAATTCAGCACCACCAAACCAGCTATACAACACATGCTAAATGAACTTCTCTAGGCAGGAAACATAAGAGAAGGAAAAGACCTATAAAAACAAACCCAAAACAATTAAGAAAATGGTAATAGGAACATACATATCAATAATTACCATAAATGTAAATGGATTAAATGCTCCAACCAAAAGACAAAGACTGGCTGAATGGATACAAAAACAAAACATGTATATATGTTGTCTACAAGAGACCCACTTCAGACCTAGGGACACATACAGACTGAAAGGGAGGGGATGGAAAAAGATATTCCATGCAAAAGGAAATCAAAAGAAAGCTGGAGTAGCAATTCTCATACCAGACAATACACTTTAAAAATAAAGACTATTACAAGAGACAAAGAAGGACACTACATAATGATCAAGGGATCATTCCAAGAAGAAGATATAACAATTGTAAATATTTATGCACCTGACATAGGAGCACCTCAGTACATAAGGCAAATGCTAACAGCCATAAAAGGGGAAATCGACAGTAGGGGACTTTAACACCACACTTTCACCAATGGACAGATCATCCAAAATGAAAATAAATAAGGAAATACAAGCTTTAAATGACACATTAAACAAGATGGACTTAATTGATATTTATAGGACATTCCATCCAAAAACAACTGAATACACTTTCTTCTCAAGTGCTCATGGAACATTTTCCAGGATAGATCATATCTTGGGTCACAAATCAAGCCTTGGTAAATTTAAGAAAATTGAAATCATATTAATTATCTTTACTGACCAAAATGCTATGAGAGTAAATACCAATTACAGGAAAAAACTGTATAAAATACAAACATAAGGAGGCTAAAGAATGTGCTCCTAAATAACAAAGAGATCACTGAAGAAATCAAAGAAGAAATAAAAAAATACATAGAAACAAATGACATGAAAACACGATGACCCAAAACCTATGGGATGCAGCAAAAGAAGTTCTAAGAGGGAACTTTATAGCAATACAATCCTACCACAAGAAACAAGAAAAATCTCAAATAAACAACCTAACTTTACACCTAAAGCAATTAAAGAAAGAAGAACAGAAAAACCCCAAAGTTAGCAGAAGGAAAGAAATCATAAAGATCAGATCAGAAATAAATGAAAAAGAAAAGGAAATGATAGCAAAGATCAATAAAACTAAAAGCTGGTTCTTTGAGAAGATAAACAAAACTGAAAAACCATTAGCTAGACTCACCAAAAGGAAAAGGGAGAAAACTCAAATCAACAGAATTAGAAATGAAAAAGAAGTAACAACTGACACTGCAGAAACACAAAGGATCATGAGAGGTTTCTACAGCAACTATATGCCGATAAAATGGACAACCTGGAAGAAAGGGACACATTCTTAGAAAAGCGCAACCTTCCAAGATTGAACTAGGAAGAAATAGAAAATATAAACAGACCAATCACAGCACAGAAATTGAGAGTGTGATTAACAATCTTCCAACAAACAGAAGTCCAGAACCAGATGGCTTCACAGGCAAATTCTATCAAACATTTAGAGAAGAGCTAACACCCATCCTTCTCAAACTCTTCCAAAATATAGCAGAGGGAGGAACACTCCCAACCTCATTCTACAAGGCCACCATCACCCTGATACCAAAACTAAAGATGTCACAAAAAAAGAAAACTACAGGCCAATATCACTGATGAAGATAGATGAAAAAATCCTCAACAAAATACTAGCAAACAGAATCCAACAGCATATTAAAAGGATCATACACCATGATCAAGTGGGGTTTATTCCAGGAATGCAAGGATTCTTCAATATACGCACATCAATGTGATACACCATATTAACAAACTGAAGGAAAAAAACCATATGATCATCTCAATAGGTGCAGAAAAAGCTTTTGACAAAATTCAACACCCATTTATGATAAAAACCCTGCAAAAAGTAGGCATAGAGGGAACTTTCCTCAACATAATAAAGGCCATGTATGACAAACCCACAGCCAACATCGTCCTCAGTGGTGAAAAACTGAAACCATTTCCTCTTAAATCAGGAGCAAGACAATAATGCCCACTCTCACCACTATTATTCAACATAGTTTTGGAAGTTTTAGCCACCGCAATCAGAGTAGAAAAAGAAATAAATGAATCCAAATCAGAAAAGAAGAAGTAAAGCTGTCACTGTTTGCAGATGACATGATATTCTCCATACAAAATCCTAAAGATGCTACCAGAAAACTACAGAAAAACACACTTTGACATCAACCACAGCAAGATCTTTTTTGACCCACCTCCTAGAGTAACTGGAATAAAAGCAAAAATAAACAAATGGGACCTAATGAAAGTTAAAAGCTTTTGCACAGCAAAGGAAACTAGAAACAAGATGAAAAGACAACCCTCAGAATGGGAGAAAATATTTGCAAATGAGTCAACAGACAAAGGATTAATCTCCAAAATATATAAACAGCTCATGGAGCTCAATATTAAAAAAACAAATAACCCAATCCAAAAATGGGCAGAAGACCTAAATAGACATTTCTCCAAAGGAAACATACAGACGGCCAAGAGGCACATGAAAAGCTGCTCAACATCACTAATTATTAGAGAAATGCAAATCAAAAGTACAGTGAGGGATCACCTCACACTGGTTAGAATGGGCATCATCAGAAAATCTACAAACAAAAAATGCTGGACAGGTTGTGGAGAAAAGGAAACCCTCTTACACTGTTAGAGGGAATGTAAATTGATACAGCTACTATGGAGAAGAGTATGGACTTTCCTTAAAAAACTAAAAATGGAATTACCATGTGACCCAGCAATCCCACTACTGGGCATATACCCAAAGAAAGCTATAATTCAAAAAGACACATGCACCCCAATGTTCATTGCAGCACTATTTACAATAGCCAGATCATGGCAGCAACCTAAATGCCCATCGACAGACAAATGGATAAAGAAGATGTGGTACATATATACAATGGGATATTACTCAGCCATAAAGAGGAACGAAATTGGGTCATTTGTAGAGATGTGGATGGACCCAGAGAGTGTCATACAGAGTGAAGTAAGTCAGATAAAGAAAAACAAATATCATATATTAATGCATATACATGGAATCTAAAAAGAAGTTACAGATGAACCAGATTATAAAGCAGAAATAGAGACACAGATGTAGGGAACAAACTTATGGACACCAAGGAGTGAAAGCAGGGATGGGTGGTGGGATAAGTTGGGCAATTGCATTTGACATATATACACTAATATGTATAAAATAGATAACTAATAAGAACCTGCCATATAAAAAATAAAGAAATAAAATAAAACTCAAAAAAAAAAAAAGAGCATGGATAGGGACTTCCCTGGTAGCATAGTGGTTAAGAATCCGCCTGTCAATTCAGGGGACACAGGTTTGAGCCCTGGTCCAGGAAGATCCCGCATGCCGCAGAGCAACTAAGCCTGTGAGCCACAACTACTAAGCCTGCACTCTGGAACCCACGAGCCACAACTACTGAGCCTGAGTGCCACAACTACTGAAGCCTGTGCACCTATAACCCGTGCTCTGCAACAACAGAAGCCACTGCAACGAGAAGCCCATGCACCGCAATGAAGAGTAGCCCCCGTTCATCACACCTAGATAAAGCTCGCACGCAGCGACTAAGACCCAACACAGCCAAAATAAATAAATAAATTAATTAATTAATTACTTTAAAAAAAGAGCACTGGTAGAGGTAACTAATACTAAAGACAGTAAAACTATATATTTTGCATATAACATTTTTTTCTCCCCTCTGAATTGAAATACAATAGCATAAAGCAATTATAAATATGTATTGATAGGCACATGATGAGTAAAGGTGTAACTTTTAAAGGAGGGGAAAGGGAAGGGACCTATATAGTAGCAAAGTTTTTTATGCTATTGAAATTAAATTAGTATTAATCCAAATTATAACATTATTAATTAAGACGCTAATTGTAATACTCAGGGCAACCACTAAAAATGAACTCAAAAATTACGTTAAATGTAAATGTAAATGAGCTATTAAGCAAATCACAGAAATGATATAGAAACCTTTTTTTAAGTGGGTGTTAGCAGATGTTAGCCAAGCAAATACTTTAAAATAATAAAATTAAATTAAGGGTGCTCTACTAATGTTTTAACCAGACAGCTAATACAGACTCAAGATGGTTCCTGGCCAACAGTAAAGACAGCAGGACTTTAGACATATTTGTTAAGATGTTGGTACAGTGAGAAGTGCCAGAAGCCAAATATGTGTTTGGCTGAAACAGTCATTAAGCTACTACTTACAGATGATGACTAGAAACCAGACACCAGGCTAAATTTTTCATGTCTAGTCTTGCATGTAGTCCTCAGAACAACTTCCCTGATTATGGTATTATCTTCATCCTTCCCATTTTACAGATGAGAAAATGGGGCTTTTAAAAAGTTAACATCTAAGCCCACTGTCCTCCAGATATTACTTCAGGGTATAGGAGCCTAAATCCAGACCTTTTAACCACAACATTCTACTTCTGGGCACTTCACTTGGTTGCTTTTAGCTAGGAAATAATTAAGTGCAGATGAAATGAATGCTTGAGCCATTAGACCCCAAATAATCATTTGTTTGTGGAAACATCTGTCTCACTTGGCAAATATCTGAGGTTTAAATATAATTTCATAGTTTGGTCTAGAGAATTAGAACTTCCAGAATTATGAAACTTTGATCATCAAAAGGACCACCTACTGAGAGCCTCAGCCTTTTATAATTGACAGAACTCCGCCTGGAAGACACAGGGGATCATGAGACTATTCCCCTTCTCATGATCATGACTTCATCTTCTAGTCCAGGAGACCATGCACCCTTACTCCACCTTCTGGAAACACTTTTTTCCATGTTTGAGAAGAATGGAAGCCTCTACAATCTTTTTTATAGGAAAGCAAAATACTAAACAATCTGAAAGCTGAGTTTCTTTGATTAAATAAATTGATAAATGAACTAAATTAAATAAGAGTTGCTTCCCTAGATTTTTCAATGTCCCTCAATATATAGCACCAGAATTAGATACAACACTTTGGAAGCATTCAGAGAGCAAGAATATAAGAGGGCTACTGTAAGCTTCTATTACTGACTTCTAAGGTTGATTAGCTTTATTATGAAATTGAATGATCAAAGCTACAGTAATTGGAGAGAGCCATTAATACCTCAAGTATTTCAATGTGTGGTATCTTTAAGCCATTCTATCTCTATTCTTATGCAATTTTTCAAGTCAGGTTAACTTGTCATTTTAACCTCTGAGGTCTTTTTGAAATCTATCAACCCTTAGAAATTCCTACACCTTGTTTAACAACTCCAGTTCTCACCGAAATTATTAATACAAGTATTGAAGAGGACAGAATCAAGTTTGGAGCCATTTTCATCCAACGTGACACTGCCATCATGAGTGCCAAGATGATACACCAACTTTCTGTTCAGATTCCTATCACATGCTCTTAGCCAACTACTTCCTCCAAGTTGACCATTATCTGTATTAGATTAGGAATTCACTTCATCATTTATTCTCCCTTCAGGTTGATGAAATGGTATCCAGACAAGTCAAGATTGTATTAGATGAAACATTTTCAGCTACTAATATGTCTTTCCTCTATCCTATTGGTGATTTGTATGAAGAAGATTGTTTTATATTCTCCATCTAATTTGGTAGTTTTTTGCGGGGGTGGCATAGTTGCTTTACAATGTTGTGTTAGTTTCTGCTGTACAGCAAAGCAAGTCAGTTATATGCATACACATATCCCCTCTTTTTTGGACCCATAAACAAGGTGAAAAGACAACCCTCAGAATGGGAGAAAATATTTGCAAATGAAGCAACTGACAAGGGATTAATCTCCAAAATGTACAAACAGCTCATGCAACTCAATATCCAAAAAACAAACAACCCAATCAAAAAATGGGTGGAAGACCTAAATAGACATTTCTCCAAGGAAGACATACAGATGGCCAACAGGCACACGAAAAGATGCTCAACATCACTAATTATCAAAACTACATCACTAAAATCAAAACTACTATTAGTTTGATTAAAACACAATAATCAAAACACTATTATCAAAACAACATCACTAAAATCAAAACTACAATGAGGTATCACCTCACACCGGTCAGAATGGCCATCATCAAAAAATCTACAAACAGTAAATGCTGGAGAGGGTGTGGAGAAAAGGGAACCTTCCTACACTGTTGGTGGGAATGTAAATTGATACAGCCACTATGGAGAACAGTATGGAGGTTCCTTAAAATACTAAAAGTAGAACTACCATATGACCCAGCAATCCCACTGCTGGGCATATACCCTGAGAAAACCATAATTTGGTAGTTTTTAATAAATCCTTACAATGACTAACCTATTTCTCTTTCTTTTCACATCAACTCAGACATCTTCTAGCCTGCATCCCCTGTCTCTGATGATTTTCCATGTCAGTAGGTACACTAATTGCATCTCCTGCTAACATACATTGTGTTACCATATTCAGACAGCATATTTATAGACTTGTGTTTTCTTAGGTAGTGAATCTGTTTATTCTTTTCTGTTGTTGCTAGGTAGGTGATGGGATACTTGATTTCTTTTATGGATTCTAGTTTTCAGTCATTCTTGACTACACTGGCAAGTCTCTAGGCCAGTCTTTATAGTCTGAGCCAACGTACCTCCACGTAATGGCACAGACTACTTGCATCAGAGATGCTGTTTCAGGAGATGTGGGAATGGGCCCAGGAAGCTGTACTTTTAACAAGCAATACCTATGATTTTTATGAACACAAGTTGGAGAGCCTCAAACACTGAAGTTTGGTTCTTCCCAGTTCTGGAGACATATATTCTGTTCTTCATTACAGAGTCTTCATTTAAGTAATTTAAACCAGTCTAGAGAACAAAACCAAATCTTTCTTTTTGATAACTCCTGAAAGAGTAAAAGTGGGAAATATTTTACGTCTAATACCTCTAGACCTCAAAAGCACTCTGCAAGTCAGATACTCAGAGAGGTTAAATCGTTCGCTCAAGTTACGCAGATCATGTTTAGCAGAGAATTTAAACTAAAGTCGGCATGACTCCAGTGCCTGAGACGACTACAACACATCATGCTATCCCACTCAACTATTTCCTTTAGCCAACAATGGAGATCAGATAAGGATTGAAACTGTTGGAAGGGAGGGAACAAATAGCCTGTATAAGGAGGAGAGAAGGAGACTCAGAGCAGAAAAATGGGGAAGGAGAACAAGCCCACCCCCAGCACACTCTTAGATGGAAGTGGAGGTCTGAGTATATGCTGGAGACAGCTGCCAAAGAACACTAGAAAGATATACAAGGCCCTATGAGGAACAAGGTAAATTCAAGGCAACTTACGGGAGAGCAGGGTCAGCCTGTCCCCCAACCCTCAATTATAGTGAGACCGTTCCAAGATGGTTACACTCAGATATTGGTCTTTAGGTTAATTATTCAATGAAAAAATAAAGGTCCTCTTAAGGAACACGGTTTGTGTGTATGACATCCATAAGTTAGGTGTTCATACTGGAAGAACCGGGGAAAGAATAAGCTGGTTTATTGGAAACGTTTAGAGAACTGATGATATAAATCTTTTAACTGGGTGATTTAAATAAAAGAAAATATGTAAAGAAACAGATTAGAATTCCACGTTCAAACTAAATTTTTTCATTCACTTACTATTTACTGTTTCATTTGTGAAATATTTATTGACTGCCTGCTATATACCTGGAATTAAACTAAGTGCTGGAGTGTTCTTCTAGGTTAAGATTGCTCAGAAAATGTAGAGTAAATATATGAATGAATGGATGGACAGAATGAATGAATGAATAAAAGTTTAACAAGCAATCACGTGAATTAGAGAAAATGAACAACACGTACAATGAGAGCTTGGCTAGCTCTCTGCAAATATCCTTGGCTGAGTTAGGAAAGCTCAAGCCTACAATTCTTGGCCCTTTCTGATGAGCCTCTAGAGATGTGAAGTCTTACACTCAAGGTCAGGTAATCTTTCAAGTTTACCTGTGAAGCTACAGTATTCATGAAGTGTTCCACAGCCAACCCGACTTTTTATTAAAGCACATGAGAGAAGATCCTGAGTCAAGAATAGCTTCTACTCACAAAATCCATCTTATAGGCAAGCAGGATAATCACAGACAACGCTAAGGAAAAACCCTGCAACTTCTGGGTTTTTTTTTCAACAGACGTTATCTGTACAAAGTTATCAGTTGACAGAATTCAAATAATTAAAACACAGGGTAGTGCATTTATTTACTTATGAGCTCCAGCACTTCCTGTTTGACAACCTGAAAACTGAAGATCTTAATATGAGCAATTATAATGAAAATAATGTAAAAAAAACTATATACTTTTTTTATACAGATTAAAATAAACACTTGCTTCTTTTATACTACAATTCAGTAAAAATGGGCCCACTATGTTTTAAAAAAGCCACAGAAACACTCTTGTTAAGACGTGAAGATGCCATTACCATGCACATGCAGTTGAATGTGCTGTTGTGTTTCTCCAGCTGCATTGGTAGCCACACATGTGTATCTGCCAGCATCTTCCATGAGGGCTTTGGCCATTTGTAGAACTCGACCAGAAGACTGTATCTAATTGGGATCAGAAAGTATGGCAGCATTTTGTACTTTACACTTGGACTTGAAAACATCTGCTGAATAGACAAACTCATTTAAATTTATAATATCTAGTTGTATTTTTATGCCAGTATCTTAATTATCTTTTGATAGATTAGAGCCAGATCACTTCATCATGCACAAGAAAATAGACTATTTTGATTGAAAAGCTTTTCTTAGTCATTGGAAAACACAAAACAGTGTTACCTAAGGCAAGCCTGCTGGTACAGTCATAAAACTCCACTGAATAAAAGACTTTAGCGCTGCAACTATGAGGTATGTGATGAAAATTTAAGCTATTTGAAAAAAACATGGTTACATTTATGTAACACTTCATAAATAGTTTTAAAACAATCTTTTTTGATTAAATGGTCATGGGGGCCAGAAAAACAATAAAAATTATAAAATATGAGTAATGGAAATGCAGATAAATTTCCTTGACTGTTTTTCCTTATTTCCCTCCTAAACGCATTACAGCTAGCCTCTACCATTTTGGAACTGGTGATTCAGTGGTTATTTTTTGAAAATGATTATTCAGAGGTTACCAGTTAACTTCTAATCACAGCATGCAGCGGCCTAGGCAGTGAGCTCATACTCTCCTTCACCATCTACAGCATTTGGCGTTGTTGACTTCCTGCTCCTTCAGTCACTCTGCCCTCTGGGAGCTGAAGGTACAGCATTCCCTCAGTTCTCATTCGCTGACTTTCTTAGTAGATTACTTTATGGAATCTGCTTCCTCTCCCTGTTCCATAAACAGGAAACTTAGCTTTCTGATAGTTTTCATCCAAACCCATGGCTGTGATGAAGAATCCCATGCAGACTCCTAAATTTACAGCATTGGCCTCAACTTTTCTCCTGAGCTTCCAGCTATCTGCTGGACAGGTTAGCACATGAAATTGAACAATCCAAAATAAAGCTGTTTTCCTGTATTTCTAAACCAAATTCTCATTGCGTGTTTCCAATCTTGTTTAATGACACCAGTCATCTGGGTTTCAGAGCCCACTTTGACTCTCTTAGTAATTATACCACTCTGTGTTTCTCAGACCCCCTGTCTCCATTCTCACAGCCACTGTGGGATTATAATGGCTCCTTAATTTATATTCCAGTGTCTCCAACCTCCCTAACTGTTAATCTGCCTTGCATACTGTTGCCAGAATAATTTATCTAAAATGCAAATTTGATCCTTTTACCAGTCCCCCTTCAAAGCTCATTCATGGCTCCCCACTTCGCCCAGAATGAAATCCGAACTCAGCAAAGCCTTCCAGGCTTACCGCATTCTGACCCCATAAGATCTTCTCTCCATACACTCCCACATAAACTCCCACGTAACTTATTCTTCATCCATACTGTACTAAACACGTTAAGCAGCACATTCATATACTTATATTCACTTCTAGACTTTTGCATACGGCCTTTAAGTGCAGTAATTTCTTAAGATTCTGAACTAGATCATTTTTTTTTTATTTCTTCTTACTCTTTATTCTGCCCTCGGATTAACTCATCTACGTCCATGCGTTTCAAATATGATCTGTGTGCCAATATCCCCAGCCAGAACTATCTTTTGAGCTCCAAGACCATATATTCAATGGTCTACCTGGCAACTCCACTAGTTTATTTCAAGGTCAACTCAACACCCAGAAGTCTAAAACTCAAATCACAGTTATTCCCCCTCAAACTTATCTTCCTCCAAAGTCTCCTTTCTCACTGGATGGCATCACTATTTATGTACTTGTGTAGATTAGCTTCCTACTAATTTTTCTTGATATTCTCCACTCCCTTACCTTTCATCAACAATCTATAATCAAGCCCTAATGATTTAACCAATAAATAACTCTCAAATATATCCATGTATCCTCATCTCTATGGCCAGCATGTGAGTCCAAATTTCTATCTTTTCTCTCTTAGACAAATGCAAATAAGTAACTGATTTCCACATATCTACTCTTGACTCCTACAATTCATTCTCCAAACGGGCCTAGGTAACTATTGAAAATATAAGCCTGATCATGTCACTCTTCTCTTAAAACTGTTCAAAAATTTCACACTGTGAAATTCGCAAAGTGAAAATAAAATCATTAACATTACTTAAATGCCTCCTACCTGTCCTCTGGTCTCCTCTAATACCATTTCTCCCTTGCTCTTGGTTCCCTAATCCAATGGCTTGCTTTCACGTTCTCAAGAGGCATCATGCTCCCCTTTACTTTAGGTTGTTTGCCCATGCACATCTCCTCTGAAAGATTCTACTCACCTCTCTTCTATTAATTTGCCCACTTAACTCCATATGTTCTTCAGATCTCTGCTTAAAAACTTTTTCCATAAATTACCCTCCCTCACCCTGTTGGAGGAGGTCACTGAGAGGATGTGACCGCAGGGATGACCCGTGAGCTGGACTCAGGCATTTGGAGGCTCCTCATCCTCTCCCCACTTTTGGAATGTGCATTCCATCTTCTTTCCCAGTGCTAGAAACTGCCCAAGGACGCAGCCTTGAGATAGTAGTGTGATGTTGAGACCATCTGGACAGGATATATGACTGAACCCAGTTAAGACCTCTATATAAACTTTTAAGATTTGGTGGGCACGTGAGGAGATCTACTCATCTTGCAGTCATCCAAGACAAGCCTGGTAAGTAAGTTCCCTTGCTTATTAAACCTGCCCCCTACCAATCTGGAGTGCTGTGCCTCTTTCTTAGATCTCTCTCTGCTCTCTCTGAATAGGGGGCCGATTTCAGATGACACCCGGGAAGCTCCAGGGGTTGCAAACCAACACACGCTCAAAGGCTTTCCTCATTATCTGTTCTTATACCTCTCTATACTGTCTCCTAAAATTACTCATCACAGTTTGCAATTATACTTTTGTACGATTGTATGATAAATATTTGTCTCCCAGGTAAACAGTTGTTTACCTGCTCTGTGTTAGAAGGCTACATATTAAATCTTTTGTTGGCGCAAATATGTGAGATTAGTTCCATTCAATTTGCAATAGGAATGATAAATGAACAGATATCCATCACTTCTGCCGGGAGAAGAACTTGGCACATCCCTTGTTACTGAAACCTACCTCAAGCAAAGCTCAAACCCACATTAGTCAATTAACTTGATCTTAGTAGCAAAATCTATTAATTATTTTAATTGTATCATGTAGATTACTCAGGTTTGCAATCTACCTATCTATTAATTCAACAAATATGTACTGAGATACAGTTATATGCCCGGGACTATACTCAATATGAAAGATACACAAGTGAACTTATTCATAGAGACTGAGTCTCTGCCATCATGATGTTTATAAACTAAACTATGTTTTTCAAGAAACCATTTCACTTAGGTTTATGTATCAATAGATATAATTCTACCTTAATCCTGGTCAATGGTGAATATACTGAGGATACTCTGACTTACTTAGTACTGATGAACTATTCCTCCATAAGATACTAGTTTTTAAATAATTAAAACAGGCATAAATTGAAATAATAAAAATACCAACCACTAGGTTAAAGTTAACATCATTGTTATTAGTCTTTAATTAATTCCATTTTTCAAATCAAAATATTAAGTTAAATTCTGAAAAATCCTAAGGAAAACACATATTGTTTTAGTACATTTCCTGCAAAATCTATCCAACAGGAAAATCTATAATTAAGAAAGGAGAATATGATAGCTCCATATATAGCTTTCTCATCTTGGACAAAATAATATTCATACTTACTTTGAGGTTTCCTTGGGCAGTGTTGACAGGTTGGCCATCTTTTAACCATGTAATGGATGGCTTTGGAATGCCATTGGCTATGCACTGCAAGGTGATGGGCTTATACCTTACTACAGCTCTCTCAGAAAGCCCTGAGGATTTGATTGTTGGAGGAACTAGATTTAACAAAAAGAGAGGAGAAGAAAGGAAAGAAGGAAGAAAAAAGGAAGTGAGGGAGGGAGCGAAAACTATAATCAGTGGGATCAAACACTTAAATGTCTGTATCCAAGAACCTGAAACTTCAAAATTTAGAAAAGGGCAGAGGCCTATTTTAACAAACAGAATAATTTCACTCCATGCATTTCACTTCTAACTTTTAGCAATTTTAGAGATTACTTATTTCTTAACTATGGGTCTCTAATTCTCCAGAGAATAAGTGAAGTGTATTTACAGCCAACTGCAATCCACATGTATGTTTGGTTTACAACCTCTTGGTGTGTTTTCCCAATCTACTATGACCTGCCCTTTCTCTAGAACTGCCTCATTAAATTGGGGTGGGTTTCCAGTACCCATATTTATACCACATGACTCTGTCCCCAGTAAGGCTGATTAAATCCAGGATAGTAACTTGATTTAAGCTGGGCCTGCCAGATTCCCTCCCTCAAGAATTGGAATTGAGACTGAGAAACAGCATTAGCTGTATTCCATCAAAATGCAGGAAAAAAACCAGTCCGCCTGGGAATAATGAAGTTGATGTTCATAGAAACCTCTACTTGTGGCTTCCAAACACTCTCCAGTTTCTCATTCCAGTCCCTCCCTTCCCGAGGTCTGCTGGCAAGTGAGATACCTAATACCCTGGCAGAGGGTTGCTTCTGTCATTAGACTAATGGTTCTAACCCTATTGTGCCAGTTCCTTGAGTGCACTTATGTGCCCTGGATCCTGCACAACACCCTCAGCCTCCATTTCTGGAAATGACTTTATTCACACTCCCTCCTGTTTTGGCTGAATCTTTGAACACTCGTATCCCCCCTTTATTTGAAATTTGCTGCCTGCCTCTTCTATCTTCTTTGATCTCATTCCTCAGACCCTCACATTCTATGCAGAATATACCTCTTACCATTTAAATTCGGTCTCAGTTCATTGACATGATACCTCTTGGTTAAATCTTCTGTGTTAGCAAAGTGCCTTAAAATTTTCCAATATCTAATTCAAATTTGATCCAAATTCTCACTCAAATTAGCACTACTTTCCACAACTCAAGATTTATCCAGATTACTGAGCTAAGTTCTGAATTAGATACTGAAACAATGCACAAATGAATTTTCGGTGAAATGCTCCTTCTTCAGCATACCATGAACAGTCACTTCAAATTCCTTCTTGTGGTCCCCAGCAGTGTTTGTTGCTACACACCGATAAAGGCCTGTGTCTGACACTTGAGCCTGGGCAATAACCAGTTTGTGTCCATTTAGTAAGATCTTGAATCCATCCCTTTCATCAATTAGCTGGCCATCCTTCAGCCACCTACAGAAATAAGGCAAAAAGAAGTCTGGAGACATATTTTCAATAACTATGTTCCTAACTATATCTTAAATAACTATGTTTCTAAAGCAATCTATCTATCTCGGAGGAACTACATTTATTCATATATTCGACTTATATACTTATATATATGTATGTATATGTGTATATGTGTATATATATATATATGATACATTTATATATATGTATTCTCAATTATGTACTTGCCTGATTTCCCATCTGCTCACTCTAATAGAATAAACTGTAAATAGGGAAAAGAAAAAGGAAACCTAGTTTAACAAAGAAGCTGGCATATTATTGGAACCCAAGAACTATGTGTACAGTTCTTCATTCTTCTATTAATGCTGGGCTACAGAAAGAGGCAAATGTCCCTACATATCACTCACTTCAAATGCTTAAATAATATTAACCAACAAAACACACATAATCTTAAAACATCTGTAAAATAAAATCCTAAAATCATATAGCATTATAATTTTTAATTTATTATGAATTATCACTTTCCATTTAGTTGTATAATCATGGGTGAACATACTTTAGCCCAAAAGTTAGCTGAGTATCTGTTCCTTTGCATATCCCATAGCACTTTGGAAATGAAAGGTAAGTATTGAAGAAATACTTCGTGAATGAAGGAATGAGAAAAAAGTATTGGTAATCATATATTCATGTTAACTTCCACTATTCCTTAATATGTCTGGCATACTGTTTTAAATTCCGTTGTTCATTTAACATTTCAGTGCTTCAGGAAGATCTGACAGATACTGCTTAATAGTCTGTCTCTATGAACTGAAAATGTAATTTTTAAGAGCATATAACGAAGTCTTCTAATTGAGATTTATGGGCCCTGTGAGTATCGGATAAAAGTTGCCTTGAATATAGAGTACGTCTTTTAAAAGAGGGATATAATTAGTATAATTTTATAAATCACTTTTGAATGACACAGAACCTCTTTCAAGATAGCTCTAAAACACTCAAATAAAGAAGTGGGAGATATTTAGAAGACATACCAAAACCCTTACATGATAGTTGGTGGAGGAGAGCCTGTCACTTGACAATCTAGCTCCAGTAAGTTATTAACCATCACAATGAAGTAAGACATTTCGTCTCCTCCTTCTATAGCTGGTGGCACTAGAAAACAGCAAGGATGTAACATACAAAGAAATGTTTACAAGAAAAAATATAGCATCACTTTAAGCAATACTAAGTTGCACTTAGAAGGCTGATAAGTATCATAGTCATTTGGTACATGAAGGAGACTTCAGAAATGTATTGTAAAATACCTTTTACAATACACATTTGCCACGATCAATAAATATACTTTCGACACACTGTGAATTTTTCTCAGTTAATCTAGCACTATGGGGCTGATGATGCCATCAAAACATAAAGTTGATTCATATTTTATGTTGCTTATTTTCATAAGAATAAGATAAGGGAACCTCAAAAATTGGGCCTGCATTGAAAGCCTTCAATTTATAAAGAAATAGAGATGTAAGGTTACAAGATGACTTTCCAAGTGCCACAGACTAAGTTTCCTATTGTTTAACACAGTGCTCATGACAAGAGACCATGCTGTCACTCACTACAATCAAATATTGTCACAAATGTAAAAAGGCATCTACCTACTTACAAAGTGTACCTATCAGGGCAAGTGGAAGATTTATGTGGGTTTTTAGATCTTGGGACTCTGGTGATCAATTCACCACTCAGTAATGTGTAGTCCAGAGTTGAACAGATCACTAAACCTTCTCTAAGATTGTTTTATTATTCCATGAACACAAAAGCATTTAATAAACTAGTCAGGTTTTGCTATGAATATGAGAAGACAGGTGGCAGCATCCTCATTTACCTAGGACGTCAACTTCGTATTTGATTTCCTTTTCTCCTGCCACACTGGTAGCCACACATATATACTGTCCCCTATCGACTTCTAGGGCACCCATGATTTCTAGTTTCTTCCCACCAGCTTCTATGCGGATGTTGTTACTCGCTTTCACAGGTACACCGTCTTTCAACCAGGTGAGAACTGGAGGAGGGTTGCCAGCAGCTTTACATTCCAGTGTCAACGAATGAGCAATAACCACTTGCTTATTGAGAGGCACAGCCAAGTCACCTTCAATCATTGGAGGAACTACGTAGGAAAGAGTAATATTTCAGGCATTTCTTTAAAATCCTCATGAAATAAAGGGGATTCTTTTCATTTTTAACTCACGTAGTTTGACTACAGAAACTACCTATATGTCCATCTCCCCCTAAGCTACTGAGGAAAGAATTTCTTGGTTCAGCTTATCTGCAATTAGTCTAAATACTGTCGGATACGCTATACTGTGTCTGGCTTAAAAAGGACAAATTGGAGAGAATGAGCTTAGTGCTAAGAACTACTTTACCTTCTCCGTAAAAATCAAATGGTCTAGATTCCCTAGTGCCATAGGCAGATGGTTGACTGAATGAATGGGCCACTTCTTGCTAACCTTAGCTTTTTAAAATATTTTTCCAAATCATGAGACAAATTCTTCTAATTCCAATGTATGCATATCGAAGACAACCCAACCCAACAGGGATTTATTAGTGAACAAATTGCATGTTGCCATATTAGAAAGCATAGGCAGAAAAGTACATAATTAAAACATATATTTTTTTCCTTACCATAGACATCCACATGGAAAGATTTTTCAGCAGTCCCAGCAACATTGGTTACTTGACACTTATATGTTGCTGAATCAGAGACCTGTGCTCGAGGGATATGAAGAAATTGTCCTTTATCAATATAAAGTGCTTGTGAGCTGGATATGATTGGTTGGCCGTCTTTATACCAAGTAATAGCAGGCATTGGAAGTCCCCGTGTTTCACATTCCAGTTTAATTATGCTGTTGATCAGTGCTGATATTTCTGTGGTGACATTCCCTCCTTTAATACTAGGTGGAACTACAAAGGATTTCAGAACAGAAACAAGTCTTCTAAGTTTTAGCATCTGCATCAAAGTCTCAAACGCTATAGATATTTAAATAATGCATTAAAGTAAATATGAATTAAAGACAATTAGGAAGTCTGTGATTTACCTATTGATAATTAGTTGCCTGTTTTGTCAAAACAATCTTCATCACTGTCCTTTTGGGTTTCAGATTTCAGTAAAAGCAGAAAGTCAGTTTTCATTTCAGGGGTTCATTTAAGCCCAATAGATCATATTACAGTAACTAAGAAAGTCGTGTTTAACAAACAAAGCAAAACAAAATAAATCCCACTTAAAGTAAATACAATAAGTTTGAAATGAGGCCAAGGGAGCAAAAATGTCAGATGAGGTACAACTGCATGCCCTTTCCCCAGGAAATACAAAAGGCCTAAGTGCTTTCAGATCCAGCTACTGGTAATAGCTGTGGAGTCTTTAACTTTTGCTTCTTCTTACTTTTTTTTTTTTTTTTTTGGAACCGCCACAGAGAGTTCATTCACTCAATTATACTCATCTAATTGGCTACATGTGTATCTTTCATAATTCAGTAACCACATGTCTGGCCTCTCACACCACATGAGGACTCTGCTGCTGGAAAAACAACACCACTGACTCAAGCTCTGCTACATACTCTGAACACGATCATTCCAGGATTGTGCTGTCACTGCAATAACTTAAAATAAATTAAATGGCATGTGCCTGAATTTGAGTGCTTTAATTTTTTAAAATAAACTTTTATTTTAGAAGAGAATGTTTTTCTGATGTTTGGACTAGGGTTATGGGTTTTGGAAGCACGATCACGGAGTACCATTCTCATCAGTCATATCAAGGGTACACACTATCAACACAGCTTATCACTGATGATGTTGACCTTGACCACCTGGTTGAGGTAGATTTTGCTAGGTTCCTCC
Organism: Delphinus delphis; assembly: GCF_949987515.2. NCBI lineage: Eukaryota > Metazoa > Chordata > Mammalia > Artiodactyla > Delphinidae > Delphinus > Delphinus delphis. The sequence continues at coordinate 140,567,175 of NC_082683.1, read as the reverse complement.
ACTGTAAAGTTACTCTCTTTTGCCCTTTTGAAAAGAATCACTCTTCCCAGCCCATATATATGAGGGGGAGAGCTATTCTACTTCCTTGAGAGGGGAATACCTACATAATTTATCATCTGGAATTCTTCTGTATGAGAGATTAGTCTCTCTTCCCCAATTTATTTCTTTATATCAATATGCACTCATGGAGATTCATTTTATACTTTGGGTATAATCCAATACTACATTATTTATTTTATTGTTCAAATTGTTCCAGTTATGGCCTTTGGGAGCTATTCCAACCGGCCCTATGTCCCTTTGACATACTCACATCATATTATTTTAGTATTTTCTTATTTTCTGGCCCTACTACATGCTCCAGGCTCATCTTTATACTCTCTGCCCCAGCCTTAGAATTAACTATTTCTCCTAGAAGCTCTGGTTCTTTTTAGTGGAAAAGAATATTAGAAAACAGTATCTAGATCTGAGTGGAATTCCTTAATGTTTTCTGATAATTGTTCTTAGAATTAGTTCACAGTGACAAACATTGATATACATATTTTTTTTCCTCACACATAAATGAAGGCAAGATCTACTATACAGGCATACTTCCTTTTACTGTGCTTTGCCGACACTGTATTTTTCACAAACTGAAGGTCTGTGGCAGGTCTGCACTGAGCAAGTCTATTGGCACTATTTTCCAACAGCATTGGCTCACCTCCTGTCTTTGTCACATTTTGGTATTTCTATCAATATTTCAAACTTTTTCATTATTATTATATTTGTTGTGGAGATCTATGATCAGAGATTTTATTTTATTTTTTTTAGTGATCATGATGGATTCTTTAATAAAAATATATCTTTTTTTAACATCTTTATTGGAGTATAATTGCTGTACAATAGTGTGTTAGTTTCTGCTTTATAATAAAGGAAACCAGCTATACATATACATATATCCCCATATCTCTTCCCTCTTATGTCTCCTTCCCTCCCACCCTCCCTATCCCACCCCTCTAGGTGGTCACAAAGCACCGAGCTGATCTCGCTGTGCTATGCAGCTGCTTCCCACTAGCTATCTATTTTACATTTGATAGTGTATATATGTCCATGCCACTCTCTCACTTTGTCTCAGCTTACCCTTTCCCCTGCCCGTGTCCTCAAGTCCATTCTCTGGGAGGTTTGTGTCTTTATTCTCATCTTGCCCCTAGGTTCTTCATCACCTTTTTTTTTTTTCCAGATTCCATATATATGTGTTAGCATACAGTATTTGTTTTTCTCTTTCTGACTTACTTCACTCTGTATGACAGACTCTAGGTCCATCCACCTCACTGCAAATAACTCAATTTTGTTTCTTTTTATGGCTGAGTAATATTCCATTGTATATATGTGCCACATCCTATGTATCCATTCATCTGTTGATGGGCACTTAGGTTGCTTCCATGTCCTGGCTATTGTAAATAGAGCTGCAATGAACATTGTGGTACATGACTCTTTTTGAATTATGGTTTTCTCAGGGTATATGCCCAGTAGTGAGATTGCTGGGTCGTATGGTAGTTCTATTTTTAGTATTTTAAGGAACCTCCATACTGTTCCCCATAGTGGCTGTATCAATTTACATTCCCACCAACAGTGCAAGAGGGTTCTCTTTTCTCCACACCCTCTCCAGCATTTACTGTTTGTAGATTTTTTTGATGATGGCCATTCTGACTGGTGTGAGATGATATCTCATTGTAGTTTTGATCTGCATTTCTCTAATGATTAATGATGTTGAGCATTCTTTCATGTGTTTGTTGGCAATCTGTATATCTGATCAGAGATTTTAATGTTACTACTATGACTTGCTAAAGGCTCAGATGATGGTTAGTATCTTTTAGCGATAAAGTATTTTTAAATTAAGGTGTGTACTTTTTTTAGACATAATGCTTTTGTACATTTAATAGACTATAGTATAGTGTAAACATAACTTTTATTTGCACTGGGAAACCAAAAAAAATTTGTGTGACTCGCTTTATTGCAATATTTGCTTTATTGTGGTGGTCTGGAACAGAACCTGCAATATCTCAGAGGTATGCCTGTGTTGTGAGGTAAATTTGATGGTGGAATAATTTTTCTATAAGGTGGTTTACTATATAAATCAGGGCAGCCAATTATGGCCCACAGGCCAGGCATCAAGATGCTGAACTAAGCACAGTTTTTGCATTTTTAAATGACTGGAAAAAATCAAAATAATGATAATATTTTGTGACATGTAAAAATTATATGAAATTCAAACTTCAGCACCTATTAAGTTTTATTGGAATATGGTCATCCTCATTTGTTTATGTACTGTCTATGGCTACTTTCACTTCTACAATGGCAGAGTTAAATTGTTGCAATAAATACCAAATGTGGTGTTCTCATTGCTTCTCACTGTTGCTCAGCCCACCATAAATTTCAGTGACACAATTATAAGCCAACAGCATTTCAAGTGCCATAAATATCACCATATCGTGATATTTTACTTTACTTTTATTACCAGTGCACACTCCCCATGTCAAAACACACAAAAGAAAGAAAAGTAAGCTTTAAAACGTGCCATTTTTAAAGCACAGAACAGTGCGGATTATTTTGTTATTAGGTTCAATGGCAAAGCACTGAGTTTATTTTTTAATAACACTATAGCTGTTTTGAAAAAATACAGTGTACACTAACTATTAGCCTAAGCACTCATCCCAATATATCCCATTCAAAGAAAAACAACCGATAAATTAATATAAAATGGAATGTCTCATTAGGCAGAATTTCTTCACAAAAAGTCAAAATGAGGCTACCATCTAAGTTTCTGAGTGGCTCATTTGTTAGCCAAGGAAGGAGAGCCATTTACCAACAGTGATTTAATTAAATCAAGAATGATTGCATTAGCAAACAATTATGCCTAAACTAATCAATTTGTTTAAGATGATCAGCCTTTCCATAAGAAAAACTGCTTGAAGAGTTGAGAAAACTGACAATATCAATAGTCTTTTTTTTTTTTTAAAGGCAACTTTTCTGAACAGTATTCTTGGCTCTTGACAAATTGACATGTTACTGATACTGCTTAGCTGTCTTTTATTTGAGGAGTCAATGCCACGGTGAAGAAACTGAAGAATTAGTCTCTAAGAATAGTCTGCATGGAACAACTACAGACAAAAATATTTTCAAAGAAGTTGAAAAAGCACTAATTTATTACAACCTGAAGTGGAATCTGCTAAGATGTGCTACAGCTGATGGTGATAAAAATACGTGTGGGGCAGAAAAAGGTTTAGAGAAATTTACAAATTTTACATTTTAAATTTATTAAAATGTAAAATTCTAAAAGTCTATCGTTATTCCTTGTACTATTCATCAGCACTTGTGTAAAATATTCATGTGGTATTGAAAGAGAACTGTCCATGGGGTATTTTACTTGCTCTTATGGACTTAAATATCATCAGTTCCATGAATTTTTGTCAGAAGTAGAAGGTGAATATAATGACTTGTTCTACCTTATAGCAGCTTAATGTCTTAATGGTGGTAAAGTTACATTTTAATTTTTGGAGCTTAGGACTGAGACTGAATTTTTTCTGAATGAGAATTGTCCTCAAACACTATTATTGAGTACTGAATGATTTTGGAATTTAGTTTTGCCATAAACTTGACAATGTTTCTTAATAAGTTCGACCTAAACTTACCAGATAAAACCAGCACTTGAATGCAAAATCTATACTGTTAGTACTCATTCTGTTGTTTGAATCACAAGTAATGTCAAGCTCCTCTACACATTTTCCATGCTGTCAAACAAAACTCAGATCTCGATTCCCCTACAAATTTGCAGTGAATATATTTTGAGCTCAACTTTCAGTTTCAACAATGTTTGTCAAACTTTGATGCAAATGCAAATGAAATTTCCACATTTTAAGTTCTTTTACCTCTGAAAACGAGGGCCTTCCAACTAACCTTCAATTGGAATTGATTAATTGGGAGTAGAATGGCAGGCCAAAAGTCAAATATCAAGAGAATATAACAGAATTCTGCAAATGCCTTTCAAGTAATGAATATGATCAATTAAAATCTTATGTTTGTGAAATGATATTAGTATTTGACAGTATCTACAGTATCTGAATGAAAAGACATTTTCAAAAATGAAATACATAAAATCTCATTACATACCAGTATTAACAGATGAACATCTGCATTTAATTTTGGTGACAGGAATCATTAACTTTGAACTCTAATTAAGTAAAATGTTATCACTCCAAAAGAAATCCATTCTCATTAGTAGACTTGTATTACAACAAATTTTACAATTTTTAAAATTACCAGAAAAATAGAATATCATGAATAAACAATTGATAGACATTTCTTTCTATTTTGTTATGTAAGTACCTACATAATGTCCTTGATTTTGCCTCATAGTCTGCAAAGTCTAAAATATTTACCAACTTGCCCTTTATAAAAAAGGTTTGTCAAGTCCTGCTATAGATAATTAATTAATTTCAATTCAAGCCACCATTTTGAAATCTTAAGAAAGAACATTTTACTCAGACTTTAATTTTTTTTTTTTTTTTTTTTTGCAGTACGTGGGCCTCTCACTGTTGTGGCCTCTCCCGTTGCAGAGCACAGGCTCCAGATGTGCAGGCTCAGCGGCCATAGCTCACGGGCCTAGCTGCTCTGCGGCATGTGGGATCTTCCCGGACCAGGGCATGAACCCGTGTCCCCTGCATCGGCAGGCGGACTCTCAACCACTGCGCCACCAGGGAAGCCCTCAGACTTTAAATTTTAATTTTGATTTGAGCCTACTGATGGAATCTGGAAACATACATCAAATTTTGAGCTGAAATTGTCTAAATAAACTGGCTAGCCTAATTAGTTGGATGATACATTAATGAAGTCAAAAACAGATGGGAACTCTACTTAATGCACTGTGGTAACCTAAATGGGAGGCAAGTCCAGAAGAGAGGGGATATCTGTATATGTATGGCTGATTCATTTTGTTGTGCAGTGGAGGCTAACACAACATTGTAAAGCAACCATACTACAATAAAAACTAATAAAAATAAACAAATTAAATTAAATTAAATAAATGAAGTCAAGAACATAGGTTCAAACAACCCCTTACCCTCCATGAATGCTTTACAAAGGAATATCACTTGTATTGAAAAGAGTTCATTTTAAAAGTTTGTATTTATGAAATTGAGGAAAAAATTACTCAAAGAACATTTCCAGCTGAAAGCAGAACAATAAACCATCTACTGTTTAAATCTTCCAGATAAATATTTCTTCCTGTTTCAATTTAATTCACGTATACTTTTATGAGACCTGTACTTCTGTTTGAGGAAGGGTGTTACAGGTAAATGTTATGAACCCACTGCACATTAAAATGTACCATGTACATACACTCAAAGACTTTTACACCATTTGGGGAAACTCTCAGACCTCTGAAACTTATGCACGGACTGCAGGTTAAAAATCTTTGCTTCAGAACTACTGGCTATGAATCTGCAGTCTCCCCATAGGTTATTAAAAGCTCTTTATTTCCTTTTTTTTCCACATTCATTCCCCACCCCCCAATTCCCCTCCATCTCTTTTATTTTTCATCATATTTTGTCTCCATTTCTTCCCTAATTCAGGCACAATGTGCATTTCTGCCTTTCAGATGCATCGGACCCACCTGCTTTTTCCTCATGTTAGTATGTAAATAAAGAAAATGAATGAATAAACTGCATTATGAACCACATTCTCAACCTGAAATCTATATAAATATTTCTCACAGTTAGCCCAAGTATGGCAGCTGTTTCATTTATTCTTAGGAATAAAAGCATTTTCACAAGCGAAACAAAATAAGCTTAAGATTACCCACTCAGAGGTGCAGACAAGCTTGCTAGAGAGGAAGTGGCATTATTTCCTGAATTACTGAATACTTAAAACTTCACAGTGTTACAGTGCCTTTCATCTCAGACAATCTAAGAAGGTTTAGTCATTACAAAGCCCTCTCTTCTCAGTGCCTTAGGGCATCATACCAAATGAACAAGAAAATCTGAAATGAAAGAACTCAACTCCTATGGAAATAGGAGTCTTATTGAATCACCAAAACGTATTCATCACATTCTTTGGCAACAATACAACAATGTAGAGAAAACTATTCAACAGCTTAGGGGAAATATTGCACCTATTGTTCAAAAGGTTGGTTCTGGTAGGAGGCCAATGGTAGCAATACCACTTTTGTTTAACTTGGATGCCTGTACAGCTAATCTTTCAGTAACATTACTGTTTTTTGGAATACATGTCTGTTCACGACTGATTTCTTCCACAGGCTTCTATTTGTAGAAAGAAATGATTTAAAAGCCTGCATTAAATAAAATTTCTTTGATTCAAGAAAGCTATTTGAACTTTATATAAAGACAACTAACATTAAAAAAGGGAAATTTGCAATTCAGTGAAGTTATATAGAAATCAAGCCAGATTCCACATATATTTCAAGTTGCAAGACAATACAATCACTAAGTAGATAATAATAAATGAATAATATTCATTGAACTTTTACTGTAAGCTGGGAAATATAAAGTATCTAGCAATTGATCCTCACAATAATATTATTAAGTAGGTACTATTATTATCCCCATTTTATAGATGAGACCGAAGCTCAGAGGGGTCAGGCAATTTGTCCAAAGTTGCAAAGTTAGTAAGTGGCAGAAGCTGGGTCTGAACCCAAGTCCACTTACCTCAGAAGCCCAAGTTCCTTTTGTTTTTTTAAATTTTTTTTGGGGTATAGTTGATTTACAATGTTGTGTTAGTTTCAGGTGTACAGCAAAGTGAATCTGTTATACATATACATATATCCACTCTTTCTGTTTTTTTTTTTTTAGATTCTTTTCCCATATAGGCCATTACAGAGTGCTGAGTAGAGTTCCCTGTGCTATACAGCGGGGTCTCATTAGTTATCTATTTTATACATAGTAGCGTGTATGTGTCAGTCCCGGTCTCCCAATTTATCCTCCCCACCTAACCTCTGGTAACCATAAGTTTGTTTTCTACATCCATGACTCAAACCATCACCGTCCAACAGAATTATAATTAAGGCCACATATATAATTTAAAATTTTCTAGTAGCCACATTAAAAAGTAGGAAAATAATACATTTTACTTAGTCCAATATATCTAAAATATCCTCATTTCAGATGTAATCAATGTAAAATTATTACTTAGGTATCTTACATTATATTTCCATATTAAGTCTTTGATATCTGGTGTGTATTTTATACTTACAGCTTGTCTCAATTTGGACTAGCCACATTTCCAGTGCTCAACAGTCATGTGTGGCTGGTGCCTACCATACTGAACAGTGTATCACTAGACAATTCATTCACTGAGCAAGTATTTCTTGAGAGCTACTGTGTATCAGACATTAAAGTGGAGAACATGCAAAACAAGGCCCTGCTTTTATGAAGTTTAGCTTCCTTTGAGAGAAATAGCAGATAAGTAAATAAACCCATCAGTAAGCAACTGAACTATCAGACAGTGATCCGTGCTATAAAGAAAACTAGGACAACGTAATAGAGAGTGATGACGTGATTGGTTTGGTTTGGGAAGATCCTACAAGGAAGTGACATTCCTGAGGTATCTAAACTTTCCTTGACTGTCAAACGCTACACAAAGCAGAAGATAGTGCAGGAAGTAGAGCCACAATAAGCATGACTGGCCTAATGAGTCCTATTCCTTTCTATCATGCAATTCTTTGTGCCTGCAACATAATGTTCAAGTGCCTTCCTACGGCTCCTGGCATAAAAAATAAATGACTTTGGCAGTCACCTTCCTCAGGGGATATTGAGAATTTTAGTGAAATGAGGGCTACATACCTCTGATGGGGACTTAACCGAGAGAAAATAGCAGCACAGCCTAAAACATTTAAAATATTACCATGTGGTCTGAATAAAGGCCAAGATGCAATGAAAATAGAATAATTGAGTTGTTCTCATACCATCATCTTCATTCTATTTCATGCATCTCTACTCTTTTTAGAGCTTTTTAAAAACCCCTTTAGGGATACAGACATTTGATTTATCTTATACTAACAAATCAGGGCATACTTGACCTCTTAAGTGAGGTCATATGAAAATCACTAGACCCCTTGAAGAAATCCATACTTAATGATAAAATACATTAAAATTGGATGCAATGTTCTAGCCTAAAACACAAGAAAATGGGCTTTTTCTTTTAAAGTAAGTAGCATTCCAAATTACTTGTATTGAATCAAAGAGCAGTTAACAGTAGAGCGAACCCTGATTTTCATGTATAATGAGAACTGGTAATAACAGTAAAAAGCATAAGAACGTCACACTTACTATAGATAGTCAGTTTTATATCCTTGGCTTGTTTGCCAGCTGCATTAGACACAGTACACTGGTAGCGTCCCTTGTCACTTCTTCGTGCATTCTTTAAATGTAAAATTTGTCCTTTGTCTAGAATTTCAATATTAGAGTCTCCCAAAAATAAAGGCCTAGAAAAAGTAAAATTTTATTCCATGAACCCATTTTTGTTATCCTAAATGTTTTCTATTTTATTAATCACAACAACAATCATTCAATCATATGAATTTAAAAATATGAATCAAAGTTGAGTTTTTTAGTATGAATCTAAAAAAAATACAATGATATGATTAAGTACTTCTGTTCAGAAGAACAGAATTATTAAACCACTTTACTAATGAAAGTAGTAATTATCACTCTGAGACAAAACTTCACTTAAACTTAAATTAACTGAATAATATTAAATTATTAAATTGAACTTCATTTCAAACTTAAATTGTTGAATAATATGAATACAAAACTTAATAATTATCACTCTGAGACAAAACTTCACTTAAACTTAAATTAACTGAATAATATTAAATTATTAAATTGAACTTCATTTCAAACTTAAATTGTTGAATAATATTAATACAAAACTTAATTTCTTTCATTCATCCCCCCACTTTTTTTTTTTGGTTTACAAAGCCGAAATTTCTACCATCATTCAGAAAAGAAAAACTAAGTGTACAGGAGCTTCAAGCTAAGCAATATTATTTGTAAACTAATAACACCTGGAAAAATATTTACAATAGAATGAATGGTTATTACTTACTAAAGACAATGATCATGCCAATTTTCCTAAAAAGTAGATATTGTAATAAATATAAATGCTTTTATAATCATAAATACTGAAAGATATTTACCCCAAAGGCAGCTCATATATATATATTTGTCAAGGAAGACTTCTTCTACTATACGGAGTCATTTACTAACTACTATAAAATGCTTACTTTATGTTTGGCAGCAGCTTTATTTAATACTTAAAACATCATGGTAATTAAAGTCTATGATATCCTAAGAGTCATGCCTTTAAAATCCATTGATCTTCTTTCAGGAAGACCCATAGCCAGCTTTTAAAAAGCTGCAGTGAACTAGCCCCATGATAAATAGATGCACTGCTATATTAATAAGCCACCAATCAGACTACAAGGTTAAATGGAAACACATTTAATTTTCTGTGGTAGCATCCCATACTATTCCTTGGTATGACTTTTAAGTTCTCTAAAGCTAAGAGAATAAAGTACCTTATTTTAATGCATTTTAACTGTTTAAAGAAGTGGAATACTTGATAATGCTACTCAAATTTAAGTAACTTTAAAACTTTCACTGATTGTTAATTATGCAAGTAACACAAAAAATTGAAACAAACAAAAAACCATTATAATAAGAAAAGGTCTCCTTGTATTACCCCAATGTGAATCTTTTCTCTAGACTTCTTAACGATTGTCAGTTTAGTTTGTGTTCTTCCACATATTTTTCTAAACATTTTTCACCCATAAATGTATTGCTAGAGGAATCTAAAGTTGTTATACATAAATGGTATTGTATTATTGTTCTACTTTTCACTTGACAATAGCTATGGAGATAGTTTTGGTACATATAGCCTGATCTTACTCTTTTGAATTGCTGTCCAGTGTTTCATAATAAGACAATGCCATACGTCATCTATCCTCTCTCCCAATGTCAAGCTTTAAGCAGTTTTCACTTTTCTGCTTTCACAGTGTTTCAGGGAGTATTCAGGGAGTCAAGCCTTCCTGCAGAACAGATGACCGGCTTCCCTGTCCTAGACACCAGAAGTGTCATTGCTATATTATAGCATATGAGCATTTAAATTTTAACAGATATCAACAAATTGCCCTTCAGAGTACTAATTTACATTGTCCCATCAGAGTCCTATATCCTGATTTCCCATACTCTAAGCCAACACTTGATATTTTTCGAACCTCTACTTTTTCTTGCCAAACTAACCTATGAAAAACAAAATCATATTATTTTGCTTACCTTCTCCAAATTATTGAAGATAAGCATCTTTTTGTGTGTGTGTGTGTGTGTGTGTGTGTGGTACGCGGGCCTCTCACTGTTGTGGCCTCTCCCGTTGCGGAGCACAGGCTCCAGATGCGCAGGCTCAGCGGCCATGGCTCACGGGCCCAGCCGCTCTGCGGCATGTGGGATCTTCCCGGACCGGGGCACGAACCCACGTCCCCTGCATCGGCAGGCGGACTCTCAACCGCTGCACCACCAGGGAAGCCCGAAGGTAAGCATCTTTTAATATATTTATTGATTAACTATATAACTTCTTAATTGGCTGTTTATACCCTCCACACATTTTTCTATGTTGTTTGTCTTTCTTATTGACATATAAAAAGTTTTTACACAATCCTTTATTTTATACACTGAAAACCTTTACTCTTTGCTATTTAGGTCTTAGACAGCTGCTTTCAGAAATTATAATAATACACAAGGGCCAAGAGAAACATCTAATTGCTCTTTTGTGGTTGTTCCTTTTTGACCATATATTAAACTAGCTTAAGCATGCATCTTGCTGTCATAAGCAAGTTTTCCTTTTTAATAATTCAAACAATTCCATGTAAAGACAAGATTATCTCTGTACTTGGATCTTGCATTTTTCATTCTTAGCCCTTAGTGTATATTTAGTGTATAATAAATGTGAGTTCCTCTGTGTCTCTAAAATAAATTCCCAGCATTTATGAAGTCCTACAATTCATAAATTCATAAATTTGAGGCCATTTTTGAACAATATTGTTTTTCCTTCATGTTCATTTAATAATATTCTATGTGGTAAGATAATTAAGAGGGGGAAAATCCACATCTATTTCCAAACAATTAGATCCTTGTAACAAATACAGAAGAGGTACTCACTTGCCATCTTTGAACCAGTGAATAATGGGAAAGGGAGTGCCTTTGACTTGGCATTCAAGGGTGGTATCCTGGTTGAGGACAACTGAGACTTCACTTGGGGAGCTGGTGCCTATTATGGTGGGTGGGACTTGAACAAAGACATTTTATCATGAAAATCTATGACTTAGCAAAAAGAGTGGGGAGTGAGAGAAGATAATGATTTCTATAATATTTCAACAAGATCTTAATGTTAAAAGTAAAATAGCATAAAATAATCCCTTTCATATCACATCTGCAGACCCAAATGTCAAATTTAAACATAGGAACACGTTCATGAAAGATTTGATAGCAAGACAATTACTTGGAAGAATTATAGTAGTAAAGAACTCATTTTGAGGAGTATTAAATCAATGTACAAAAGGAGTTTAGAATATAAATGAGCAGTCAAGCTCATATAATGAAATTTACTACTGCTATACGTTTTAGATAATGAATGACATAGTCAATGACAAACTTATAATGTTTAAATTCTATCATAGTGCTGTTGGACATATATTACCCTTGTCTCTTTTAAAGGGCTCCTATGCTAAAATTGTAAATGAGATATAATGTGAAAAGATTGTACTAGTTTTTATTCTCAGAATTATAAAGCATATTAAAGAGCTCCCATAAACTTCCCTGGTCTTTGACTCCTCCCCCTTTATATCACACTACCATGCTTGATCTTAATCTTCAGAGCAATGATCAGCCATTAAAGGGTTTCAATAAGGGAGGGCTGTGATCAAATTTGTTTTAAGACCACACGGGCTTCTGAATGAAGATCAGATTCCAGTGGCAAATACTGGATGAAGGGGAGTAGTTAGGAGGCTATTACATTAATTCAGCTTATAAATTATAATTAACATGGAATTAAGAAGCAGATTTAACAGGATGTAGACAGATTTACAGAGTCAGGGAGAGGGAGGTAGGAAGAATGAGCACCAGGTTGTGTCAGAAGCAAGTGGATGGATGGAGGTGCTGGTCACTATGATGGGGGTCAGTTTTCTATGCCACTGAGATATTCAAGCCAAGATATTGTAGAGGAGAGCAGATATATCACCTGAGAGCTCAGGGAAGAAGTCTGAGTTGGAGATAAAAATGTGGGAGTCATCAGTGCACAGACAGCAGTGCACAGACAGCAGTCAAAGTCATGAGAGTAAATGAGTGCCGAGAGAAATAATGCCGATGAGACTAATGATAGAAAAGATCACTTTGTTTTTATAACCTATACTTAAATACAATAATGGTAATTTTAGCAGAGGAAATTCAAAGTACTTCAGGCTTTGAGAAGACTTATGAGAGAGAGAACTTTTATGTTTTAGCAGTTTACGAACGGTAATTCTAATGCAGCATCATTCCCAGACCTCACTTCCACTCCAGACTTACAAATCATATGCCCTTTCGAGGAGCAAAACATTGAAAAGGAAGGAAGTCATTTTATCACAAAGTAAATTTTAATAAGCAAATATAATCTCACAAACTAAACTTATAGAAATTTTATGATTAAAACATTTTAAATGTTTTAAATCCCAATTTATTACAGCTGCTACCCATTCTCAGCATTCTCCCCACTTAATTAGAATCAGGGCTGAGATTGTTTAGTTATAGGAATTAATTAGAATGCAGGGGAGGGCGAATTTACTACCTTCCTCAGTTCAAGTACAACCTAGCAGCTTTAGGAGATGTTGGCAACATGAATGAATTTTACTGTGCATCATCCTGTATAGTTACTTCCCAACGAATTTCCTGACCACATCATTAGAGAAACTAACAAGAGCAGTAATTTAGTATTTTCTGTACAAGACAGTACCAAGTACCCATAGACATCGCTATATGATAATAACAAATACCTATACACTTTCTATATCACATGGTTCTGATTAACCAATATTAAAGACAAAAATAATAATAGAATAAAATGAATGATATTTCTCCTATCAATTTATTTTTCATCTCTTTACTCTTTAATACAGTTAATGCTGTCCTATATAAGAAATGCATCTGAACTGCAGTTTTTTAAAAGAATGTTTTCCTTACCTAGCACATCGATGTTAAAATACTTTTGAGAAGTGCCTGCAGTATTAATTGCTTTGCAGGAATATCTTCCTGCATCCTCTGGAGTGGCTTTGAAGAGCTTTAATATCTTCCCATTGCTCACAATCTGAATAGTGCTGCTTTCAGTCACCTTTTAAGGCCAAAAGGGTCAGTGTTATTTCCAATCCTAATAAAAATGCATAATTAAAATTTGAAGTAAAATTTTTATACTATTATTAATAAGAAAGTCACATTTGAATGATTTACTTCAGAGGGAGAGGCAAGGACCTATGCATATTTGGATGTCTCCATTTACCTGGACATCATCTTTATACCACATAATGATGGGAGATGGAGTACCTTCAACTTCACAAATGAGACTGGTCAGCTGGTTGACCAACACGGACACATTTGTTACTTGTTCTTTATCTTTAATTACTGGAGGAACTGCAAAAAGTGAGAAGTTGTAGTCAGCTAGTTTTAAATAAATATTATATACAAAGTTTCTTTCCAAAGGACTTTAGAAAGCAAATTCTGAGATACTTGATAGCTAGGAAGGCTGGTCATACTTAAGACAGCTTTTATTATGAAATGAAGAGTCTTGACCACTATATTTATAAGTAATTCATTGAATTTTTACTTTAATTATTATTTTAGAGTTTTGAATTAAGGATAAATTTAAGGGAGATCCTATTTATTTCACATACCACTCAGAATGCAAACTGCTAGAGTCTCAAGTTATGTGAGACTACTTTGCTGATGAGAATGAATATTGCCCAGTGTTTCTGGAAGCCAATATCCATCAAATTTCAAAATGCACTATCCTTTGACGTGCAAAGTGCCGTATATACATGATTTCATTGAAGCATTACTTAGAATAGTAAACAAATGGTACCAAACCAAATGCTCATCATTACTAGAAGAAAGTTAAGTAAATCTTGGTATGGTGGGATGCTAGGTAGGCATAAATAAGAGTTAGGAATATTGAATAATCCCCAGGATAGAGTGTTTAATGAAATAGGCAAGGTGTGGAGTAATGTATATAATGGTCTACTATAAATGCTTTTTGTATGTAAAAAAAAGAGGATGAAATATATATTCATATTTCTTCATTTTTGCATAAAAATATCTCTGGGAAGATACATCCACACACATATATACCTAACAACTTTCCCTGCCCATAGGGAGGATAAGCAGATGGCTTAGCTCAGGTCCAGGGGACTTTTGACTTTGTATCTTTTTCTACCATTTGAACGTTCAGTGATAAAAAATAAATCAATAAAGGCAGTTAGACCACTACTTTTCTGGTCGATAACACGTCTATTCACATAAATATTAAATAACACTAGACTGAAAGAATAACATATATAAAAGAATCTGAAAATGTCACATTTTCAGTTACACGATTTTAGCATTTCTATCTGTATTTACCATGGACTTTGAGGTTATATTTTCTTTCTGTGGTTCCCGCTTCATTGACTGCCACACAAATGTACTCCCCATTGTCATATGGCGTAACAGAAGCAATAACCAACAATGTACCATCTTCTAATATAGAAATACCAGGATCTCTGGCTGTCAGCTCTCTACCATTCCACAACCATTTGATGGTTGGTTTGGGGGTACCTAAATAAGAAATTAAAGCTTTGTGATATTTTACAACAAAATTAGAAGTCACTATTAAATAGCAAATATCCTGAGGAGAAATAAAATTTGTTATGATTATAACATGTACCCTTAGGTACTATGCTTCTTTGAAGATACTGCTCCTGGCATGGGATTTTGACGAGATTATGGTATTTAATGACTCTAATTCCTGATCAGTGTTAAAAGATGTATGGTTTGTAGTGTAGCATTTGATTAAAGTTGTTTTTATCAAGACATTCAGATGACAGTAAGCAAAGCAAAACATTTTCTGGAGTGAGTTTATGCTGCTAGTGGGGGAAAAAAGCTATATTAATTAAATGGACTAGAAATGGGGAGAGTTTTTGGATGAAAATAAAGGAAGAGCAAAAACAAGATGCTATCAGAGGAATATACATGAAGATTGCTCAGAGTACATAAATGATGTACAGAAATGATGCTTCATAAGTCACATTTTAAACAGGCCTGATAGAGCAGAGATGAGGAACGTCTACTATCCACACATCTTCTGGGGATCCCATTCTGTTAAACAGAGGGCAATAGATTATTTCTTGACTTTTTATACTGAAAAGAAAGCTGAGAAAGCAGTGAGCAGAACTGCTTTCCTCAATTTATTTATGACCAAGAGAGTGAATGGAAGTTACATAACTCATGAATGAAAGTGATAAAAACCATCTTAAAATGCATAATGGAGCCAAAAGGACGTACCTGAAATAGACAAACAGTAAACTCTATAATAAGAATGTATTTATTTAGTAAACAATGTGCCAGGTACTATTCTAAGTACTTTCACATTTTACTTAATCTCTATAAAAATCAAAAAAGCACATTCAATAAAATTAATATAATTGTATAAGAAATGGCTAATAATCTTATATTAAAGCATAATAAAAATATTAAAGAATGGTCATATATCTAAGTACAAGAGAATGGCAGGAATACATAGAATGTGTCATTTAGGTTAAACTCAAATTGAGTTAAGGAATTATAAAAATGACTGTGATTGACTATGAACTAATAAAATGACTATACTTATGGGAAAAAACAAAACAAAAATATTCGCCTATTTCATCATCCTCATAGTAAGATGCTGACTGATGAGGAAGAGAAGAGAAAACTGATGGACTGCAGTTGTTCATGTTGTCAAGGAAAAAAGGGGGTTATAATCATTTCCTTACATCTTACTCATTCTTTTATGTGGTTCTCAAACGTCTCAATTAATATTTGTTAAGTTAATAAATGAAAAAGTAAATGAACAAGCAAAAGAAAGAAACTGTGTTCTATTTTATTTCTAAATGGTAGAACAACCATGGTCAAGATGAAATTCATGGCAAATAAAATGAAAAGGCATCTAGCTATTTTAAATGAACTCAAGAATTCTATCCCCGGTGAGAATAGAGTACTAGGAAGAGGTGGTATTTCAAAATGGAAAAGGGAAGTCCAAGCCAGCTTGGGAGTCAGGGATTCAGCGGAGAGTACTGAGCAATAGTGCCACTGGCAGGGCTCCATCAGTAGTAAGCACCCACAGAACTCAGCTGAACGTAAACCTTTCTCAAGGATCCTTCTCCAGGCCTTGCCTCCCTCCCCACTGGCTCCAGGAATAGTTACTGACAATTCTTTAGATATCTGAAAATCTTGTTAAAGTTATCTTTCTTTTAATGCTGTTAAGAGAGGCAAAATCTTGCTACAGTAACAGAGACAGCCTTAAGGACCTTCAACTGCCACTGTCTCCAGGGACAGGAGAGTTAAGAGTTACATGTGGGAGCACTAATGCTACCAGTGGCATGGAGCCCTCCAGGAGGTCACAAAAAGAATACTGCTTGGTCTTTGCCAGAACTGCTACAGACTCATTTGAGTCATTGCAGATGAACGCATATGCGAAAGAAAGGATGTTCTTAACCATCTATTGGGCATCCAGAGTAAGGTGATAGTGACAGTGCCTTTTTCACATCCTCTAGAGGAGAGAGAATAACAATCTCCTGCCAGGAAACATGGTGGGATAGAAAACCCAGAAATTCAGGGAGAGAAGGAGTCTGGACAAGCATCAGAGAGCCAAGTTACAACCCGGCTCCAGAATTACCAGTAGAGGATAAATCTAGAAAGAGGTTTTTAGAAAAGAAGTATCTAGAACAAACAAGGGGATTGCCCTAATTTATACCCCTGACTGAGATAAATATGCAAAGTTTGAATAGCCCTATCTGTCACATTTTAAAGAGAATTCTTGTCAAAAATACAATGAACTACAAGAAGTAACAGGAAAAGCATGAACGACCTGGAAAACATGCTAGATAAGGCAAGTTTGAAAAAACAGAAGGTATTTCCAGTGAAGGAAATAAAACACCTGGGAGGGAAAAATACCTATTCAACCTAGTTGTTATTTGAAAGAGGGATTAGTTTCCATTATGCCCAAATGTTATAACGAGGACTGACAAGTAGAATTTTATGATGTTTGGGGTTCAATATGGAATTCTGGAAGAATACAACATTATGCCAATGCCCATGTGTCCGAGTATTCCACACCTTTTGCAGGACATGGAAATGCAATGCGTTGACTGGCCACTCTTTCTTGGAATGGAGTGTTATACGGAGGCTCTAGATCTTCCAGCGTAGGTGGTTCTGTTAGAAAAAGAAATGCATTATCACAGGCTTTCCTTGGGCAATATCGAACTCTTCTGAGGCTAAGTATGACACCTGCTTCTCTATTCCTACCTTGGCAATGGTATCCTCTCTGAGAGGAGTGCTTTTCCTCCTGATTGGACATGGCTGGTTCCCGCCAGTCAACAAGATTTCACTATAAACATTATCTCCTCAGAGAAGTCCTACACGACAATTCAATCTGAAGTAGCCAACTGCTGGGAGCATCACCCTATTTTAATTTTCTACACAGCACGTCTCACGATCTGTACTTGCTTGCTTTCTGCCTACTTACAGAACCGCTCACGAGAGCAGGTGTTTTACCTTTGTCACTATTTCCTCCTCACTGCCCAGATCATGACAGACGCCTGTCAGGAACTTGATAAACACCTGTTGCTTGAAGGAGTAAAGATTCATCTTTTTTTTTTTTTTTCTGGCCGTGACACGTGGCCTGTAGGTTCTTAGTTCCTTGACCAGAGATCGAACCCATGCCCCCTTGCAGTGGAAGCTTGGAGCCCTAACCACTGGACCGCCAGGGAAGTCCCCAAGGATTAATATTTAAACCCTCAAAATAAGGCCTACATCATTACAGGGAACAGTGGACCTCGATTTCTAGGGATTAATATGGAGTGCAAATTACCACTGTGAGGTAAATCCTACTCCAACCCACTCTGCCCACAATTTCTTCCAAACCAAAAATAGCGGGTGGGGCACTTATCTAGGATTATTTCCACTGTCTACATCATCCAGGGCAACTCCATTTTCAAAGGTAAACAGTTTTGTAATGTATAGTTTCGTTTCTTTCTGGAATCATTCTCCTTTCAAAGTTAACTAGAGAGTCATAAAAGTTATATAGAAATCTTCTGAAAGTGATCCAAGACCATCCAAGACTATATATTCTGTATAGACTCCAGGGTTTTTCGCTCACTGTACAAATATTTTCCTAGGCCAAAAATCACCTTGGACATGTAGCGTTATCTCCGTCTCATCACTGCCTGCTATGTTAGTAGCGACACATGTATATATGCCAGCATCGGAGAGCACAGCTTGGTCGATGCTGAATGTTCCATCTGGATGACTAATATGCTGCAGTCCATCAACCAAAATGGCGCTTCCACCTGTAAACCAGGTGATTACAGGAAGAGGTGTCCCTTGAGCACTGCATGGAATGTCCACTCTTTGACCAACTTGGACCTTCATAACTGTAGGGCCACGCTGTATCTTTGGAGGCACTGGAAACAGCAACTGAGTATTAATAATCCAAGTTTTAAAAAATTCCTCCTTTTCTCACTTTAAATGAGAGCTCCTTACCAAGAGGCAGCATAAGAAAGTGGAATAATCTCAGCATTTGGATCCAGGCTCAGGCCACTTAACTAGCTGTGTGATCTAGGGCAATTCAGTGAATTTCCTGAGGCCTGTTTCCTTGATAATCTAGGCAAAATAACCTCTTCAATACCAATACACTGCAAGGGTTATGGGAAATAATGAATATAAAACTCCTCATTCCAAACTCGAGGAAAAGTAAGCATTTAATGATGTCAGATTTCTTATAATATGTAAATAACTTAAGGTTTAAAGCCCTCTTAAATGGCAATCCAGTTAATTTCTAGCATCTAAGTGAGCAAAACAAAAAGCATTTCTCTCCATGTATTCTTAGTTTTTGTTCTCTTTGTGGAAGGTTTAGCCAGACAGTATGAAATATTTCTAATAAAAGCTTTTGTTAATTTCAGAGAAGAAAATCAAGATAAAGCCTCTATTATTTCCCTTTATCTACATTCCTTCAGAAATTTAAATGAGATAATTTATCAAAACACTGGTAAGTAGTACTGCGTTCCACATACAAGCATTATGAACTATAGAATCAAGTTGACTCATAAGAATATGATTAGAATTTATGTACTTTACTTCCCTAACAAACCCCATTCCTCTGTCCTTTTGTTAAAACTTAATGTTTAACCAGTATATTCTAAAGGTTTTCCCTTACAACAAACTTTTAAGTTTGATAGTACAGGCATACTTTATTTTATTTTATTGTGCTTTGGTTCATTGCATTTCACAGATATTGCAATTTTTACAAATTGAAGTTTTACGGCAACCCTGCATTGTCAAATGACGGTTAGCATTTTTTAGCTATAAAGTATTTTTAAATTAAGGTATGTACATTATTTTAAAAGACAGAATGCTATTGCACACTTAATGGACTACAGTACAGTGTAAGCATAACTTTTATAGGCACTGGGAAACCAAAAAATTTGTGTGACTGACTTTATTGCCATATTTGCCTTCCTGAGATGGTCTGGAACTAAAACAGTAATATCTCCAAGATATGCCTGTATTATTATCATCATTTTATGAAAGAGAAAATTAAATATAGAAGAGGGAAGGTAATATGCCTAATGCTAGTAAATGACAGAACTCTCATTGGATTTCATATCCCACAGTCAAGAGGACGCTACTGCAGTGACTGATCTGAGAGTGAAATCAGGTCAAAACTATTTGAGAAAATTTCTTCTGACATTTGAATGTGTGGCTTACAGTACGCGCTCACTAAGCATGTGTTGAATGAATGAGTAATTATCAATAGATAGACTACGGCAAATTGAGAGAAGAAAGCAGACTACCTAGAGAGTTTTAAAGTAGTTAAAGAATCCCAGGAGCAGAATGTTTTCAGTGGCTGAGCTCTATAAACATTGAAAATGACCATTTATATGCTATTAAGTTCTTCCTTGGGCATTCACATTCACTTCAACAAAAAGCCACCGGTCTAAACACATTTTCTCTTTTTATGGTGTATCAACAATAGTCATAAGTGACTGTAGACATCTAGTAAAACAGATATCCAAAATTTTAATACTGTGCATCTGAGGAAAAAGGGGAGAGTTGTTTACAGAGGGAAGATAAAGATTTCAGAGTAATTGAAAGAAAATCACAAGTCTCAGATTTTAGAAAATTTTTCTATAATTACTCTCTATACAATTTGAGGTTAATTATCAAAGAAACTGGGACAATAGGTCTCCCTGTGGCCAGTATATGCCATAGCATATGCCTTCATTTCAAAACTCACCATGGACATTTAATTTAACAGACTGAGTCACGTTCCCAGCAATATTTGTGGCAACGCAAAGATACATCCCACTATCTGAAACGCGGGTCTCAGTGATCTTCATTGAACCAGAAGGAAGGAACGTGTGTCTAAAAGAAAGAAACCAGAGAGTAGACCATAAAGTATGAGGATTTAAATATCCCCTATGCAGCTACAATTCAATGTGAAATTACTACTCTGCAAGCTCTTTTTCAAACCATTCTCCCATCTATAATGTCATTTCTATACACCTTAAAAGTCAGGAATTTTCATAATTATCAAAATTGTCTTGTGTATTCTGTATGATGTTCTTACAAATACCAAATCAGTTTTCTTTTACATTTAAATCTAATGTAAGGGCCTGACATCGTCAAATAATTGTACATCTCTCTGCTTTGCTAAGTTGCAACTTTACAAAGCAAATGTATCGTTTAATAAACTTTAAATATACTCTGAACACATTATTGCTTTTTTCTACAATGCTTCATTTAAAAGTTTAGTATCCTAAAATAAAGGCAAAAAAAGGTATATATGCCATTCTCAGATATATACTGAATATATTCCTCTTATATAGTTAGGTAAACCAGATCTACATATAAAAATGTTATTATGTTAATTGTACTAAAATAGCTTTAACAGGGAGGAGGTCAAATAGACCTACTTACTATCAAGATTTCTCGTAAGCTAAGACAAATAAAGTGTGCTATGGGCCCAGAGACAGACAAATAGATAAACAGTTAAAGATGGAACCCCCCCCTTCAAAAAAAAGACTTAAGCATGTGTGAGAACTCAACATGCAATATCAGAGATGGTGTTACAAAAAGTCAGGAAAGGATTGACTATTCCAAAATGGTGCTGGGCAAGTGGCTCTCCACATGGGAAAAATAAACAAATAAAATTAGAGCACTACCTAATACCACACACAAAATAAAAATTCAGATGTATTAAAATCCAAAATGTGAAAACAAACTTAAAAATTGCAATAAAACATTGGAGTTCTGTTTATGATCTTCCTAAAGCAGAAATCTAAAAAAATAATAGATTAACACCTTGAGCTACATAGAAATTTTTAAATTCTGTACAACCAGACACCATACATAAACCTGAAAGGCTAGGAGTAGACTGAGAGAAGATATTTTCAACACGTACAACAAACAAAGGATTGTTATTGAGAACAAAAAACAAATTTCTACATTCAATAAGAAAAAGAGAAACAAGTCACCAGTACATTGCAGCAGGTTTAAAGAGGCAATTCACAGATAACACAAATGGCCAACAAACAAGGAAAACATTCCAGGCTCACTAGAGTTCAGTCACGTGAAAAGTAAGACAGTTGCAAGACACCATTTCACATCCAGACGAATGGCAAAAAATTTTAAGTCAGTCAACACCATGCAGTGATTATAATGTGGCAAAAGGTACACTTATATTCTGTTGATGGAAGGTAAATCAGGATTGCCCCTTCAGAAGGCAGTTAAGCACAGTCTATAAAGGTGAAAATAGTAATTCATTCTAACTAGAAATTGGGGTTCTAGGTACAAGTCGCAAAGAAACATGCATATGCATACAAAGAGAGATAAAAAGATATTCCCTGATGGGTTTCCCTGGTGGCACAGTGGTTGAGAGTCCGCCTGCCGATGCAGGAGACACGGGTTCGTGCCCTGGTCCGGGAGGATCCCACATGCCGCTGAGCGGCTGGGCCTGTGAGCCATGGCCGCTGAGCCTGCGCGTCCGGAGCCTGTGCTCCGCAACGGGAGAGGCCACAGCGGGGAGGGGCCCGCGTACCGCAAAAAAAAAAAAAAGATATTCTCTGAAAAGCCATTTCTAAAACCAAGAAAAAGAAAAGAAGAAAATGTAGAAAGACAAAACAAACAAGAACATGAATGTCCATACACAGGGAAATGTATAAATAAAATGTAGAATATGTATATGGTAGTTAAAATGAATAAACTGAATATATGTATAAAATGGCTAAATGTTGACTCAATAAAGCAAGCAGTAGAATAATAATATAGAACATGTTACAATGGTAAATTGAAAACAAGTACACAAAACAAAATTAAAAACAGAGAAAACAATATTCTATACTATTTAAGGATGTATGCATAGGATATACACCAAGTCTGTGTCAGTGTTTGTGCCCCTGGGAAGGGAGAAAAGAGATTATGACTGAGGAGGGGAACAATGAAACTTCAACTTTATCTGAAATGTGGTATTTCTTCTATTCAAAACTATTCGAGGCAAATATTTTTTCAAACAAATAGTAAAGTAGTTCTTAATTGTTTACTTTTTTTCTCACCAGTGGTAGGGAAACTACTGTGGCATGAATTTATAGCTTCATAACCATACATCAACAAGTCTAACAGACAATAGCTAGAGACTGTAATTCTTATTCCGCCAGTAACTTCTGGCATGATGTTGAGTTAAAACAGTAACTGCTACCATTCTTTGAGAACCAGAGACGGGATATGGAATGTACATTATCTTATATCATCCTTTCAGGTATTATACCCATTTTATAAACAAGAAATCTGAGGTTCAAAGAGGTCCACTGAAAAAAACTGCCTAAGTTTCAGGTAAGCTTTAAGTGGTGGAGGTAAATTAAAACTCACATCAGCATGGCAACAAAGGTTGCGCTCTTAAGGGCTCTGGCATTCTGCTTTCCATGTCACTTAGCCTATCAAATATATTGTTTCAGTGGGCCTTTATTTGTATAAGGGTTTAAGTTCAATCAAGAAGATTTTTACACAGTCATCTAATGAAAGTCAAATCCTAGATACTAGAGAATGTATTGTGTTTTATTGCTCATCTGGGATTACTGGAATTTTATACTATGCCCTTTGTGCTAACCAGGATCTACATACAAATCCACTCCATTTTCATAACTACCTTGTAGAATGCACCAGTGGGAAATTATGTCAAAGCTGGGTGTTAGCATTTCTGCTATTAAAGAATGACTTAGAAGGTATATATATTTTCTGTAGGCTCGAATGTACGTGTAAATTATCTCAAATTTAAAAGTTTTTTTTTTTTTTGAGACATTTGAAAACCTGAACAAGTACAGTCACCTGTCCCAAGAGATTATGTTTCACATGTTTCGATTCATCCCAGGTCCCCTACCTTGGAGAGAATGGCGAGATGAGCTGGGTTTCTTTGGCCCAGGTAATTATGGGTGGGGGTAAGCTCTTCACTTCACATGGAAGTGTCACCTCTACCCCTGCAAGGACTGAGATCTCAACAGGCTTATCCTGGGACAGTCCTCGTTGATCTCCGAACACTCTGGGCCTTACTAAAATAAACACAAGTTTTGAAAGGGAAACAGTACATTGAAAACAAAGCACACTTTAATTCACACTAAAATGGGGACTACTAATATTCTTCAGTAATTTGCAAAAAGATGCTGTTTGTTCCAAAGTCTCAGGACATGTCTAAAGCTTTCCATTAACACACATCGTGAGAGCTTAAAGGAAAAGGACTAGAAAGTTTTCCTTTTTAGCTCCTTCTTTCAGAACACAATGCAGAGGTCGGCTGAAATGCCCTTCTGGAATCTAGCATCTGTAAAAGCAACCCCTCAAGGCAGAGCACTAACCAAGATATAGCTGAGGTTTGGCTTTGTTTTAACTAAGTTTTAACTAAGTGGTGTTTCTAAAGAGGGTTGGGTGACATAAGCGTACTCCTTGGGAAAACACCATAAAATTTTTCCGAAAGGCTATACAATTCCTCTCCCTTTAAATCAGAATCTAAGTAGAGGAGATGTTGGTTGGCAGGAAAAATGCATTTTTTGTACAAAACTATAAACTTGGAAAAGCAGTTCACTTTAGGGGTACAGCCCTCTAGTAACATTATTTGGGAGAGAAATGTGAGTTTTGGCAGACAGACAGCGTCAAAGAAAAACATTCCTCCCCGAGGGCTCTCACCATAGACAGTCAGCTGCACTTTCCTTTTGGCGTATCCGGCTGCATTGGTGGCGGTGCAGACGTACTCCCCGCTCTCCTCACCTCCAGGGGACACCACATATAGACTTCCGTCAGCCCCTGCGGAAAACTTAGCACTGCTGGTGGAAATCCGCTCGCCCTTCTGCAAAACAACACAGAGCAAAAAGTGTTTTTTAAGATAATAAAGGAGTGACTTAATGTCTGGAAGAAAAGAGAGGAAGAAAAAAATCTCTAAAGGGGAAAATACTAGATTGAAAGAATGCTAATTTGAAGAAAGCTCTTTGTAAGAAAAATTAAACAAACAATGCAAAGGTGACATTTCTTCATACCAAACTAGATCCCCTTCATTCCAAAGCTACTTAAAAGTGGAGGGGATGGGGTTTCTCTGGTGGCGCAGTGGTTGAGAGTCCGCCTGCCGATGCAGGGGACACGGGTTCGTGCCCCGCTCCGGGAAGATGCCACATGCCGCGGAGCGGCTGGGCCCGTGAGCCATGGCCGCTGAGCCTGCGCGTCCGGAGCCTGTGCTCCGCAACGGGAGAGGCCACAACAGTGAGAGGCCCGTGTACCGCCATAAAAAAAAAAAAAAAAAAAAAAAGTGGAGAGCATGAGGTAGCAGCAGATGGGATGAGTGTTTATGCTAAGCCAGGTACCGTTTTGAGCACTTCACATGAATTAATTATGTTAATGCTCACAACAATCTTATGAGTAGGAACTACTACAACCCCTGTTTTACAGATGACAGCATTAAATCTGGGGGCTTGGCAGAGTAACTTGCCCAGGGCCAAACAGTCAGTCAGTGGTAGAACTGGAACTCGAACCCAGGCAGGCAGGCTTGGGGGCCTAAACTCTTAACTTCTGTGCATGATCCCAGCTCAAAGGCCATCCTGTAAAGAAGATTTCATTTTTACATTTCCCTAAAACGCATTAAGCTTCTACTCAGTACCAGAGACTGTGCAGTTTGGGGGATCAGCTTCACCACCATATTTTTGTGCCCAGGATGCAGAAATCTTAATCTTTCAATTTAATTTACGGATGTCAAAACCAACTTCTCTATATTTCAGAGATTTTTAGAAGTATAAAATTAGATGTTATGACAAAATACTTTGGTTGTGACCCTAAATATACAAACGCCATATTTCATTATTATGCCACCATTTTATATTACTTTCTCTCTACCAGATTTAATCTACAGAAAATATGCCACCTTCATGGCTGTTGAAAGATGGAAAGGACTTCCTCAGGAAATGGAAGAAGGAAGTCCTTCTTTCCTCACTGCAAGAACATGAGGAAAAGCCAGAGAACTTCACGACAGGGATATTGAGGGGGATAAATGAGTTCATCTATGTGTCTTATTTTGGCTTCCAGAAGAGCAGAGTCCAAGATAAAGATTTGGAGTCAGGAAGTTTACTTGGAAAGTGATTCCCAGGGGCTTGAAGAGGACAGTTGGAAAGTGAGGCAAGAAGGAAGGAAAGCTAATAAAGGGTTTCACTGCCCTGGTTTCCTCCGTGGCTGGGCTTATAAGCTCAGTGTGCTCGGGGCCCTCTGAGAAACTATGTAGATGCACCCCAGAAGGATTTTTCTGATAGATGAGAAGGGGGACATTTATATGGGACACCTCCCTCTCCCAGGATTTAATGTTCTTGTACTCCCTGACCACTCAGCAGGCTAAGTGGCATTGTGGGGTTTTGGAGAAAGCCCTGAGTCCCCACACTAGAGAGGTACATGCATGAAGAGTGACCCTGGCAGAGAGCATGGAGCAGTCCACCAGAGCTGAGCTTAAGTCAAAAGCGTTTAGGGGATGTGGCAAGGAGTAAAAAAGGATCTGCTACAACATGTGAAGTGCTTAGAAAAGTCCCCGGCGCAAAGAATGTGCTGCATTAGTGTTCACTGTGGTGTTAATACTATTTAAGCATCAAGTAGTTGAATGAACTAAGGACATTTTAAGGTCCCTTCTAAGACGTATGACTATGGGTTTTCCTTTCTGTAAGGTTCTATGGTACAGTGACAAGTTCCATGTATGAAAATATTCAAATACTGTTGTAGCAACACATATTAACAAACATCACTAGATACGTCATTTACCTTGGACCAGATGATAGATGGTTTGGGAATTCCACTTGCCTTGCATGGTAAAGTTACTGGAATGCCTTCAATGGTACTGAGTACCTGCTGTCCATGCTGAATGGTTGGCAGAACTGGAAAAGGAAGCAATATGCAGAATCTGAGCACCCGTCCTTCCATTTAGCCTCACGAGTCTAAAGTTGAACATTTTCAGGATATACGAATATTTCTAAAAACTAGCAAAGACAACCTTTTCTGTTAGAAACGTATGGCAATTTGTAAGGGAGTGTGATAAAGTAAATAAAATAGTTGCAATCTGAAGAATTTAATAAACACTTAAAATCAAGTAGTAAATTAAGTTGATTTTCCTAACAAAAATAAGAGAGAACTGAAGGAAATCGTATTTTCAGGAAATTCAAGCTAGAACTACAGAGTTACACACTTAACATATCTTACACCATTCTCCATTACCCCATTAAGCTGCAGTGAGCTGACTTAACCTCACCTCCAGAGAAATGGACTGTTTAACCACTACAGATTAAATACCTGTCTATACACAAGAATCACTTAGCAAGCTACTAAATTTAACCTCGAAAATAGAATCTATTTTCGTAAAAGGAATTCAAAAGTAAAGCTTGAAAGGCCTCAGGAGTTTACATTTAAAAGTCTAAAATACAAGATTTTAAGTCTATATATATATATATATATATATATATATATATATATATATATATTTTGCGGTACGTGGGCCTCTCACTGTTGTGGCCTCTCCCGTTGCGGAACACAGGCTTCAGACGCGCAGGCTCAGCGGCCGTGGCTCACGGGCCCAGCCGCTCTGCGGCATGTGGGATCTTCCCGGACCGGGGCACGAACACGCGTCCCCTGAATCGGCAGGCGGACTCTCAACCACTGTGCCACCAAGGAAGCCCAGTCAATATTTTTCACTAAGAATGCATATCTTTTGACTTTAGAAAGCAACTAAAGAATTGACATTATATGATTGGAAGCAAAAGGAAAGGGAAGACTTCATCATTCTATTCTGTATATATCTGTTCATCATAACCAACGTGCATACAAAAAATTATCAATACTCAATGTTCTCAAAATAAAGAATTCGATTAAAGAAGCTCCCAGGGACTTCCCTGGTGGTCCAATGTTAAAGAATCTGCCTTCCAATGCAGGGGACACGGGTTCCATCCCTGATCAGGGAACTAAGATCCCACATGCCACAGGGCAACTAAGCCCACGTGCCACAACTACTGAGCCCGGGTGCCTCAACTAGAGAGAAGCCTGTGTGCCACGAACTACAGAGCCCATGCATTCTGGAACCCACGCACCACAACTAGAGAAGAGAAAACCTGCACATCACAGCTGGAGAGAAGCCCGCGCTACACAACGAAGAGCCTGTGCGCTGCAACAAAAGATCCCGCATGCCTCAACGAGGATCCCGCATGCCGCAACTAAGACCCGACGCAGCCAAAAAAAATAAATTAAATAAATAAATAAATAAATAATAAATCTTTTTAAAAAAAAAAGCTCCCATACGTGAAAGTACCTAACATAGCGCAAGGAACGTAATGAAAGCCCAATATATACCAGGAATTTCCTTTCCTTCCCCCAGAAAGATGAGACTGGAGCTGTTCCCTAGAGCTCAAGCACTCACTGTGGCTCTTGTTTTTAAGTCAAATTTCTCTAGAATTATCCCAGCTACCCCGGAGTAGAAGTTTGCCAGAACAAGAGAAACCAGAGACCTCAGTGCAAAAGCTTCCTTTTGAAAGGCTTAGATGAGCTTTGCTACATCCTTGTATTTTCCTAAGGCTGGGATTATTCTTTAGATCATATCTTCTTAAAGAATTGGCAGTAAATTCCCAGCCATAGACAAGAATGTCAGGCTACTCTCTAAAGTGAGAAATTTAATTTCCAGAATCATCATGGAATAGTCAACTTTCAACTTTGCTGTCATTTTATGGCAACATGGAATAAGCCATTTTCTTAAATACATATTCAGTTCGACAGCTATAAAGGCAAGTGGCAAATTTAGGCAACGGTTTTCAAATCTGATGACATTTGAGTATGGAAGAGTTTTTCTTTCCAGATTGTCAATCTATGTAAATCAACATGACAATTAAATAGTTTGTCATTTTAATTTGCACATATTTATATGGGCATTCGTTAATTCAATTCTTCTAAGAATTCTTTGAGAGCCTTTGATTTACAATGTGGTGTTAATTTCTACTGTACAGCAAAGTGACTCAGTTATACATATACATATATATATATATATATATACATTCTTTTTTAAATATTCTTTTCCATTATGGTTTATCTCAGGATATAATAAATACTCTTAAAAGTGGAGAGGCAGAGTGATGAAATTAACATAAATACAGAGGTATACAGAATTTGTGATACTGGATCACATCCAACTCAAAGGCAAATCTGTCCTCTAAATAGCTGTTTGGTTTAGTTCATGTCAAATGCTGGGTTAATTTTTCTTAATCTTATTAACTAAATCAGTTACTCATTTTGGCCTAAGATGGATGAAACGATGTTGTGAAATGACCTTTTAAACTTTTAACTGGTAAAATTTTTTGCATCTTGATAAACCACATCATTGGTTCGTCTGCCTTCTCCATACTCCTTGGATCTGGCAGACATCACAACTAATCATGTCACTCTTTCACCCAAGTGAAAATTGATATCAGAATTCTTCTCAACACAATATTCTAGGCAGTTGCTAGATGCCAAAGGGAGATGACATGAATGCATTTCTACCGTAGACTCTCAAACTGGTCCATAAGCACCCTCCGCAAAATGTATGGACTGATCTTCTTTAAAAAATGGTTAAACACAGCTATACCCAATTTGACATTATGTATTTACTCAACTCATTTAATGTTACTTTGGTATTTCTTCAAGAACATCTCACATAATGTTGGTGGAGATTGGTACAAGATTGGTATAGGACTGAAAGAGGTAGAAGACGCTATTTACAATGAGAAGCACACATTAAAAAGATGTCCTGTATCCACTGAAAATTTCAACAGAACAAGCAAAACTTGGAAATTACTGGATTCTCCAATCCAGGCCCTAAAAAAGACTGAATCAACTACTAAAAATAAATGTTCTATTCTACTTTTATCCCTGTACACAGAGCTAGTTTTTAATACGACACTTTAAAAAGCAAAGTCTTTAAAGGAGATACACAAAAGAAGTTACGACAATTTCTTAAGCTATGAAGCTGTTATTTATTGAGATGTAAAAAGTTGGTAACGGTTACTCACGAATGGAAAAAAGATGGTTTCTGGATTTTTTTATTTGTGACCTTTAAGTTATTTAACACGCAAAAAGATTGTTTGGAGCACATGAAGTGGCCTTTAGAAAAGTTTAGGTCATTTCTAGCAAACACACAAAGGGGTCATTAGTAAGAAAATGCTTGTGGCACAATCCGAGAAGAAGAGGCAATTTGGATGGCACAGTAAGTTCAGCTTTCCTGAAATTAAAATGTACTTTTAAACATAACTCTTTGAGAGCTGAGTTCACTTTTATCAATTAAGAAACCACTTACAAAAGCCCCTGGAGAGACTCAGCAAGTGACTCCCAATAATGTCCTTTTGTATATACAGAAAAGGGAAATCTGGAAACAGGCTTAACAATGTAAATATTGTTCAAGAAATAAGGCTTTTTGTTAAGAATAACAATTAGGAAAGATATCTGCTTCTTAAAACTAGAAGAACAGAGTTATTTGATTTAAAGATATGAACCCAGCTTTGAACATGGTTTGGAAAGAATTATGATGGGTGCGCCTCTTACCATGCACGTCCACAGTGGTAGTTTTGCTAATGGTTCCAGCAACATTACTGGCCACACAAGTATACTCGCCCCCGTCCTGCAGCCGAGCTCTTTCAACATGGAGACTCCCGTCACTGCGTACAGTGATGTAAGGATTTTGGACCAACTTGAAGGAAAAAAAAAAAGTCATTTTTAATTAAACAGGCAATATTGTGTAAGCCCAAACCAGATCTGCTTTCTTCTCCAACTGGGTTATTAAATGTGTTATAAAATAACAAAATATTTTAACACCCTTAAGTGAAAAATGATGAGAATAAAATGTTACCAAGAGTAGCATCAATTGTATGTCACTGTGATATACCACCAAAAATCCTACCCACTAACATCTGTCAGAATTATGCACATATTGGAAAGGGAAAGAAATAGAAACAACACTAATTCCCTGTTTCTGTAATTTTTGTTATCACGAAGGACCCAAATTTCACTTTTACTTTTGGCTTAATTTGTTCTTTTTCAAGAAGGCTTTACTACCACTTCCAAGCCATCTGACATTTTCATTCTGGCAAACAGGCATCATTCAAGCTGAGAGAATGTGACTTAATCTCAACATGCACCCTTTTCAGTGACAGATACAAATAATATTAGAGGGCAATGTATGATATAGGAACTGCATGAGAGAAGGCTGACAACGGTTTCCGTTAAGAATCATCACCTCTAACTCTGGAACATTTATGCATTTTGTTCAATCATAGGGTACTTTAGTGCTGAAACAGTATCATCCTATGTTATAAGGGCATTTATTATTGAGTGAGGTGCACTCATTTTTCTCAGGTTTTTATGCAAATACAAACAATTTTACATCTTATCCTATGGAATCAATTCACTTTATTTGGTACTTCAATAAGGGAGTAAGTCTAAATACTCTGGAAAATGGAAGGAAAAATGCTCTGGACGAGGTGAAAATTTATTGCTATAGATAGCATGTTTACAGAATAATTCCTTACAACTGTGAAAATTTTTCGCATTCCTTCATAATCAAAAGTTATGCATTGAAAAACGACACAAAGTAGATCCACATTTTAAAATAGTTCACAATAAAAGAATGTTTGACGATAACAATAAAGATTAATATATAAAATGAAAGAATGTTATGAGAATATTAACATTTTATTATGTCCTGCAAAGAAGGATATAAAATATTTAAATCCTATGGAAAAAAACTTCATACTTGCTTCAGTTATTACATATTCTGAAGAGAGTTTACTAGTTACAAAATTATAAAAATTACACCATTGACTATTTCTCCATCATATTAATTTCAAAATAATATGAACTGCATAAACATGTTAATACTGAAGAAAAGTTTTGGTACACTTAAAAAATATATGTTTGTATATTTATTACATTAAAATTTCAATGTTTGGAATACATTGCCTCTTACACAAGAGGCAATATATGAATATGAATTCATATTACGCAAGAGGAATATGACTGCATGGATTTAAAATGTTCTTACCATGGCTGAGTTCTTAATCCACCGACGTTCTGGAATGGGATTTCCAGCCAATAGAACACAAGGCAAAGTCAGCTGCTGTCCTTCAATTACACTGGTCACTGAAGGGCTGATTCCGATGAGTGGAGCAACTAAATCAGAGAGAGAACACAGGCACTGTCAATGTTATTTCATCCAAAGGAAGGCAAGCTCTTTTATAGGCAAAGATGACTACTAATTATGCTATTAGAAATGGAGTTTTCAAGAATAAGATTTTTAAATGTACACGGGTATGAATTGGAAGATAGAGATAAAGGACCCTTCTAAGCAGAGGGAATGGCAAGAGGACAGGTAATAGCAAAGAAGTAGAGAAAGTAAAAAAGAGTAAGTCTATGGCATGAAAGGGCAGAAAAGTCAAGCCAAGAAATTTGCAATGTATTCAAATGGAGAGTGACTGAAAGCATGGATAAATAGAAGAGTGGAATCATCAGAACCATTTTCAGGAAATATCAATCTGAGAACTTACCGGACAAGGGAAAAGTCGAAGGGATAAGATTAGTGAGGAGGCTGTCATAACAGCTCAGGCAAATAAAATGAGGTGGACTCTTAGATGGAAATCAGGGAAGTAATTCTACATAAATCAAAGCAAAATCTCTAAGAGAGTCTTCTTGGGAAATTTAAATATACGTAGATGAATTAAGGGAGATACATAAAGAAAATTTTATAGAAGTGTATTAATGAGATTTAAAAATCACAATAAATGGTGTAATAATTTAAACAATGTAGGACTAGTGCATAAATAGAATTCCAAGGAATAGACATAAGATTATAAATTTAGCACGTGACCAAATGGGTATTTTACTCAGTGGGAAGAGAACATGCAATAAAAATATTAAAACAAGTGTCTTACTACTTGGAAATAACGGATATTATATTCTTAACTTCATATCATACACAGAAATAATTCCATGTGGACTAAAATAATAAGTGTAAAGAAAAGAACTAGAAAAGCACACCACCACAACATGTGTGTGTGTTGTGTGTGTGTGTGTGTACTCATACTTAAGACTTAAATGAATTTATTCAATTGACCTTCATTTCTTCAAATGAAAGATAAGGAGCTTGAAGAGGATGATCTCTATTTCCAGTTCTAACATCATGAAATATGAAATAGGGTGGGGAGAAGGAAGGCTAATGTAGTAATCAGATGTTTACCTGGGTTTTTTTTGGTTTGTTTTTAATGGTACAGGCAAGAGATGACGTACTAAGAGGAGTCTGATGTTTTCAAAAAGTGTGGTGTCTAAGTACTTAATTGATCTTACCAAGTCCTGTCACTGTTACTGTTGCCTGGGACTGGATCTTTCCAAATTGGTTTTCAGCTTCACAAATATATGTTCCTTTATCACTTGCCCATAAGTCTAAAAAGAAGAGATTATTTACTCATTCAACATCATCTGTGGAGCATTAACTATGTGCCAGGCACCGTGCTTGTGATCTGGTAGTTCCCATTCTAGGGGAGGAGACATACCTTGAAAGCAACAATCGTACCACAGTGTGATGACTGCTCTAATTTGAGCTTCAGACAAGGAGCTATGGGGGCACAGAGACAGAAGTGACTGATGGCACAAGGAGGAGTTCGGGAAGGATTCACATAGGAGGTAATACCTAAGCTGTACCTGAAACAGTAGGTAGAACAGAGGAAGGGCAGTCCAAACCTAATGGGCTGCAAAGGCAAGAGCATGACTTGAAAAATCGTGGTCTGTTCAGAGAATGGAAAGCTGCAGTACCACCCTGGGGGCGTTTGGAGGTTTGCAGGGGAGACTGCTTTCATTGGTCCAATGATCAGGGGAGTCTACTGGCAAAAACTAGGGAGACAATGCATGGGGGGGATTCACGAAAGGAACAATATCCCAGGTTCACCAAGACTTTTGAAGGCCCCACTGGAAATTCATGGATGTGATGACTTTGTTTATAATTATTTGAACCTACAACCTAATTCTGTATAAGTGGAAGAAAGAAAGAACTCTTGCAAGAATTGCCCGCCATTTCAGAAAATCACTTCACCAGCCTGGAGTTTTTGAGTCATCAATCCCATATTTCTGTATCAGTCTACATTGTAGCTCTCAAATTCATGGTGATATACATAACATGTATACATATTGTATGAGCATTGCCAGAGTATTATCTATTTAAATACATATTATTTTAATAAAAATTACTTTCCTTTGTTTTCCTTTGTACTATATTTTGCATGTTAAAATAATTTTTATTATGTACGTTGATCAAATACATAGAATTTTCAGAATAATAAAAAGGATATTTATAAAATATTTAAAATTAAAGAGTGTGTTAGGGGACTAGGATGAGGATCGCTGGGTTACAGGCCGTGTGGGCACAGTCAGGAGCCTGAAGATGAAGAGGTAGTCTGGTGCCTTATAAAACAGCAAAGTTTTACCTTATGAGCAACTGGGGAGTCAAGAGAAGATTTTTAAATAGGGGATTGATCGTCACCTTTGCAACTATCTTAACTAAAATAGGCACAGTTTAATCTATTGATAAGACATTGGCAGAGAAAAACACAGCTTTCCATTATGAACAGTTCCATACTATCCCAAATAAAGAGCAGTGACCAAGTTTCTACTCTGTTAACCACATGCATATAACTGCAGAACTGCATCTGGTAAGCACAGTGTTCACTCTCAAAATTAGCAAACATGCATTTGCCAAGGAAAGCTCAGCAAATCACCTAGTTAATAAGTTATACATTGTTTCTAACCAAGATAGTCTCCATATTATCAACTCGGGCTAATTTCTGTAGAAATACAAAATACCAGTGAGAGCTAAGTTTCTCATCACTAGTTTCCTTTTAGATGATTTAGTTTGAACAACTGGGCAACCATCGGTGAATACACTGCCCTCCTTTATTCTTACTTTTCTTTCATTTCTGCTAACTGATTTGTTTTCAGGTCTCATTTGTTTCCCTCTGGGTTGTTTCTCATCACCACCATCACCCTACCTACATGATCCTCCCCATTCTTCCCTCCCGCTCCTGTCTCCTCATATCCTGCAGGGGAGCTGTTCTGAAACAGTACTTTCACATGCCTTTTCGTGCCTATGAAGCTTGGGGGTCTATTTTCTACCTCACCAACTACATTTCTTCACCTGCACATTTCAGTTCCTGCACAATCTGACCCAATCTAATGAGTAATTCTGGTAGGTACTTTTGTGACCATCCACTCAGACAGTAGATTGTAAAATGCCTGAGTGAGGAACCCCATATTTGACTTCTGTCTTCACCTAGCACAGAGCTGTAAGCACTTGTAATTAGACAGTTTAATTTGTACTGAAAGTTTAAGTGGCTAATGCACATTTAATATTGTTAATAAACATGAAAATCACTTATTGGGGGCTTTCTACAAAATACCCTAAAAATGCAATTTTATTAAAAAAAAATCAATTAATCATCTAAATGTTTTTACTCCTCTGGTGCCAGTATCCAACTATTCTTAACAATATTTGAAAAAGTACTAAGGGTTTACAAATATCTGAATGCTTAATAGCTTACAGGTAAAAGTTTGGGATGTGGCATATTTGACTTTTTAAAAAATGTTTTGCTCCAGATAGATATAGCTTTTAATCAAAAATTTTTGATAGTGTATAGTGTCCCTATGTGGTTATGTATTCTTGGCCCAAAATTAACATTAACTAACTACTAGTAATATTTTACCTTTCTATACAACAGGTGGTACAAGAGTCAATAAAATGTGATTACTTATCCACCTACAGGCCCAGGAGACTCTATTTGCAGTAAGAAACAATGAGATATGAAGAAAGTCATATTGCTTCATAAATCTATATGATATAGTAATGACATAAAATTGAATAAATGTTATTCATTTATGACAATTCCTAGATATGAGTTCAGTATTATTTTAAAATGAAATGCAACAAACAAAATATGTTGGCACGATTAATTCACTATTTTAAACATAGCAACACCTATGTATAAAAATGTATAATTTATATGTATATATTTGTATAAAATATATTTCCTTTAACCTACTTGAAATAAAGAGAGCTCCTGTTCTTAGTTGGCTGATGGAACTCACTGAAAAAGGTCTTGAGTAGATGGGCATGTTGTCTAATCTTCGCCATTTAATCTTTGGTTCTGGATAACCCTGGACATAGCAAGGTAATGTCACATTTGAGCCAATTTCCATAGACACATCAGCAGGTTCTTGTATAAAAACTGGAGGTGCTAGAAGATATTTAAAATGAAAAAGAGTGGTCATTGGTATAGTATACATGTGCCTTAAATATAAATTATTAAACTATCAACAGATTGAATTCAAATCAAATCATGGTTCATATAATATTATAAATATATGCTTTAAGTATTCCTGTCTGCTACTGAAATAGATTTTTTAAATAAATGAATAGAGCAACAAAGAAGTTCAACTATTTCCTTAAAGTGATAAGATGGAAAGGGTGGGAATTTAAATCAAGATTTCCTTAACTAAAGGGAATCTTTCATTTTTGGAATTTGTTTTCAATTTTAGTTTATGCCATACTCCTCAAAACTTAAAATTTTCTTACAAATAAGTCTGCCTTGCAATGAAATATTTTTGACACTTTCCAAAACTTACTTCTTTAGGCTGAATTTTTAAATAAACTAATTATATCAGAGTTCATTCTTCAATAGATCACCATATAACAAGGTAACAGTATTTAATCTTAAATTATATTCTTGGTGTATATCCCATTCTTGCTTCTCAATATCTTTCACTTTTTTTTTTTTGCATTTTTGAGTTAAAGAAATTGAAGCTTGAGAATCAATAATTCAAATTAAAGTAACAGAATAGCATTTGATAAATGGAGAATACGGAGTGCTTAATGTTAGAGCTAAGAAATGATTCAGAAATTATAAAATTATAAGTAAGACGTCTACACTTATCTACATAATTTAGGTAACCACAGAAGTCAGGGGGAAAAAATCAGAGGTAACAGGCATACCCTGGAAAACAGAGGAATGCAATATAGGGAGGATGCTGTCAGAAGGCCCAAATAGATGAGGCTCTCAGTATGTCCCACGGAACTTATGAGTAATAATGTTTGAGGTATCAGGCAAGGAGAAATACATAAGCTACTATTAGAGGTAATAGATGAAACCTGCTCTTGTAGGACTCTAAGAGGAAGTACCCTAGGGATGTCTCCTTGATAATGTCAAGATTAAACAATGGTTAGGAACTACAACAACTATCACTTATAGAGCCAGAGACTCTGTGAAGTCCTCTTCCTTAATTACCTCATTTGATCTTCAAAATATCCCTATGAGGTAGGTACTGTTATTACCCCAATTTTATAAAACTGAGACAGAGATAGTTTATTTGCTAAGTGTCACATGGAGTTGAACAGTGGAACTAGGATTGAAAACCAGGTTGATCCGACTCCAAAGTCACAATTCTTTATCATTTTATCAGCCTCCCCTTTTCCATGGGTTCTTATAACTGCCCATACTCAAGCTGGTTTTCAGGCTAGTAAGAATGGGTGTAGAGATCACTTCTCTCCTTCTCAACAGGAATTCTGGGACTTGGATGTACAGCTGTCTCCCAAGTAGCATTAGTGCTTTATTAGCCTGGGCCAAACGACCTCCTTTAACTTTACAGCCACATTTTCGATTATTTCTCCATACAAATCTTATTCTCTGGACAATCAGAACGTACTCGTCTCCAGTCAAGGATGGACCTTTCCGAAATCAGCAACTGTGTTACCACCACCCCTTTCAAATGGGATGTCTGCTGTTGATCTCTGGCTACTGAGATACTGACAATTCTTGAAGGCAGTTCAAAAGGCCCTTCCTCAATGCCATCTCTTACCATCCTAAATGGATATGATTTCTT
Organism: Delphinus delphis; assembly: GCF_949987515.2. NCBI lineage: Eukaryota > Metazoa > Chordata > Mammalia > Artiodactyla > Delphinidae > Delphinus > Delphinus delphis. Next base: position 140,529,379 of record NC_082683.1, on the reverse strand, counting down.
CCCTCTCTGAGCTTTCACAGAACTCACTCTACACCACTCTCACGGCAATGGCTAGATTCAGCCTCTTACTAGACTATATGTTTGACTTCCCCCAGAGAATTTATATTTGTAACCACATTTTTACCTTTTACAGCAACTAACATGGTACTTTGTGTATTATACATGGCTGCTAGATATTTGTGAATGATTGAATCAATATTAAAACACTTCAACAATAACCTTGCGCGTGTGTGTGTGCATTAAGTGTATATGATGATAACATTGATCCAGTACATTTGAACTTGCAGTTTTGAAGAAACATGGCAATTTCAGAAGTGTAATTGTTTGTTTTTTGAAACTACATAAAATTAAGTTAAATACTACAGTTGAGCAATATGTTTTTAAAAAGAAGTTATGTACCTGTGTTTAGATTTCTCTTACATATATATGGGAATTTGACTAATAAAAATAATAGGTAAAATAAACATATTTAAAAAATAGTTTAGAAAGCAGCTGACTCTGTGCTTATCTTACGTGTGTAAGGCCTAGTTACTTTTCTCTGGAGTGATACTAGTCATTTATTCCAGAGCCAGCTGCTTGTCTGAAACAGAGAGGTATAAAAATCCCAGGATATGTTAGGCTCAGAGTGTGAACAGCTGAATATGGAGATTAGACAGAAAATAAATTCCAGAAGAGCAAAAAGATATGCAGAAGTCTGGGATTGTTCAAGTATTGGGGAGGAAACCAAGCTTACTGACATAAAGAACGTGGCCATCAGTGAAAATGGAGACAAAATGAGAATGTTCAGATGTAAGAAAGCCAAGAACAACTAGATTTAAAAAGGATAGGGGGCAGAGTCAAGATGGTGTGTGGAAAGACATCGAGTTAGCATCTCCCCACAACTAGGGTGCCTGCCGGTGGCTGGTGAAGGACCCTGACACCTAAGGAGATGGGAGGAACCCCCAAGTGAACCAATAGGACGTGGGGGGACTGAGGGGGGAGAAGAAGTAGAGGCCAGACAGGATTGGCACCCCTGAGGCTGGGGAGATCAGGAGAGGCAGGTGGGAGGGGCCCTCCGGGAGGAGCAGAAGAGAGGAGGGCATTTGCCCTTCCCACTTGAGTCCAGGAAGCCTGCTGGGCTCCCAGGTGAGGTTCCCCACCCTCTGAGACCAGGGATGGGGGGCAGGCCTGGGCCACTTCTGTTCCTTGAGCCTAAGCCCCAGCCCCCGACAGCCCCCAGGGCCTATTCCAGCCCTGTGGGTCCTAAGCATAGGCGCTGCCCACTGCCCAAACCTCACCCTTGCTTAGGTCCCGCCCTCCACAGCCAAGGCCTTTACCCCCCTTTTTTTTTCTTTCTTTTTTTTTTTTCCCTTTCCCTCCTCTTTTTCACTATTGTGGTACTGATGTACCTTCCACTTGTTGATTCATCTAGATTTTTATATTCTTTCTAACATATCTGTTATTTCCTAGCCTAATTTTATTTTTCACTTTGTTATTGTTCTCTCTTTTTTTATTTCTTTCTTTCTTTCTTTTTTTTTTTTTGCCACCCCATGCAGCTTGTGAGATGTTGGTTCACGAGCCAGGGGTTGGGCTGAAGCTCCTGCAGTGTCAACTCCGAGTCTGAACCACTAGACTAACAGAGAATAGGGGTATTCCCTCAGACTCTAGGGAATATTCATTGGAGTGAGGTCTCACAGAGGTTCTCATCTCAGCACCAAGAACCAGCTCTACCCAACAGCCTACAAACTCCAGTGCTGGAAGCCTCAGGACAAACAACCAGTAAGACAGTAACACAATCCCACCCATTTAAAAAAAAAAACAAAAAAACATGAGATGGCAAAAAATATGTCACAGCTGAAGGAGCAAGGTAAAAACCTACAAGACCAAATAAATGAAGAGGAAATAGGCAATCTAACTGAAAAAGAATTCAGAGTAATGATAGTAAAGATGTACCAGAATCTCAGAAATAGAATGAAGGCACAGACTGAGAAAATACAAGAAATGTTTAACAAAGATCTAGAAGAACTAATGAACAAACAAACAGAGATGAACAACACAATAACTGAAATGAAAAAAACACTGGAAGGAATCGATAACAGAATAACTGAGGCAGAAGAACGAATAAGTGAGCTGAAGACAAGATGGCTGAAATAACTGCCAAGGAGTAGAATAAAGAAAAAAGAATGAAAAGAACTGAAGACAACCTTGGAGACCTCTGGGACGACACTAAATGCGCCAACATTCGAATTATAGGGGTCCCAGAAGAAGAAGAGAAAAAGAAAGGGTGTGAGAAAATATTTGAAGAGATTACAGTTGAAAACTTCCCTAACACGGGAAAGGAAATAGTCACCCCAGTCCAGGAAGCACAGAGAGTCCCATACAAGATAAACCCTAGGAAAAACACACCAAGACACATATTAATCAAACTAATAAAAATTAAATCAAAGAAAAAATATTAAAAACAGCAAGGGAAAAAACAAAAAATAACATACAAAGGAATCCCCATAAGGTTATCAGCTGATTTTTCAGCAGAAACTCTGCAGAAGGCAGTGGAAGGATATACGTAAAGTGATGAAAGAGAAAAACCTACAACCAAGATTACTCTCCCCAGCAAGGATCTCATTCCGATTCAATGGAGAAATCAAAAGCTTTTCAGACAAGCAAAAGCTAAGAGAATTCAGCACCACCAAACCAGGTTTACGACAAATGCTAAAGAAACTTCTCTAGGCGGGAAACACAAGAGAAGAAAAAGACCCACAAAAACAAACCCCAAACAATTAAGAAAATGGTAATAGGAATATACATATTGATAATAACCTTGAATGTAAATGGATTAAATGTCCCAACCAAAAGACACACACTGGCAGAATGCATACAAAAAAAGACCCATATATATGCTGTCTGCTAGAGACCCACTTCAGACCTAGGGACACATACAGACTGAAAGTGAGGGGATGGAAAAAGATATTCCATGCAAATGGAAATCAAAAGAAAGCTGGAGTAGTAATACTCATATCAGATAAAATAGACTTTAAAATAAAGACTGTTTTAAGAGATAAGGAGGGACACTACATAATGATCAAGAATCAATCCAAGAAGATATAACAACTATAAATGTTTATGCACCCAACATAGGAGCACCTCAATACATAAGGCAAATGCTAATAACCATGAAAGGAGAAATCGACAGTAACACAATAATAGTATGGGACTTTAATACCCCACTTACACCAATGGACAGATCATCCAAACAGAAAATAAATAAGGAAACACAAGCTTTAATTGACACAATAGACCAGACAGGTTTAATTGATATTTATAGAATGTTCCACGCAAAAGTGGCAGAATACACTTTCTTCTCAAGTGCAGCCAGAACACATCTTCTCCAGGATCACATCTTGGGTCAAAAATCAAGCATTGGTAAATTTAAGAAAATTGAAATCATATCAAGCATCTTTTCTGACCACAATGCTATGAGATGGAAACCAATTACAGGAAAAAAACTGTAAAAACCATAAATACATGGAGGCTAAACAGTACATTACTAAATAACCAAGAGATCACTGAAGAAATCAAAGAAGACATTAAAAAAATACATAGAAACAAATGACAATAAAAATATGATGACCCAAAAACTACGGGACACAGCAAAAGCAGTTCTAAGAGAGAAGCTGATAGCAATTCAGTCTCACCTCAAGAAACAAGAAAAACCTCAAATAAACAATATAACACTATACTTGAAACTACAGAAAGAAGAACAAAGAAAACCCAAAGTCAGTAGAAGGAAAGAACTCATAAAAATCAGGCAGAAATAAATGAAATAGAAACTAAGAAAACAATAGCAAAGATCAATAAAACTAAAAGGGGTCTGATTGAGAAGATAAACAAAATTGGTAAACTCTTAACCAGACTCATCAAGAAAAAAACAGAGGATGCAAATCAATAAAATTAGAAATGAAAAATGAGAAATCACAACTCACACCACAGAAATACAAAAGATTATAAGAGACTACTACGAACAACTATATGCCAATAAAATGGACAACCACGAAGAAATGGACAAATTCTTGGAAAGGTACAATTTTTCCAAGACTGAACCATGAAGAATTAGAAAATATAAACATACCTGTCACAACTAATGAAATTGAAACCATAATTAAAAATCTTCCAACAAACAAGGGTCCAGGACCAGATGGCTTCACAGGTGAATTGTATCAAGCACTCAGAGAAGAGCTAACACTGATCCTTCTCAAACTCTTCCAAAAAATTGCAGAGGGAGAAACACTCCCAAATTCATTCTGCGAAGCCACCATCACCCTGGTAGCAAAACCAAAAAAAGATATCACAAAAAAAGAAAATTGTCGACCAATATCACTGATGAAAATGGATACAAAAATCCTGAACAAAATACTACCAAACAGAATCCAACAACACATTAAAAGGATCACACACCATGATCAAGTGGGATTTATCCCAGGGATGCAAGGATTCTTCAATATATACAAATCAATCAATGTGATATACCACATTAACAAATTAAGGAATAAAAACCATATGATCATCTCAATAGATGCAGAAAAAGCTTTTGACAAAATTCAGCACTCATTTATGATAAAAACTCTCCAGAAAATGGGCATACAGGGAACCCACTGCAACATAATAAAGGCCATATATGACAAACCCACAGTAAGCATCATACTCAATGGTGAAAAACTGAAAGCATTTCCACTAAGATCAGGAACAAGACATGGATGTCCACTCTTGCCACTTTTATTCAACATAGTTGTGGAAGCCACAGCCACAGCAATCAGAGAAGAAAAAGAAATTAAAGGAATACAAATTGGAAAAGAAGAAGTAAAACTGTCACTGTTTGCAGATGAGATGCTACTCTACATAGAGAATCCTAAAGATGCCACCAGAAAACTGCTAGAGCTAATCAATGAATTTGGTAAAGTTGCAGGATACAAAATTAATGCACAGAAATCTCTTGCATTACTGTACATTAATGATGAAAAATCTGAAAGAGAAATTAAGGAAACACTCCCAGTTACCACTGCAACAAAAGAAAAAAATACCTAGGAATAAACCTACCTAAGGAGACAAAAGACCTATATGCAGAAAACTATAAGACACTGATGAAAGAAATTAAAGATGATACCAACAGATGGAGAGATATACCACGTTCTTGGATTGGAAGAATCAATATTGTAAAAATGACTATACTACCCAAAGCAATCTACAGATTCCGTGCAATCCCTATCAAACTACCAATGGCATTCTTCACAGAATTAGAACAAAAATTTTTACAATTCGTATGGAAACACAAAAGACCCCAAATAGCCACAGCAATCTTGACAAAGAAAAATGGAGTTGGAGGAATCAGGCTTCCTGACTTCAAACTATACCACAAAGCTACAGTAATCAAGACAGTATGGTACTGGCACAAAAACAGAACTATAGATCAATATCTTGCACCTGATAGATCTATCAGGTACAAGATAGAATGCCCAGAGATAAACCCACACACATATGGGCACTTAATTTACAACAAAGGAGACAAAAACATACAACGGAGAAAAGACAGCCTCTTCAGTGAGGGGTGCTGGGAAAGCTGGACAGCTACATGTAAAAGAATGAAATTAGAACACTTCTTAACACCATACGCAAAAATAAACTCCAAATGGATCAGAGTTAAATGTAAGACCAGACACTATAAAACTCTTAGAGGAAAACAGAGGAAAAATACTCTTTGACATAAACCACAGTAAGATCTTTTTTGACCCACCTCCTAGAGTAACGGAAATAAAAACAAAAATAAACAAGTGGGATTTAATTAAACTTAAAAGCTTTTGCACCGCAGAGGAAACCGTAAACAAGACAAAAAGACGACCCTTAGAATGGGAAAAAATATTTACAAATGCAACAACAGACAAATGATTAATCTCCAAAATTTACAAACAGCTCATGGAGCTCAATATCAAAAAAACAAACCATCCAGTTAAAAAATGGGCGGAAGACCTAAGTAGACATTTCAAGGAAATGTCAAGGAAGACATACAGATGGCCAAGAGGCACATGAAAAGATGCTCCACATCACTAATTACTAGAGAAACGCAAATGAAAACTACAATGAGGTATCACCTCATGCTGGTCACCTCAGAATGGCCATTATGAAAACATTGAGAAACAATAAATGCTGGAAAGGGTGTGGTGAAAAGGGAACCCTCCTGCGCTGTTGGTGGGAATGTAAATTGATACAACCACTATGGAAAACAGTATGGAAGTTCCTTAAAAAACTAAAAATAGGATTACCATATGACCCAGCAATACCACTATTGGGCATATACCCTGAGAAAACCATAATTCAAAAAGAGACATGTACCACAATGTTCATTGCAGCTCTATTTACAATAGCCAGGACATGGAACCAACCTAAATGTCCATCAACAGATAAATGGATAAAGAAGATGTGGCACATATATACAACAGAATAGTACTCAGCCATAAAAAGAAACAAAATTGAGTTATTTGTAGTGAGGTTGTTAGACCTAGAGTCTGTCATACAGAGTGAAGTCAGAAAGAGAAATACAAATACCGTATGCTAATATATAGATATATATATGGAATCTTTAAAAAAAAACTGGTACTGATCAATCTAGTTGCAGGGCAGGAATAAAGATGCAGACATAGAGAATGGACTTGTGGACATGGGGTGGGAGGGGGAAGCTGGGGCAAAGTGAGAGTAGCATCGAGATATATACACTACCGAATGTAAAATAGTTAGCTAGTGGGAAGCAGCAGCATAGCACAGGGAGGGCGATCAGCTGGGTGCTTTGCAATGACCTAGAGGGGTGGGATAGGGAGGATGGGAGGGAGGCTAAAGAGGGAGGGAAAACGGGGACATATGTATGCATATGGCTGATTCACTTTGTTGTACAACAGAAACTAACACAGTATTGTGAAGCAATTATACTCCAGTAAAGATCTATTTAAAAAATAAAAAGGTTAGGGCTTCCCTGGTGGTGCAGTGGTTGACAGTCCGCCCGCTGATGCGGGGCACACGGGTTCGTGTCCCGGTCTGGGAAGATCCCATATGCCGCGGAGCGGCTGGGCCCGTGAGCCATGGCCGCTGAGCCTGCGCGTCTGGAGCCTGTGCTCCGCAACGGGAGAGGCCACAACAGTGAGAGGCCCGCGTACCGCAAAAAAAAAAAAAGGGTAAGTGAAGCTCAAGTTGTGCCCATAAAACTCACTTAAGATGAGAGAAGTCACCAGTGGTGAAGAAGCTTTGGGAAGAGTATCAGGCACGAGACAAGCACAAGGTCAGGGAATAAATGTACTGGTACCAGAAAACAAGGCAAATGAGAGTACCAGGCACTAGGTAAGCAGCCAGGACAGCATCAATGACAAGCAAACATGAAAATGAAGCAGCTCCTCTTCAAGCCAAGAAGCCTTTGAAGTACTTCCGACTCCTGAGTGTGGCCAATTCAGACTCCAAGTGAATTAACATTGGGTGGATGGTAAACAGATAAACAAAACCAGTGGGAAAGGAAGCAGAAGTGATTATAGTACAAAATATGGAAGTTGTACAGAGGAGCTGCTTAGAGAAGTACAGCCCACCAGGTGGTTTCAAATTGCAGCTCCACTATTTCTTAGTCTATAACCTTGGAAAATTATTTTACCTACCCCAGTTTAAATTTCCCCATGAACAGAAGGGCGATAACATATCCTATCTCACGCTGTTAAAAGAGAGAATCATTATTAATCATTTAACGTGTAGTAATCACCCAACTATAAACTATCAATGATCATAAATATTGTATAGTTAATTTATTAAATCATAGTTCTGGAGTTTAATGTATCTAACGTTAGTTTCAATTTTGGCTTCTGCATACAGTCTGTTGGATTTATTATGCTGGATCTTCTGTGATCCCCTAAATATTTGTGTGCAAGCACTTTGAGGACTGCACAGGGTTAAAGCACGGTACAGCTCTGTTGTCACTTACAGGTGGATATGGCTGTGTGCACACATTATTTTGAAAATATAAAAGTTACAAACAGATTGACCATCTTGCTCTGACACCTATTCTATAAAATTATTCTAGTTCCTTTAGTGATAATTAAATCTATCCCCACCATGGCGACTCTTGCATTAGATTAGTCAAACTGAGACTTTCTTTCCTAAAATGGCTGAACATACTGTTTTGGTTCTACCAAACCACAAAACATGAAACCACAGTCTAAGTCTAAAACATCACCCTCTGTGGTGTGGAATGCTGCAAATAAAGTCACTGCCAGGCCAACTTTTTGTTTGATGTAGCCAATCTTCTTCTCTTCCAGTTGACACCCTTTTAAAAAAGGATGAAAAGCATTGGTAACACTCCCTGAACATTGACCTGAAATGTCCATAATGGAGACTCACTACAAGAAGCCAGAACTCATGAATAACATCAAATGATCTTTTTATGATTATTTTTTGATCTAGTATTGTTTATGTGAAATAATAGGCCCACAAAAACAAACTGAAAGTCTAACTATTTACATGATATGGATAAAAGCAAGTTTTTCTTCTTAAGTCATAATCTACTGAAATTTATGCCCAGTAGTTTTGGAACTCAAATGAATAATTTGATGCACCACTAACAGTAGGACTTAAATTGTCTCAAGCCCTTTTTTAAAAAAAAAATCAAGTTGAAACAGTGACTATCGTATTAAAAGCACAATGCTTAATCTTAAACGCTATACCATTATTATATATGCATTTCTATATTATTTTTCAAGACTCAAAGAATCAAAGTGACCATTCAGTTTGTAAAGTTACTATTCACCTATTTGATACACGGCCATGAAGCAGCTTTGGAGGAAAAGCAGTAACCGCTGACATGCTGAATGCACATAGACGATAATACCTCGTTTCATCTTTACAACCGACCTATCAGGTAGGTACTGTTAAAAGTCAGGTAGAAAACCCAGTCCCTTTCTAGAGCTCATTCTCTTAAACACTATATAAATTCTAGGGAAAACTTGTTCTTTTGTTTGTTTGCTTTTAAACCTGATAGCAATAATCACAACTATCACTGTGACTGTGATTTGCACGGTGCTTGGCAGTGACATCCTCTATCTGCTAGGATATGTAACAATAGTTTTATGTGGACAGAAAAGGTCTAGTCAAACTTTGTAAGCTACAATGATCAGAATTCTAATGGTGAATAAGGAAATAGTTAAGGCACAGCAGAAACATGAATGGTACTGACGTTAATATCAAGTTATTTGGCAACTTTTAACAATGATCAAGGTTACAGTAAGCAAACAATAGAGTTTATGTTAGTAGTTCCATCAGGACAATTACTGGAATAAAAGTTAAGGAAGCCATTGTTTTAGAAAGGGTTGTTGAGAGTGAAGATCCTGAATATGAGTGGAGATAAAACAAAATTCAGTTCAAGGAATAAGGGATAAATATAAAACTTTTGTTAGGATGTGTCCTATCTACTCCAAGTCACTCCAGCACAGACAGACCTAACCCTTATATGGTTTGTCACTAATCCGAAGAGAGAACCTGGAAAGTTCAGAAGCTAAAAAGATTTTCAAGAAGACAGTAAGTAAGCAAAGAAACATGTAAGATGTTTAGATTTTCTACAATCTTGGAGGGGTTGAGGGTGTCATTCCCTTTTTGCTGGCTATTTCACTCTTCCTTCTAGAGCTAGACAACGCTACAAGAACACTGGGTGAACAGAAAATATCTGTGCCGGAAAGAGAGAGAAGCAAAACTAGAAAATGTTGAGAAGTGAAACTTTGTATATTTCTTGAAAACAAGAATTCGGTATCTAATCACCCTCTTCATTTGGGCCTTATATTTCTAAAAGCATTTCTTGTATTTCATACTCCGCTGGTAAACTCAGAGACCCTCCACCCATAGATTCCAATCTTAATTCCAAGGCACTTCTCTTAATAACCACAGAGTTTAGTCATGGTTCAAACACATCTTGCTGTGCCCTAGACAGATTCTACAGTGGTCTTTGTGGCCATTTTCAGCTTTGCTGATTCTACCCCAAGGGCATAATCACCAAGAATGCAGAGTGTTCACCAGACAGCCTAAGGGCATGGGGATCATAAAAGATCCCAGCTGGAAAAAAATTTTCGTTTATATGAAATAAAATACGGAGCTTAGAGGGTCATGATTTTCATTTAAAGAGCAAAGATAGTAGAACTAAAATGTTTTGTGTTAACTTTATTCTAAATAAAAAATGCATTTTCTTTATAGTTCTTAACTTTTGTTTAAAAAAACCAGCTTTGGCATGAAAATCATCATGCATAAATGAAAATACAATTTAATGAAATGTCATATTTTATAAATTTAAGTGATGCAAACATTTGACTTATCTGTTAAAATTAAGCTGCCAGGTTCTTTTCCACATGAAACAAGCTCTGTTTTATTTCATGTGTTACCAAACTGTGTAATTTTATTTTTCAAGAAACATGAGATGGAGAGATGAAGGAGGGAGGGCCAAACTTCTTGAGTAATCCGACTAAAGTTGTCATGCACATGCTGTATCATTCACATTGTGATTGACATTTATTTGTAGTTTGTATTTTGTTTTATACATAGAGGAGTCATTGCTAGTGAATTTTTTTAAAAAAGTAAGATAACAATCTGCTACCTTGCTGTCATCAACATCTCCAAATTATGGCCTAGGGCCAAAGTCTAAGTTTTGGCCTCCAGATGTTAATACTTAGGAATTTGGTGTCCAAATGGATGACTCCTGATAGGAAAATGTTTGGCAACAGATGATAGACCAGTGAAGCCTACAGTTTCTGAAATCAAACAACCTAGATTCAAATATCTAGGCTCTGTCCCTCCATAGCTCTTGACCCTGGTCAAGTAGCTTAGCCTTTTTAAGCTTCCGTTTCCTTACCTATATAACAGAGAAAATTATAGTATCTTCCTCTTAAGGTTGTTATGAGGGTTTAATGATATAATGCATATACAAGTTCTTAGCACAGTGCATGGTAAATAGAAAAAAACTTGGTACATGCTAACTACCATTATTATATTAATAATCTGAAATGCTAACTCTAATTTTGCCATTCTAACAAATATTTCCACCAACTGCTTCAAAGTTATTAGTGTCAAAAAATACCAGGTCAATTTCAATACAAACTTCTCTATCAGAGACGGGATGCTTACAGCCAACATCCAGAGTTATCTTGCCAGTTGCTCTTCCGGCATCATTGACAGCAACACACGTATAATCACCAGCATCCAGATCTTGAGTTTCTTGAATCTTCAAAAGTCCCAAGAGAGGGTCAATGATGAGAAATGGTGAGGGCCTCAACTCAAGATCCCCTAAGTCAAAACAAAGCGGAGAATGTTAAACAGTTAGATGTTTACATAGTTTGCTATTGGTTTGATTGCACAACTTCTGAAGAAAACGACTGTAAAGTTTTTAAATACAAGTGTCTTGCACAGTGCAGACACTTAAACAATGTTTATGCAATGAAAGAATGAACTGTTTCTTGGTAATGAGCCGACTTATTAGTCTGTATAATTCCACAGGCTAATCTAGAGTCAAAAATCAGGTCCTAAATGAATTATGTACAAATATTTCCTACCATATATGTACCTAAATGAGAACAAACTCTTTGAAGCTATGTTGGGGGACTGGGAAAGAGTGGCAGCTGTCACTGTGGCTGTGTTAGGTAAGAAGGGAATGGGAAGATGAAGGTTGAAATGAGGTTTCTACCATCTTTGTGGCAGGATGAATTTCAATTACCCAGGAAATGCTCCGGAGACTATGGGTGTTCTTAGTTTGGCTAATGACCAGGTTTCTGGTTTGCTGAATGTTCTCAGTCAGATTTTGTCTTGTGAAAGGTATGAGCTGCCTGAGAGGATTCTAAGAATGGCTCGGGAAGTAGGAACCACAGCTGGCTAGAGAGGGTAGGGAAGAGCTTGCTGAGAGAAGAGAAAGAATGGATGAGGAACTCTTGACAATGGCCAGAGAGGAGTACTGTTATATAAATCTCCCAGGATACCTCTACTAAACCTGTATTAGGCATCAAAGTTCTTTAAGTTGGAGTTAGAGGTTTTTTTGGAAGAAGCAGGCAGGGGATAAATGAGTGGAGGATGGAACCTGATATCGAATTTGACCTCGGTATGAGGGTAGAATGACCCAAGAAAGATGAGTTATTTCTGGGTTACCTGTCCCTGCAGTGCCTCAGATCTCCTGAGAACCATTTCTATTTGAAGGCAGGCAATGCCTCAACAAATCTCTAAGTTGGGTTAGCCTTTCCTTAGGCTTCCCTTCCTCCAAGGTTTCCCCTCATGGAAGAATGAATTTCACCAGGATGACAAATATCATAAAAAATTACCTAGTACTGATGTTTAAGTGGCAGCTTAGTGTCCATATCTTTTTTGTTTGTTTTTGTAAAGGGTGATGTCAAACTCTTGGTGGGGATCCTAAAAAATTCCAGGAGGTTTAAGGGCCATTGCCTTCGGGTCTCAGAGCACGCCCAGATGTCAAGTCTGAAGAGGTACTCTCCAAAATGCCATATACTAGCTTAGCCATGTGCCCTGGGACTAAGGACTGTGGAAGTAACTTCCTTAGCTTTTAACAGGCTAAAACGCCAGAGCTAGTAATTCTCTAGGACACTACATAAAGCAACAGACTCAGAGCAACAAACAATTCTCCTTTTGTTTTTATAATTTGGGGAGGAGAAGAGGTCAAAGGAGCCATAAATTTAAAAACAAAAAAATTACATTAGCAACTGTCAGTGCCAAAAATAAAGTATTTTTCAGCATTCCAACATTTAAAACCCCAATCATCCTTTTAAGCTTGCTACTGGATACCACGCGAGAATGAGAGAAGCAACTAAAGGCTTGTCTATGTGCCTCTGGGAAACTTTCATAACTAAAAGCAGATGATGTTGACATAAACTTTCCTCCCTCTAGGGGAGGATGCAATGTGACCAAGCTGTTCATCAAGCATTAAAATGTTTGGACTAAAATGCATTTAGATTTTTGGATTTTACTTCTCCTTTACTTCTTCTGTATATGTCAGAGCACATACAGGATGAAATAAAGACTAAAAAGCTACTTTTTGCTAGTAGCTTTTTTTTTTTTAAATAAAAGTGTTTAAGGAATAGCAGTAATGAAACAAAATATAAATTGGAAAACACTGGCTAGATCAAGTTTGCATTTTGATCACATTTTGGTCATCTCTCTTGATTTCTACTGAACAATTAGTAATCAAATTATTGAGAAGCCATAGAGAAATACAGAACTTTGAGATGAAAATGACTGAGGAAGTATATACTTTTAATAGTAGATAAGATTAGAAGAATGTTTACACACATAGTAAAATATATGAACTTTGCTGACAATCTATTCTAGGATTGAACAATCATTACCATTAAGGAGGATTCTTTCTGCTTTAGTTTAAATTCAATTCTGGCCTCTGTGGATGCAAAGGCTAACGGAGAGATCATTATCCCTGACATAAGACCCTTTAAATTGTTGAAGGTTCTTTAGTGGTTCTCAAAAATGTTTGTCTCAAGACCTTTTTATACTCTTAAAAATTACTGGGGACTTTAAGAAATTTTTATGTGGATTATATTTATTTGTACTTCGCATTTTAGAAAGGAAACGGAAAAATTTTAAAACGTAAGTATTTATTTTCTAATAACTCATGACATTTTAACATGAATGTATTTTATATAAAAAAAATTTCCCTGAACAAGAGAAACTTAGTGAGAAAAGTGGGACTGTTGCACATTTTTGCAGATCTCTAGAATGTCTAGCTTAATAGAAGAGAGCTGAGTGTTCATTTTTGCTTCTGTTTCACTTTTTTGGATATCACATATCATGCAGCTGAGATGAGTGTGAAAAAGCCAAATAACATCTTAGTATCATCAGGAAAATAATTTTGATCTCATGGATTCCCTGAAAAGAATTGTGGGGAACCTCCAGGGATTCCCAACTACACTTTAGCAACAACAGATCTAAAGAAACAAATTCAATTTACTATTTGACCAGAAATATTCTTTATACGACATTTTAATAGTGTCCCTGATTCTTCTCTGAACCCACTTTATGTTGCTCCTTTCTAAAATCTAAAATTTGGGGGGGCATTTGTATGTACGAAATTCCTTTTCTCAAATGGTCTGAATGAAATACAATTTATTAATGAATGATGGTTGCTAAAGGCTGCAGGACAGGGGAAATGGGGAGCTGCTGTTCAACAGGCATAAAGTTTCAATCATACAAGATGAGTAAGTTCTAGAGATTTGCTGTACAACAGTACCTAGAGGTAACAATAGTGTACTGTATGCTTAAAAATTTGTTAAGAGGATAGAGCTCATGTGTTCTTACCATAAATAAAAAATAAACAAATGACCACATACTTTATTCAATAAGAACTGCCTGAAAAAAAAGCTATGAACAAAAAGCTATTCTTATGGTTAGGGAAAGAACTATTCTTTCCCCCTGTGGTTTCCATAAGGTAGGATCTTCCCAACCTTGCTGCTGTCTCATCCCCAGCAGAGGTGGCAAAGAAAGGTCCAGCTGCCTCCTCGTCCCTTTCTTTTTGGAGCCAGTTTGCAGGTAGAAGAGTTTGTCCCCTGGCTTTTCTCTTTATGATCCAGATTCTGCTTATGGAATAAATTGCCTGCCTGGGACTGGGAGAAGAAGTGATACTGGGGTTCAGGGCAGCTCTGCATATTGGAGATGAACATCAATTGAAGCAGGTCCTCCAACATGATCTGTCAGTGCTTAATGCCCACATGCTAGCTCTGTTGGTGCATAACTCGAACAGAGAAATGGGATATGATTTACTAGGCGCACTGAACTCAAATGTCTCTGGTTGAGAAAAGAAACTACTAGGCAGTCAATTCTAGAATCTTCCACGTGGTGGCTGCAGAGCTCCCTAACTCCTCATTCACCTCCCAAAAGCCATTTGTGGGACCAAAGCTGACATACAGACTACTCAGGAGAGTAGCACCTACTTGGGAGAATAAAAGACTTTCTCTCTGTGACTCAGCTATTTACAGGCAGAGAAATCAGCAGGTTCCATTACTTTAAAGATTTTTTTTATTATTAACATAAACTACTGATTGATATTTTTCTGGATTTATTTAATTAAGATGTAAGTTTGAAACTTTTATCTACTTCATTTGTAAGTTAAAGATTTAAGTTTTTCAAATAAGGAAAATTAGTTGTTGTTGACTGAAACCTAATTAAGAAGCAAATCGAGAAATGTCTTCTTTTCAGAGAAAACATGAAGACTAAATCATTTAACATGGAAAACTATGAAAATGATGTTATCTCCTAGTTTCCCTCCCTTTTTTTGATTTGTATTATTGAAAAGTATTTGTTTTCTACATAAAGCCTTTCCTTTTCACCTCGTGTTCCCTAAGAGTTTGAACCCGAGGTGAATTCACAATTTTGTAATTATGACATCAACCTGTTGCTATGGGAATGTCTGTGATTTAACAAACAGAATCATAACAATAGTGCTTTGTACTATTTAGCATTTTTCATCTGAAGATTAAAGAGTATTTTGCAAACAGCATCTCAATAATCCTAGCAACCTCCCTCTTAGGCTGTTTGTGGGGATTTTTATTTCTCATAGATTGGAAAAACGAAGAGAAAAACAGAAGCAGGACATTTTAGACAGATATCTACTGTCAGCATTTGAGCGGAGACCAGGACCCAAGGGCATTCTCACCAAGGACAAGCAGCACATTACTCTTATTTTATTACAGAATCACAGAGGTAGAAGCTTTATATCACAAATAGAGGCAGATAATTTCTATACTTGATATAAACAGCTACCATGCATGATGAAGCTGACCATAAAATACGTTTGTCTTTCAGTCAAATGTCATCCAGCTGTAATTTTCGAGGTATGTCTTTATTTGAGCTCTTTATAGAAAGCGTCCTGGAGAATCTAGAAAACTTCCTAATTGTGAGAGCCTAAGCAAAGTGAACTGAAATAAGTGAAGCTATTTTAAACATTAACTGAGTATTCTTGGACAATTTTCTACAGGAAACAATCCTAAACTAATAAAGAGAACGTTCAGCTGGATTAGCACAGGCGAAGTTTTCCTGCTTTGATTTTCACAGTCCTATAATCCACACCAGATGTCAAATGCTGAAATGCAGAGTGCAGAATTTTGAACTATCGTGTCTAGTGAGACCATAAGCACATTTTATGGAGCTGCTAAGTCACACACCAAAACAAATTTTTAACAAATTATCTTTATCTAAAAGAGAAAACAATACTAAATGAACCAGACATGAACATACTTAAGAAATGTACCTTTGAACCATTTAACCTGAGGTGGAGGAACACCAGACGTTTTACATTCCATAACTGTTGTATCCCCAAGGGCAACCAAGAGCTCACTCTGAATTACCATCAACTTCGGGGCTTCTGAAAACAATAAACATGCAAATAATCAACGTCTTGCACACTGCCACTTACATCTTGTTTCTGCTTACTAAATGAACCAATAATAAAAAAAAAACTATTATTATTTACGTGCTTGTGGCTATCTCAGTTTTTACAAACAGAAATAAACTCTTATGATGTATATGCACACAGATGTGTGTGATGAAAAGATCATCTCTAAGGCCAAAAGAATATTAGGAAAAAATAATTCTGATGAAACAGTGTCCAAAAATTTAGGAAATTAATTGATGCACATTTTCTAGGTGATGCACATTTCAATTAATCGATGCACATTTTCTACGTGACTTTAAGGATATTCATGTCTATCTACAGAGAGACAATTGTAGTCTAAGGCTAAAATTTGCATCTATAAAAAGTAGAGTCTCCCACTTTTAACTCTATTTTTCCCTTTGATGTTAAATACAGACATTCTCTAAGTTTCTTTCCTTAGCTCTGATCCACGCCTTTGCCTAATGCTTTAGTTCATGCACATATTTTTCTCTTAACTGAACATTTTAGGACTTCCTAACTTCAACTGAGGTAGTTTTAAACAAAGCCAAGAGTTAATTTCTCAAAGATCATGTTACTCCTTGGCTAGAAAACTTTGGTGATTGCATTTCATAATTCCCTAGTTCGGCTTTCAAAAATCATAAACTGGTGCATGGCTTTCTTTTGAAGGTCACGCTCCATTACACCTCCTTACTTATCACAAGGTACGGAGCTACACTGGTAGTCCAAAACATGCCCTATTCCCTCCCATCTTCCTGCTTTTGCTAAAGTTTTTTCCTCTGCCTGAAATGCCCTTTGCCACAACTTTTCAAATCCCACTCATTCTTCCAGGCTGAGCTTAAATCCTATCTCCTTTAAGAAGTGTTTGCAAATTCCCCAGTCAGAATCAATCTTCCCCTCCACCAACCTTCTACTTTTGCACTTATGTGTCTGCCTTATATTTATTTACATATATCCACTCCCATTATTCACACTCTTGAAAAGTAAGGACCTCATGACATACATTTTTCATTCTACATTCCACAGTCTCTAGCACAGCATTTTACATAATTTGGGTGATTACTAAGTTAAATAAATGGGTGGAATATTTTGGTTTCTTTGTGAATGAACCCAAATTCATTTCTGCAATGGAGAATCTGTTTCAATCCCCATTCCCAACTGTTGTTCCCTCTCAACATGGCTGTTCTATGAACGTTTTTAATTGTCATCTCTAAATCTGAGCCCATCTTCCCTTCTAAACTTATTCACCACGTGCCTTCCTCATTTCTATAAATGAGACTTCTTCCCAGGCTTTTAGGTCC
Source organism: Delphinus delphis (assembly GCF_949987515.2). Taxonomy (NCBI): domain Eukaryota; kingdom Metazoa; phylum Chordata; class Mammalia; order Artiodactyla; family Delphinidae; genus Delphinus; species Delphinus delphis. The sequence continues at coordinate 140,511,649 of NC_082683.1, read as the reverse complement.
AGTATTTGTGACATTTTTCTTACCTCCTTCATCTATACACACCATCTACAATTCTCAATCTTTTTTTTAACATCTTTATTGGAGTATAATTGCTTTACAATGGTGTGTTAGTTTCTGCTTTATAACAAAGTGAATCAGTTATACATATACATATGTTCCCTTATCTCTTCCCTCTTGCATCAATTCTCAATCTTTATTGTGGCTCTTCTACACTCCTTCCTCGCCACTGCCAATTTTACTACCTTACTATGAATGATGAAGAAAAATGAGAGAAAGGGTGGATTGCTAGTCATTAATTATTCACAGTTTACAAAATGACACTGAGCATATAACCCTTGTCCTTTATTTGTCTAAGAAAGACCAAAGTAAAAGAAATACTGGGGCTTCCCTGGTGGCGCAGTGGTTGGGAGTCCGCCTGCAGATGCAGGGGACACGGATTCGTGCCCCGGTCCGGGAAGATCCCACAGGCCACGGAGCGGCTGGGCCCGTGAGCCATGGCCGCTGAGCCTGCGTGTCCGGAGCCTGTGCTCCGCAACGGAGAGGCCACAACAGTGAGAGGCCCGCAAACGAGAAAAAAAAAGAAGGAAATATTGTATTCTATATTACATATTATTAGAATATATGATTATGTATTATAATAGATTTGATTATACTATATATATGTTAGGATGTATTGTATTCTATATTATGGAATATTATAGTATACAATAAGTTGTCATAAAGTATATCTTCAATAAATGCTTCAGTTTGGAGGGGAAAAACTGAAGATGAAAAGCAAAACGTAATACCTAGATAAGTGACAGAAATGTAAATATTTAATTATAACAGAAATATTATAACGTTTCATATGAATAAATATATTTATACATATTATATATAAATTCATATATATATATGAACATAAGTGGAAAATGTAAAATGAAAGTTGAGGTGAAGTGGAGAGGAGGAAGATGGCGGAAGAGTAAGACGCGCAGATCACCCTCCTCCCCACCGACACATCAGAAATACATCTACATGTGGAACTGCTCCTATAGAACACCTACTGAACGCTGGCACAAGACATCAGACCTCCCAAAAGGCAAGAAACTCCCCACGTACCTGAGGAGGGCAAAAGAAAAAAGGAAAAACAGAGACAAAAGAATAGGGATGGGACCTGCACCAGTGGGAGGGAGCTGTGAAGGAGGAAAGGTTTCCACACACTAGGAAGCCTCTTCGCGGGTGCAGACTGCGGGTGGCGGAGGGGGTAAGCTTCGGAGCCGCGGAGGAGAGCACAGCAACAGGGGTGCGGAGGGCAAAGCGGAGAGAGTGCCGCACAGAGGATCGGTGCCGACCGGCACTCACCAGCCCAAGAGTCTTGTCTGCTCACCCACCGGGGCGGGCGGGGCTGGGAGCTGAGGCTCGGGCTTCGGTCGGATCGTAGGGAGAGGACTGGGGTTGGCGGCGTGAACACAGCCTGAAGGGGTTCGTGCACCACAGCTAGCCGGGAGGGAGTCCGGGGAAAAGTCTCCAGCTGCTGAAGAGGCAAAAGACTTTTTCTTCCCTCTTTGTTTCCTGGTGCTCGAGGAGAGAGGATTAAGAGCGCCGCTTAAAGGAGCTCCAGAGACGAGCGCAAGCCATGGCTAACAGTGCGGACCCCAGAGACCGGCATGAGACGCTAAGGCCACTGGTGCTGCCACCAAGAAGCCTGTGTGTGAGCACAGGTCACTATCCCCACCTCCGCTCCCGGGATCCTGTGCAGCCCGCCACTGCCAGGGTCCCGTGATCCAGTGACAACTTCCCTGGGAGAACGCACGGCGCACCTCAGGCTGGTGCAAACGTCACGCTGGCCTCTGCCGCCGCAGGCCCACCCCGCACTCCGTGCCCCTCCCTCCCACCCGGCCTGAGTGAGTCAGAGGCCCCGAATCAGTGGCTCCTTTAACCCCCTCCTGTCTGAGAAAAGAACAGACGCCCTCCGGCGACCTACACGTAGACGCGGGGCCAAATCCAAAGCTGAAGCCCGGGAGCTGTAAGAACAAAGAAGAGAAAGGGAAATCTCTCCCAGCAGCCTCAGGAGCAGCATATTAAATCTCCACAATCAACGTGATGTACCCTGCATCTGTGGAATACATGAATAGACAACGAATCATCCCAAATTGAGGAGGTGGACTCTGAGAACAAGATATATTATTTTTTCCCCTTTTCCTCTTTTTGTTAGTGTGTATGTGTATGCTTCTGTGTGAGATTTTGTCTGCAGAGCTTTGCTTTCACCATTTGTCCTGGGGTTCTGTCCATCCGATTTTTGGTGTTTTTTTTTTACTTTAAAAGAAATTTTTTTTCTTAATAATTATTTTTTATTTTAATAAGTTTATTTTTTTATCTTACTTTATTTTATTTTATCCTCTTTCTTTCGTTCTTTCTTTCTACTTTTTCTCCCTTTTATTCTGAGCCGTGTGGATGAAACGCTCTTGGTGCTCCAGCAAGGAGTCAGTGCTGTGCCTCTGAGGTGAGAGAGCCAACTTCAGGACACTGGTCCACAAGTGAACTCCCAGCTCCACGTAATATCCAATAGCAAAACTCTCCCAGAGATCTCCATCTCAATGGCAAGGCCCAGCTTCACTCAACGACCAGCAAGCTACAGTGCTGGACACCCTATGCCAAACAACTGGTAAGACAGGAACACAGCCCCACCCATTAGCACAGAGGCTGCCTAAAATCATAGTAAGGCCACAGACACCCCAAAACACACCACCAGACGTGGACCTGCCCATCAGAAAAAAAAACATCCAGCCTCATCCACCAGAACACAGGCACTAGTCCCCTCCACCAGGAAGCCTACACAACCCACTGAACCAACCTTAGCCACTGGGGACAGATACCAAAAACGGGAACTACGAACCTGCAGCCTGCAAAAAAGGAGACCCCAAACACAGTAAGATAAGCAAAATGAGAAGACAGAAAAACACACAGCAGATGAAGGAGCAAGGTAAAAACCCACCAGACCAAAAAATAAAGAGGAAATAGGCAGTCTACCTGAAAAAGAATTCAGAATAATGATACTAAAGGTGATCCAAAATCTTGGAAATAGAATAGAGATTATGCAAGAAACATTTAACAAGGACCTAGAAGAACTAAGGAGAAAGCAAGCAATGATGAACAGCACAACAAATGAAATTAAAAATACTCTAGAAGGGATCACCAGAAGACTGAGGCAGAAGAACAGATAAGTGACCTGGAAGATAAAATAGTGGAAATAACTGCTGCAGAGCAGAATAAAGAAAAAAGAATGAAAAGAACTGAGGACAGTCTCAGAGATCTCTGGAACAACATTAAACGCACCAACATTTGAATTATAGGGGGTCCCAGAAGAAGAAGAGAAAAAGAAAGGGACTGAGAAAATATTTGAAGAGATTATAGTTGAAAACTTCCCTAATATGGGAAAGGAACTAGTTAATCAAGTCCAGGAAGCACAGAGAGTCCCATACAGGATAAATCCAAGGAGAAATACGCCAATACACATATTAATCAAACTGTCAAAAATTAAATACGAAAAAAGCATATTAAAAGCAGGAAGGGAAAAACAACAAAAAACACACAAGGGAATCCCCATAAGGTTAACAGCTGATCTTTCAGCAGAAACTCTGCAAGTGAGAAGGAAGTGGCATGACATATTTAAAGTGATGAAGATGAAAAACCTGCAACCAAGATTACTCTACCTAGCAAGGATCTCATTCAGATTTGATGGAGAAATTAAAACCTTTACAGACAAGCAAAAGCTGAGAGAGTTCAGCACCACCAAACCAGCTTTACAACAAATGCTAAAGGAATTTCTCTAGGCAGGAAACACAAGAGAAGGAAAAGACCCACAATAACGAACCCAAAACAATTAAGAAAATGGGAATAGGAACATACATATCGATAATTACCTTAAATGTAAATGGATTAAATGCTCCCACCATAAGACACAGACTGGCTGAATGGATACAGAAACAAGACCCATATATATGCTGTCTAGAAGAGACCCACTTGAGACCTAGGGACACATATAGACTGAAAGTGAGGGGATGTAAAAAAATATTCCGTGCAAATGGAAATCAAAAGAAAGCTGGAGTAGCAATTCTAATATCAGACAAAATAGACTTTAAAATAAGGACTATTACAAGAGACAAAGAAGGACACTACATAATGATCCAGGGATCGATCCAAGAAGAAGATATAACAATTGTAAATATTTATGCACCCAACACAGGAGCACCTCAATACATAAGGGAAATACTAACAGCCATAAAAGGGGATATCGACAGTAACACATTCATAGTAGGGGACTTTAACACCCCATTTTCACCAATGGACAGATTATCCAAAATGAAAATAAATAAGGAAACACAAGCTTTAAATGATACATTAAACAAGATGGACTAAATTGATATTTATAGGACATTCCAACCAAAAACAACAGAATACACATTTTTCTCAAGTTCTCATGGAACATTCTCCAGGATAGATCATATCTTGGGTCACAAATCAAGCCATGGTAAATTTAAGAAAATTGAAATTCTATCAAGTATCTTTTCCGACCACAATGTTATGAGACTAGATATCAATTACAGGAAAAGATCTGTAAAAAATATAAACACATGGAGGCTAAACAATACACTACTTAAAAACGAAGTGAGCACTGAAGAAATCAAAGAGGAAATCAAAAAATACATAGAAACAAATGACAATGGAGACACGATGACCCAAAACCTATGGGATGCAGCATAAGCACTTCTAAGAGGGAAGTATATAGCAATACAATCCTACCTTAAGAAACAGGAAACATCTCGAATAAACAACATAACTTGCACCTAAAGCAATTAGATAAAGAAGAACAAAGAAACCCGAAATTTAGCAGAAGGAAAGAAATCATAAAAGTCAGATCAGAAATAAATGAAAAAGAAATGAAGGAAACGATAGCAAAGATCAATAAAACTAAAAGCTGGTTCTTTAAGAAGATAAACAAAATTGATAAACCATTAGCCAGACTCATCAAGAAAAAAGGGAGAAGACTCAAATCAACAGAATTAGAAATGAAAAAGGAGAAGTAACAACTGACACTGCAGCAATACAAATGATCATGAGAGATTACTACAAGCAACTCTATGCCAACAAAATGGACAACCTGGAAGAAATGGACACATTCTTAGAAATGCACAACCTACCAAGACTGGATCAGGAAGAAATAGAAAATATGAACAGACCAATCACAAGCAGTGAACTTGAAACTGTGATTAAAAATCTTCCAACAAGGGCTTCCCTGGTGGCGCAGTGGTTGAGAGTTCGTCTGCCGAGGCAGGGGACACGGGTTCGTGCCCCGATCCAGGAAGATCCCACATGCCAAGGACTGGCTGGGCCCGTGAGCCATGGCCACTGAGTCTGCGCGTCCGGAGCCTGTGCTCCGCAACGGGAGAAGCCACAACATTGAGAGGCCCGCGTACCACAAAAAAAAAAAAAAAAATCTTCCAACAAACAAAAGCCCAGGACCAGATGACTTCACAGGCGAATTCTATCAAACATTTAGAGAAGAGCTAACACCTGTCCTTCTCAAACTCTTCCAAAATATAGCAGAGGGAGGAACACTCCCAAACTTATTCTACTAGGCCACCATCACCTTGATACCAAAACCAGACAAAGATGTCACAAAGAAAGAAAACTACAGGCCAGTATCGTTGATGAACATAGATGCAAAAACTCTCAACAAAATACTAGCAAACAGAATCCAACAGCACATTAAAAGGATCAAACAACATGATCAAGTGGGGTTTATTCCAGGAATGCAAGGATTCTTCAATATACGCAAGTAAATCAATGTGATACATCATATTAACAATTGAAGGAGAAAAATCATATGATCATCTCAATAGATGCAGAGAAAGCTTTTGACAAAATTCAACACCTATTTATGATAAAAACCCTGCAGAAAGCAGGCATAGAGGGAACTTTCCTCAACATAATAAAGGCCATATATGACAAACCCATATCCAACATCATCTTCAATGGTGAAAAACTGAAACCATTTCCACTAAGATCAGGAACAAGACAAGGTTGCCCACTCTCACCACTATTATTCAACAGAGTTTTGGAAGTTTTAGCCACAGCAATCAGAGAAGAAAAGGAAATAAAAGGAATCCAAATCGGAAAAGAAGAAGTAAAGCTGTCACTGTGTGCAGATGACAGGATACTTTACATAGAGAGTCCTAAAGATGCTACCAGAAAACTACTAGAGCTAATCAATGAATTTGGTAAAGTAGCAGGATACAAAATTAATGCACAGAAATCTCTGGCATTCCTATACATTAATGATGAAAAATCTGAAAGAGAAATGAAGAAAACACTCCCATTTACCACTGCAACAAAAAGAATATAATATCTAGGAATAAATCTACCTAAGGAGACAAAAGACCTGCATGCAGAAAATTATAAGACACTGATGAAAGAAATTAAACGTGATACAAATAGATGGACAGATATACCATGTTCTTGGATTGGAAGCATCAACATTGTGAAAATGACTCTACTACCCAAAGCAATCTACAGATTCAATGCAATCCCTATCAAACTACCACTGGCATTTTTCACAGAACTAGAACAAAACATTTCACAATTTGTATGGAAACACAAAAGACCGCGAATAGCCAAAGCAATCTTGAGAACGAAAAACGAAGCTGGAGGAATCAGGCTCCCTGACTTCAGACTATACTACAAAGCTACAGTAATCAAGACAGTATGGTACTGGCACAAAAACAGAAATATAGACCAATGGAACAGGATAGAAAGCCCAGAGATAAACCCACAGACATATGGTCACCTTATCTTTGATAAAGCAGGAAAGAATACACAGTGGCGAAAAGACAGCCTCTTCAATAAGTGGTGCTGGGAGAACTGGACAGGTACATGTAAAAGTATGAGATTAGATCACTCCCTAACACCATACACAAAAATAAGCTCAAAATGGATTAAAGACCTAAAGGTAAGGCCAGAAACTATCAAACTCTTAGAGGAAAACATAGGCAGAACACTCTATGACATAAATCACAGCAAGATCCTTTTTGACCCACCTCCTAGAGAAATGGAAATAAAAACAAAAATAAACAAATGGGACCTAATGAAACTTAAAAGCTTTTGCACAGCAAAGGAAACCATAAACAAGATCAAAAGACAACCCTCAGAATGGGAGAAAATATTTGCAAATGAAGCAACCGACAAAGGATTAATCTCGAAAATTTACAAGCAGCTCATGCAGCTCAATAACAAAAAAACAAACAACCCAATCCAAAAATGGGCAGAAGACCTAAATAGATATTTCTCCAAAGAAGATATACAGATTTCCAACAAACACATGAAAGAATGCTCAACATCATTAATCATTAAAGAAATGCAGATCAAAACTACAATGAGATATCATCTCACACCTGTCAGAATGGCCATCATCAAAAAATCTAGAAACAATAAATGCTGGAGAGTGTGTGGAGAAAAGAGAACCCTCTTGCACTGTTGGTGGGAATGTAAATTGATACAGCCACTATGGAGAACAGTATGGAGGTTCCTTAAAATACTAAAAATAGAGCTACCATATGACCCAGCAATCCCAATACTGGCATATAGCTTGAGAAAACTATAATTCAAAAAGTGTCACGTACCAAAATGTTCATTGCAGCTCTATTTACAAGAGCCAGGAGATGGAACCAACCTAAGTGTCCATCATTGGATGAATGGATAAAGAAGATGTGGCACATATATACAATGAATATTACTCAGTCATAAAAAGAAACGAAATTGAGATATTTGTAGTGAGGTGGATGGACCTAGAGTCTGTCATACAGAGTGAAGTAAGTCAGAAAGAGAAAGATAAATACTGTATGCTAACACATATATATGGAATCTAAGAATAAAAAAATGTCATGAAGAACCTAGGGGAAGACGGGAATAAATACACAGACCTACTAGAGAATGGACTTGAGGATATGGGGAGGGGGAAGGGTAAGCTGGGACAAAGTGAGAGAGTGGCATGGACATATATACACTACCAAACGTAAAACACATAGCTAGTGGGAAGCAGCCGCATGGCACAGGGAGATCAGCTCGGTGGTTTGTGACCACCTAGAGGGGTGGGATAGGGAGGGTGGAAGGGAGGGAGACACAAGAGGGAAGAGATATGGGAACATATGTATATGTATAACTGATTCACTTTGTTATAAAGCAGAAACTAACACATCATTTTAAAGCAATTATACTCCAGTAAAGATGTTAAAAAAAAAAAAGAAAGTTGAGGTAAACTCGGAAGGATACAGAAGTTATTAGTTTGTAAGTAAAATATTGCAAAGAACAGATGAATCATGGAAGGATAGAACTCTGTGGACATTCTGGAACTCTTCCATAATCTGGAAGCTTCCTTGATTTCTGTTGGTTACTGAAGCTATTCACTCCCTGAACTTTTAACTTAAATTAGTTACACTATTTGCTTTAATCAATGTGTGAAACGAACAATAAATTATACAACTGGGTATAACTCATTCCTAATATTAATTTTCAAAAAAGTACTTTTACATTGTTTGATATGATATTCATACTATTTGTACTTCCTTTTAAACTGATTATACTTGCCAGTGTATCTGAGGGTAGAAGTCTGTTTATCCATCCCAGCTGAATTACTTGCCAGGCAACCATAGATCCCTGCATCTTTGGGAACTGCATTTTTAATAAATAAGATACCTTCTGAGGTCATCCTATACCTACAGACAAAAAGAAAATAAAATTGAAAATACTCTAATAATAGTATCAAGGAACTATAGCACCTTCCTTTCAAATATTTTAGAGTTATGTTTGTGGTGCTGATTGCAGAAATGATTAACATCATCATTTTATAAGCAGAAATGTTATAATGATAATAACAATAGGTCCCACATATCTAGTACTTGCCATGTATCAGGGCTGCTCTAGTACCTTTACATTTATCAATGTTTTAAATCTTCCTAACAACCCAATGAGTTAGATACTATTATCTCTGTTATACAGATGAGCAAAGAGGTTATACACCTTGCCCAGAGTCAGGGTTAGTAAAGGGAAGAAGTGGAATTTGCACCCAGGCAATCTTGCTCTGTGTGAACTTCTAAGCCCAACAGTTCCTCAAAATGAAAACCTGAGAGATGCAATGCCTCACATCTCAAGTGAGTCTGTGAAGAGACCAGGAATAGAATTTGGCTCATAGCTAAGCCCTTCTCCCCCTGCCAAACCCAGAGTAATGGAAGCCCGATGGCTGGAAACTTCATTGCTTATGCCCCTCGTGTTCAGTACTCTCTTTGAGCATAAGAGGATTCATTTTCTTTTAAAAGCATCCAGCAGAATAAAATATCTCTCAGTGTACGATAGTATGGCAGCAGCAAGCAGGAGTTACGAAGAATGTCTGCATACACTTTAATTAGAGCTACTGTTCTGTCCTTTGTCTCTCCCTCTCTCTTCTGTTAAATCTCAGGACCAAATCTCTAGTAGATGGGTTAAAACTACACATTACTTTACCCACAGAAAGTTTATTATCCCCATTTCAATTATTCAAGGTAAACCAACTGTTACAGTGTTATGTTTGCAAAGCAAAGTATTAGGAAGCACTTAGTCCCAGCTATTGAATTCAAGACTTAAGAACCTCAGACTCTATACATTCATCATTTATTATTTTACTGACATTTCCTGGCCTATTGAGAAAATCTAAAGCTGCGGATTTGGGTCAAATCTCCCTTAATCTTAGGGATTTGGTCAGATTAATACTGTCCAGAACTTTCACTAACTTCTCTCACTCAGTAAAAACAAAGAACATGATACAAACCCAGTACCTGTGTGAACCCACAATAAACATATCATTCATAGTCCAGGTGATCTTTGGTTTGGGATAACCTGTTGCAGAACACATGATGGAGACCTCAGATCCACCTGTAAACGACTGATTCTTGGGCATAACAGTGACTTTGGGCGGTTCTGCAAAGGAAACACACAGAGTGAAATGTCAATGATGTTAGCAGATTTGCAGGCTTCTCACTGCCACATCATTACTTTTAAAAAATTATTTGTTTATTTATTTTGCACTTTCAAGACTGTACAAAACTGGGGTCTGCTCCTTCCAGCCCCCCAGAACTCCTCCACTCCCTGAAAGACCGATGCAGACTGTGGCTGGGCCCCCAAAGCGTGACTCTGCACCCCACAGGCCCAGGCAGGACCACAGAGGGTCTCATCTCTGGCCATTCAACCCAAGGCCTTGCAGCCCAGCCCAGCCCTGTCAGCCCATCTGGAGCCCCAGGCCTGCTCCTACTCTTGGATCTTGGAGGCATGACACTGGGCAAGGCTTTGCCTTCAGAGCTTGGTGAGGGTCTGGCACACTCTCCTTTGAGGGGACATCAGGGGCCTGGGTCTGAGGCCAATGACAGAAAGAGGCTTCCACTTTCTGGGGCCTGAATGCAAGGTGGAGAGAAGCAGGACTATGAGACAGTATTATTCGGCAGCCAGGGCTGGGGTCTCTCTGTCCATTCTCTAGCCAGGTCCTTCCCTCAGCTCCTGACCCACCCATGGCCTTAGCTACTGGGCTGGCTGGGCACCAGGACCTGCAGTGGCCCCATTTTTCTGGGGTATCTTGGACATGCGGGAGAAGGTGGTCCTTGGGACTTGGATGTTCCCAAGCTCATGGCAGCTGGTGTCCATGAGCTTGGGAACATCCAGCCACAGGGTGGCTGCTGGTGGGGATGGCATCCAGCACCTTCATCTTGACCATTCCTGAGGTGAAGAGCTTCCTCTTGGGGTTGTAGAAGGAGAAGGTAGAGTATAACACAGAGGTGAGGGGCAACCAGACTCAGATCACCAGGTAGAAGGCTCCTCTCTTGAAAAGCAGCAGGTCCTGTTGTCGTTCCACATGCCCTCAGGGTAGAGTCACACTTCAAGGTTCTCTCTGACCATGCCCAAGCCCACGTGTGCCATCATGGTCCTGGTACTTTGTTAGTTGATGACAGAAGAAATTTCCACAAATTAAAGTATGAGGAATTCATCCTAGTTTATACATGATTTGGCTTGAACTTTATGCTAGTTAGAACAGCCTGTCTATGTACTGTCAAGCATGCATTGTACATGGGCTTTAACCATTAAAGAATGTATTTAAAAAATAAAAATGGAGTAACTCTGGTTCAAACACTCAAAATGGAGCCAGGTGGCCATTGTGGGTGTGGTTTCAGACACGCTCCTGCATCACTGAGAACTTGAATTTTCTGAACGGTATCAAACTCAAGGACACCACCAACTATTCTCAAAACAACATCTGCTAGCAGTTGCCTGCTGCAACCTTATGGTCTCAAGGTCTCCCCTTGTAACTATGCAACCATTCAGTCCCCAAACAATCCTTGCTTAACAAGCACCCTTTCTTCTTGCTGGTTCTAATCCTAATTCTTGACAAACAACTTACGCAACTTTGTGGGTTTTGCCTATATAAGCCTCCCTCATTTTGTGGTCAGGCAGAACACAATTCAAGTGCTTCTTGAATCTGTGTCTCCAGGGCTACAGTCCTCAGTTTGGCTTAAATAAAACTCTTTTCTATTCCTATTATAGACTGTTTACTGATTATTTACATTGGCAATGAAGATGCCCCAAGGTACACAAGATCAGGCCCATGCATCCCATGAAGAACGGCTCCTGCTTGGCAATCTGCATTCAGGAAGGGCCTCCATGAGACCACTATGCCCAGGATGCTCTGGTGGTTAGAGATGATGACACAGGGGTGGTCCACCTCCAGCTTCTGGCGGCCCTTAATCTCAAAGTCAATGCAGTATATGCACTTGAAGGACTGGATGCGCCAACTGATGATGCTCACATTCTCCACTATCTGGCCACGGTGACACAGCAGGCAGGTGACCACGGCCACGGTGACGACGATAAAGCAGTGCATGCAGTACAGGGTGATCTTGGCTTAGAACTTGGCCGTGCAGCTCAGCTGCACAAGCAGCAACAGGAGCAGCAGCTGCAGCAGTGTGCAGTCAGCCACGGCCAGAGTTCCATGGCCAAGGCCGTGCTGGGATCGTGCATGTATGGTGGCCCCCTTGGAGCCTCGATGGCACTGGTCTCAAGCTCCCTCCTTGGGCTCTGGCTGGAGAGGAGGAGCTCTTTGGATAACCCATATCAGAGATCTGGTCCAATCAGTGCAAGAGAGAAACCAAAAGTAATGAAAGCACGGGAGGTAAATCGCTTTTGAGAGTAAAATGAATCTGATCCCAGTGCTGTGTTTCTGCATCTCCACTGGTTACTATGGGGCCCCTTGCTACTTTGCTCCCACTAGCTGACTACTGGTTTCCGTCTGCTCATCTGGAACTTCAATATAAACCTGTTTTCAGGTAAAGTCTCTATACTGGGCCTTTTGCTACTTTCTATCTAGTGAACATAGGTTTGGAGCCAATCTTGTCCTGACTGCTGCCTGTTTTGAGTTGCTCTTTCCCTTTTTATTTGTTTGATTGTAAGTTTGCTGAGGTCGAGACCATGTCTTTCTTATTATTCCATTTCCAATATATTCCACAGTACATAACATCTCTTTCATGTTATGCAGTGACTTGTAAATGAAAGACACTTAAAGCCATTGATGGAATACAGGTCATTCCTAAAATGTAACTTGGCTCTGAGAATTTTTATGCCTGCCGGCCTCTGGAGATCCTGCTATACTGATCATTTGCCTCATGCCCATGGATTCATAAGACCTCAACTTAGAAAATATCAAAGTGCCTATTGCATTCCACTTCTATGGCAGAAAAAAGACTTTTGAAAATGATATATTAAATCAGAAATTCATTGTCAAAAAGAATACAAGAATTCTCTGGGGTAGCTGGGATGCTGATATATCTGGTCTAATCAATTATATGTTTTACATCTATACTACTACAGAGTAAGAATTAATCATCAAAGAAGGTACCATCAAAGAAATATTTAATCATTTTCTTTCTCTTTAAAGCCTGTTTATTTTTTTATTTTATTGAAGTATAATTTACTCATAATATTATAATAACTTCAGGTGTATAACATAGTGATTAGTTATTTATATAGATTAGGCACCATACAAAATTGTTATAATATTGACTATATTCCCTGTGCTGTACATTATATACCTGTGACTTATTTATTTTATAACTGGTAGTTTAAATAATTTACTTAGTGTAAATATCCCCCACTCAATCAGCTAGAAATAAATTCATTTCCACAATTTTTGAAACGATGTCATGAGTATTAACAAAAATAAATTAATTCAATAATGTGCTTTTTGCACAATTATTATGTTCCAGGCTCTGTGCTAACTTACAGGGATACACTGATGAGCCAAACAGACATGGTGTCAGCTTTCCATTCAATTGGGTTTTTACTATAAAGGAAATTGAGAATTCAGTTAGTCAGTTAGATCTGGATATATTTATGATGTACCTTTATTATAAGTCAGTCTGCAAACTGTGGTTTGGTTTCACTAAGAGGAATCCCCAAACATTTGAAAGAGATACAAATGATGCTGCTGAACTGGGCAGCTAAAGAATGGAACAAACCAAATTAGTGCCTAATTGCTAGCAGCTTATAATCGCCCTTCTTTTTTCTCCTGTTTACACTGTGTTTTTCAAATAATGTTTGCCTTTGAAGTTAATGTTTAAAGGATTTTTCCAGCCAGTGGACTTGGTTGACAGACTCATTATTCCATGGTTTCTTCTTGGTGAACATAGGGCTAAAGAAACATGTGAGGCCAAGGGCAGACTGGCCATGGCCAGTAAGTTCAAATTGTGATTTCATCTGGAGTCCATCAATTCTGAAATGCTGGAGTACTACACATGTGGGGATGCTGCAGACAATCTTTAGGGGAAGAGGTGGAAAAAAATGAACAGTTGTTTTTCTTTGGAATTTTTTGAATACCCACATTTATTCCCACCTTCCTAAAATAAAAGGTTTTTCATGTCTACCTCATTTTGACATAGGATTGCTGCAAAGACTCGGCAGCTCTTGGGAATTCTGTCTAAACATGATGCCTTCCAATGCCGTCTGCCAGAATTGGTTTGGCATATCTCCCAGCGAGAATCCCACTGGTAGGCTCTGTAGTTCACATATTAAAGTGAAAATAAATGTCAGTTACCCAAGCCAGGATGTAGAGAGCTAAGAGGTCATTTCTCAAATAATGCCTGGGTATAGGGTGCTGCTCAGGGTCATGAAATAAGTCTGTGTGCAACATACAGATGGGATGACATCATCCCACAGAAGGTGAGAAATTTACCACTGCTCTGGAAAGAATATTTCTCCTGATAATAAAATTAGAAAGGACATGAACAAACACAGGGAAGCATAATGGGATTTCAACCAAATAACAGTTGAATAAAGATGATCAGAATGATTCAGGCTTTACCTGATTACGTTAAAGAAGGATATAACAGACCTCACTTATTTCAATTGTTAGATTTCTTTTAATCCCTAGAAAAAAGCTCAACTTGTTTTTAAAAAGTAGTTGTAATGGAGCAAGGACAAGGTATTGAAGAACCATAGTTCAACTCCATCAAAGTCCAGAGTCCAATTTTAGGCTTTAAGGAGAAGTAATCCATTCTCAGTTGGTTTTCAGTCTCATTTCAGCATCACAATCATCACCATTATCATCACCAACACTAACCATCTGCACCACCATCATAAATAACAACTTGCTGTTCATTAGCCAAAGCAATGGGAACATGGCACTCTATTAGGTATTAAGGCATTAATTGATTCTTTATATTTGAACCATAACGAAAGAAAAATATGTGAGTTTTTATAATTCATCACCAATGATTTTAAAATGTTAAACATAAATTAGGATACTAAGAATAAAAAATACTACTTTAAGACTTAGGTGTCTTTACATAGCATTAATGCTCAGGTTGCAAAATGCATTATAAGAGAGCATGAAAACAGCCATTGCTCTGACTACAAAGACCAAGGAAGATAAAAGAGAAATGCAAATCAAAACTACAATGAGATATCATCTCACACCTGTCAGAATGGCCATCATCAAAAAATTTAGAAACAATAAATGCTGGAGAGGGTGTGGAGAAAAGGGAACACTCTTGCACTGTTGGTGGGAATGTAAATTGATACAGCCACTATGGAGAACAGTATGGAGGTTCTTTAAAAAACTACAAATAGAACTACCATGCGACCCAGCAATCCCACTACTGGGCATATACCCTGAGAAAACCAGAATTCAAAAAGAGTCATGTACCAATATGTTCACTGCAGCTCTATTTACAATAGCCAGGAGATGGAAGCAACCTAAGTGTCCATCAACAGATGAATGGATAAAGAAGATGTGGCGCATATATACAATGGAATATTACTCAGCCATAAAAAGAAATGAAATTGAGTTATTTGTCGTGAGGTGGATGGACCTAGAGTCTGTCATACAGAGTGAAGTAAGTCAGAAACAGAAAAATAAATACCATATGCTAACACATATATATGGAATCTAAGAGAAAAAAAAAAAGGTCATGAAGAACCTAGGGGTAAGACAGGAATAAAGACACAGACCTACTAGAGAATGGACTTGAGGATACGGGGAGGGGGAAGGGTAAGCTGTGACAAAGTGAGAGAGTGGCATGGACATATATACAGTAACAAATGTAAAATAGATAGCTAGTGGGAAGCAGCCGCATAGCACAAGGAGATCAGCTTGGTGGTTTGTGACCACCTAGAGGGGTGGGATAGGGAGGGTGGGAGGGAGGGAGACGCAAGAGGGAAGAGATATGGGAACATATATATATGTATAACTGATTCACTTTGTTATAAAGCAGAAACTAACACACCATTGTAAAGCAATTATACTCCAATAAAGATGTTAAAAAAAAAAAAAAAAATCTCACCTAACTTGAAAATCTCCAACATCACCTTCATACGCAAGACGCATATTTCCTGTTAGTCAGGTCAATTGGGTCTGATTTGTTGCTGCTATGCCTCTGGTAGGAAACTCTCAAAGACAAGACCTAAGGCCTTTTTCTTCAAGGTGATTTAATTCCCATCAACAAATTAATCAGACAATGGTAATGATTTGAATTACTTAAGCAATAATTTAAAATATTTTTCAACACTGGTATATTTACAATACTTGGGCAAACTTCTTTGGGCTTTCGTTCTTTCACAAAACAAACATTCATTGAGTACCTACTGTATTTCTGACACTTTATGACCTCAAAGATCTCACAGAATATTGTATACAAAGACATATTATGTACAATTAGGAACTAAATCTCTTTCTAGTAGTCAGTTCATTGAAATAGAAAGGTGGGCAGAAGTTAATGAGTATCTATGTGCCAAGAATCTAACTCTAGACCCATCACTTATTTTTCTCAATAACCCTATGAAATATTACTGCCATTTTACAGATAAAAAAACTAAGGCTCAAAATGGTTAAATAATCCATGGTATCTGGTTTATACTTCAATGGAGATAATAATGGTATCTATACACTAATATGTATAAAATAGATAACTATTAAGAACCTGCTGTATAAAATAAAATAAAATAAAATTCAAAAAAATCAAGATGAGTGTTTTTACCTTTGTGTAAAAAAATAATAATAATGGTATCTAACTCATAGGGTCATTGTGGATTAGCTAAACTAATACATAGAACACTTAAAAAATTCCTGACACATAGTAGGCACTATGTAATTTTTGCTATTATATTCCATTATATGGTAAAGTATGACAAAGAATGATAAAGTAAGTATACAGTATTTACAATATATGTGCACAAATGTATTATCTAGACATTTACACATGAAACTTGATCACAATTCTCACACTTGAGTACAGTATTTAGGTTACACATCCTAGTAATAAATAATACTTATTATATATTTTTCTATTCTTCTGAAATTTGAGATGTTTCTAGACACTCAAAATGTATTAGAAATTTCAATAAAAATAGATAAATTTAGTTTTACTGATGGAAAAAAAAACTCACCAATACCTATGTCACCTGGCACATGTTAAAAAAGAGTTATGATGATGTAATGAACATATGGTTATGATAATATCAATTTCATTCTTAGTGAAGTAATTCTGGTCATTAGGGACTTACTTCATCAATCAGTTTGAAAACTATTTCCTTTTTTGTTGCTAAATTCTCTCTAGTGACCTAGACTAATTAGTGACAGACATCTACCCTTTCCTGACACCACAGAAGACAAATTAATACTTCTCATGTTCATACAGACATAGAAGGAGGAAAGGAGGCTTTGTCTGGCCCTTTGCGTTCCATGTGGCAGCATGTGATTATGGAAGAAATGTCAGCTCTACACTGAATACACTCAAATTTAACCAGGACACCTGTGCTCATCTTCAGCTTCAAAAATCATCCTCATAAAGGAGCAGTCAATGGAATCAACAGAAGATAGTCTGTTTTAAACAAAAGTTTAAGGTCACGTCATATACATAAATACCACTACACTTATTCTGATTTTTATTCCTAAGCCTGACCAATACAAGCATTTGGAAATTTAGCGGCCACTGTGCCACCTTAAAAGTGATAAACTGTTCTGGCCGATTTCACAAAGTTTTGCAAAAGTCACCTGACAGAATTCTTAAATTAGGGTGAACTAGTTTAAACACTACTTCAAAAATAATATCTGTATAAATATTTTCACCAGGTAATTATCAGATTTTGTTGTAAAATATGGTTATAAATGTAAGCAGTCATATGCTGTCCTGTGCTATAACAGGAAAATAAAGTACTTACATAATGAAATCTAAAATTGTTGATGTGATTCAAATAAGCCACTGAAGTTAACATGGAAACATGAAAGATAAGGTCCGTGACCCCAGTTTTCCTTATAGTCTGCTATTGTTACTTTGAGGTCCATTCAGCAATTAAGGAGCACACATCCATTGGGTACAATTGTGTTTTTCTCTCTGTGCAAGGCATTATGATTTTTTTTTAAAAAAAGGGCAATAAGTATCACACAGTGCGTGTAATATGATTGGGGAAAAACAACTAGACATATGAAATTGATCATGACTAAGTGCAGACTTGTGTGGTAAAAAATTAAATAAAAGTTCTACAGGATACCAGAAAAAAGCAGCCAACAATTTTCAGAAAGGAGGTGTTTTATGAGAGGGGCTTAGCATTATAAGGAGGATATAGGTAGGGGACATTAAAGTCAAACAACTCTATGAGCTAAGTCACAGAACTAGAATGAGAATGAAGTAGTTTGGAGGCAGTCAGAACGCCCCTGTGACTCAAGTATGAGAAGTGGAGTTGGGGTAAATTATGGAGGGATGGAAAATAACAGGGCAGGGGCTAGAGTTGAAGCACTAGGAAACAGAAATTCACTGAAGGTACAATGAACATATGGAGCTTGACAGAAAACATTCAGTGGCCATCAAAAACTCAATTCTGGAGACAGAAGACAGGATAAGTGTAGTACCTATCCATCTTTTTGAGAAATTTAATACAAAGAAAATTCAAACCTCATATATGACACCAAAAATTATTTACCTGATACTACTCTGACATATAAAATGGAGCATCAGTAATATTTTATGGACAAAAGAATTATCTACCAGTTTCTCTACTTTTAATCAATAATTAGAAGTGAAGCCTTAACAGCAAGTTCAAGTATTCAGTTATCCATATTAAGGAAACATGAATGATGGATAAATATATGAATATCTAATTATTTTAAGGTAAACAGTTTTCATGTATTGAAAGGAAACATTTTTATTCCTTTTTGCTTGTCCATACATGGTTTTATGTGGATAAAGGGTGAAGATCAAATGTTGAAAGTATTATGAAAGGGTCAGCTTGTGGAGGACTGAGGGGTGTAAATTTTATTCTGGGGTAATTAGGAAACCACAAAAAGGGTTTGACTAGACGGATACAAAGCGATATTTAGGGAAATTTCACCTGATGGTACTACGGAGTAGAGTGGGGCAACAAAATCAGAAGAAAGGAAGCCCCTAAAAAGAGGATTTTTATGGATTTAGTTTAGGCATGTGAATCAGGAGGGGGAGGAGGGTGGTGCCAATGGAGATAACAAGAAAGGGAGTGAGGTGAGAGGCAGTGAAGAAGTGAACTAACCCATGCATAGGGAAAGTGAGAGGCGCCTCAGCCGAAAATATCATTACAACTGGGATAATTCCATCTGAACTCTAAATTTCCCATTAGATCATTCACTCTGATCCCTATTAGCATAGCCAATCATCCGCTGATTCCAGCATCAGTGTCACATAGAAAATGTGTCCCATATAGGTGTCCATAAATAAAAAGGATGTGGGAAATTCGATTTTAAAAACTGATGCACTGTGTTTGTGTGGCCTGGGGTAAAGAACAGAGAGACAGAGAGAGACAGAGAGAAAGAGAGAGAGAGAAATAAGGCATGATTCCTGAAAATAGATCTCAAGTACCCTACTTCCTGGTCTAGAGCTTTTGTTACCCCAAAAAGCAAATTAGATTAACAGAATCAACCATGAAAGGATTTTTATCTCAAAACCTTTTTGTGTTCAAAAGAAATAGGGTTACAAAGTTTTAGAACCTTTTATTTCCCAACTCCAAAAGGATTTGAGCCCAAAAGGAACCTAGTGGAACAACTGATTGTCAATTGCTGTTGTTTAAATAGGCATTAAATTACATTCTGGACAAAAAGTATTTCAAGGCTATCAATAGATCTCTGTGATATAAGATTCCCAGGCTTCTAAATGTTCCTAATGATAAACTTTATGTCATGAGGAATTAAGACTCTGATGAGAAGAAAGATACTCCATTAACTAGTTTTTAGTATTAAGTTTCTTTTCTTACTTGAGTTCTCTCCATAAAAGCTAAGTAAAGATCCTCATTTTGGAGACTTGAAACCTACTTTCAGCCCAACCACCTAATTGACTTATATTTCTGAAAACATATTAGAACTGTTTTACAACTGTTCCCCAAAATATTTTTCATTGCGGATAATATATTCCCTTAAAATGTTGCATGGTCTAACATCAAGCCATGCTACATGAGAAATTGGAAAGTAATTAGTATTTAATTACTGAACCTAGGTTCCATTGAATCCTACAGCCTGAAAATGTATTTTACAGAATCTCTGACCCTTCTAAATATCTGTATTTACTATAGAAAAAGCTAACTTCAAAAGGTTACATAATGACTATTACTGAGCCTGCTGAGAATTGTAATTAGTAGTTGCTGTGTCCTGTTTTAACAGATGTGTACCTACTGATTTACCTCAATAAGCTTATTTAAAACATATTGGCATTGTTCTAAAATGCATTACTTCAGTTTCTGATTAGGAAGGTAACTCTAGCTAGTTCTGATGGTAACTAACTTTTAAGTGTGAAGCTTGCATAATGAGAGTAACAAAATTTCACTAAGAATGATTTACAATGGATAGATGTGCTTGCTCAATTAATTTTTCCTGAATCTTCCATCAGTAGAAATGCCAACAAACACATGAAAGAATGCTCAACATCACTAATCATTAGAGAAATGCAAATCAAAACTACAATGAGATATCATCTCACACCAGTCAGAATGGCCATCATCAAAAAATCTACAAACAATAAATGCTGGAGAGGGCATGGAGAAAAGGGAACCCTCCTGCACTGTTGGTGGGAATGTAAATTGATACAGCCACTATGGAGAACAGTATGGAGGTTCCTTAAAAAACTAAAAATAGAATTACCATATGACCCAGCAATTCCACTACTGGGCATATACCCTGAGAAAACCAGAATTCAAAAAGAGTCATGTACCAATATGTTCACTGCAGCTCTATTTACAATAGCCCGGAGATGGAAACAACCTAAGTGTCCGTCATCGGATGAATGGATAAAGAAGATGTGGCACATATATACAATGGAATATTACTCAGCCATAAAACGAAATGAAACTGACCTATTTGTAATGAGGTGGATAGACCTAGAGTCTGTCATACAGAGTGAAGTAAGTCAGAAAGAGAAAGACAAATACCGTATGCTAACACATATATATGGAATTTAAGAAAAAAAAAAACTGTCATGAAGAACCTAGGGGTAAGACAGGAATAAAGACTGTGTCCTACTAGACCTACTAGAGAATGGACTTGAGGATATGGGGAGGGAGAAGAGTAAGGTGTGACAAAGCGAGAGAGAGGCATGGACATATATACACTACCAAATGTAAAACCGATAGCTAGTGGGAAGCAGCCACATAGCACATGGAGATCAGCTCGGTGCTTTGTGACCGCCTGGAGGGGTGGGATAGGGAGGGTGGGAGGGAGGGAGACACAAGAGGGAAGAGATATGGGAACATATGTATATGTATAACTGATTCACTTTGTTATAAAGCAGAAACTAACACACCATTTTAAAGCAATTATACTGTAATAAAGATGTTAAAAAAAAAAAGAAATGGCAATGGAATATATTTTAATATTTTTAAGTTTTTCCAGGACTACTAGACAGTTTGCATAAGTGGCCAGGGAGTCTTTCCAAACAGCAAAGGAGGAAAACTTAAAACTAACCAATCAGCCAAATGATCAAAACCAATGAAAACAGGTATCAATGGCCTGGGAAAGAGGCAAGAGCCACTGAAATTCCAAAGACATGGAATCAAATGCAACATTTCCAAATGAAATCTCATCAATGAAAATATGAGGACCTGGCTACAACTTTCCCCAAACGGTAGAATTATTCCTGAATGGCAATAATTCAAATGAATTACGATAATGGTTAGTCTACAGGGCAGTAGAAATAAGTTTCCTAAGACTTCGGTTCTTGCTTTTTCTGCCTTTCTTTTTCTCCAGAAAAACTGGAGCTGTCTCCACTAGCTACGTGCCTATTTAAATTCAAATTTAAAATTTCCAAAAATAAGTCAAATTTCAAAACAAGCTCCTTAGGTGCATTAGCCATATTTCAGGTGCTAAGTTGACACACACAGCTAGTAGCTGTTATGTGGGACAGCACAGATACACAACATTTCCATCATTATATAAAGTTTTACTGGACTGTGCTGGACTAGAGAGCAAGAGAGAAGGTCGCTAATTCTTTGACTTACCAGTAAGTGGGTACAGTGGCAATAGAACACACAGGCAAAGACTAAATATTGACAGTTACATGCTCGATTTGCAAAAAATTCCACACCCGAATTCCAGTGCGGTTATGAAATTCAGTTAATAAGAGAAAGGCAATAATTTCAGAGACAAACAACGATAAATTTAGGCTACATTCTATTTTAATGACAAAATCTTAATGGCAAATATGCATCAAGATTTCTTTTCTTCAAAATTTACTTTTATTTTTCCAATAGAAGATATAAGAATATGTAAATGTATCAAATGTTTGCTGCCTTTATGCCCATTTTAAGTAATTCCTAATGTAAAATTATTTATACATTAACCTTTTTTCTATTTAACGCTATATGCTTTCTTTCCTTAACAACAAGAAGTCATGAATTCAGGAGCTTCTTTGGATGATTAGCTAAAACAGATTAAGACAATAAATATGGTTGATCAGAGGAAAGAATTTTTAAAGTTTAGTTTTTTCTTACTTAGAAAAT
The DNA here is from genome assembly GCF_949987515.2 of Delphinus delphis. Classification (NCBI taxonomy): domain Eukaryota; kingdom Metazoa; phylum Chordata; class Mammalia; order Artiodactyla; family Delphinidae; genus Delphinus; species Delphinus delphis. Next base: position 140,489,095 of record NC_082683.1, on the reverse strand, counting down.
CTTGTAAATCAAGTAACTCCAATAAAAGTTTTTTAAAAAGAAAATCTTCAGGTAAATGATGACTAACATTGCCTATTACACTGCCTTTTTTTAGTGGGTCCTCTTTATAACAATTTTCCAAAATCAGAGAATTTCCAAACTAAAGAGGAAGGCCAAAGCTTAGACTTAACATTCTCATTTGACTTGGAGAAAAGTCTCAAATTACCATTATTACTTCTTGGCATATTAGCAGGATACTATTAAAGCTTTACATATATCTACTTGCATCTCCTGATTCAGAATCAATTATAGCAAGAATATCTTTTGACTATAAAAAGCTGATTATGTTCATTCAGACAACAGAATATTATTCAGTGCTAAAAAGAAATGAGCTATCAAGCCATGAAAAGACATGGAGGAATTTTAGTGAAAGGAGCCAATCTGAAATGGCTAGTTATTGAATGATTCCAAGGATATGACATTTTGGGAAAGGCAAAACTATGGAGATAGTAATAAGATAAGAGGGTTCCAGCGGTTGGGAAGGTGGGAAAAACAGATGAACAGGCAGAGAAGAGAGGATTTTTAAGGCAGTGAAAATACTCTGTATGGTTACTATGATACATGTTATTATACATTTGTCCAAACCCATAGACTGTACAACACCAAAAATGAATTCTAATGTAAACTATGGACTTTGGGTGATTATGATGTGTCAATGCAGGTTCATCACTTGTAACAAATGTACCACTCTGAGTGAACGAATAAATGTATAAACAAATGGACAAACATTTGGACAAACAAATGGACAAACTCTGACCTTTTGTAAAAATGTGTTTTAAGTCAAGGCACTTCATACATTTCAGGATTGGTTTCATTATTATGGAAAAAATATATACCTGACATAGTATGATTTAGATAGTGCTGCGGGAAATAGCATCAATGAAGATCTCATCAACATAACAGCTATCTATCAGCTTTGCAGTCTCAATAATCAAATGTTCCTCACATATCCTACCCTTCTGCAGATGCAGCCATAAGTACTCCTATTTTGGGTATTAGCTCTAATTCAATTTTTATTCATAATAGTCAAATATCAAAGCTCCTTCCTCATGTATAAAAATAGTAAGCCATTACGTTTTTCCCGTATTACAAATATCTAATCTTCAGAAACAGAATTTGCTTTTTAGCTGCGTCATTAATTTATAAAACAGTAACTCAAAGAAACATTAATTAACATTTCAAGGGAATCTGAATCAAGTCAATTTTTACTACATGTTCTGACATAGGACTTTTCAGACTTGGCAATAGTTCCTTTGCCTAGCTAAGCACTCTGCTTTTCATTCAGTCTTCCCACAGACATTCATGCACACAAAACTAAGTGCCAGATATTATGTCAGGCACTAAAGACCCCAAACTGAAGAAAACTGGGTCCTGCCCTAATGTAGCTTAGTCTAGTCATCTTACATGGTCTCTCTGTGCATAGTCCCAGTTCTCTCTTTCCTTTAGGCTGTTCCTTACCAGCTGCTCTATCAGAACTTAGGTCAAAGGATTCACCAAACTTTTTATTTATTTATTTAGATTTAGATTTCCAGCTATTCTTTACCCATGTGCCAGGAACTTGCAGACACTTTGTATCTTTTCTATTTAAAAAAAAATTTATTTCAGTACTCTCACTTTCCTATTCATACTCAAGGACCCTTTTTTTTTTTTAATCTATTTATTTTATTTGCGGTACGCGGGCCTCTCACTGTTGTGGCCTCTCCCGTTGCGGAGCACAGGCTCCGGACGCGCAGGCTCAGCAGCCATGGCTCACGGGCCCAGCCGCTCCGCGGCATGTGGGATCCTCCCGGACCGGGGCACGAACCCGTGTCCCCTGCATCGGCAGGCGGACTCTCAACCACTGCGCCACCAGGGAAGCCCAAGGACCCTTTATTTATTTTCTCTTTTTATACTTTCTTCTACCCACCTGTACCTTAGACCTGTTCATAGCATGTGTAGGCATTTCTGTACACTATTTAGAATGATGGAAAGACCTAGTCCAGATCTGGGCTTTGCCACTTGCTGGCTTTGTAACCTAGGGCAAGCCACTAACCCCGCAGATACAAATACACACAATTTGTGAGGGTTAGACGGCATAATGTATGTCACGAATTCTCAAAAGTTTTTAAATGGATAACAGTGGATTGAAGTGCTTCATTTGGATTTGGATAACTTAGTGGATTGAAGTGCTTCATCTGGATAACTCAGTGGATTGAAGTGCTTGCTGATTCCTCGTCTGTTCTATCTCTTCCCAGCAGTCCCTGAACTGTGAAAGTTATCACAGTCCATCATTTAACCTCTCCAACATCTGGACATCTTTCTAGCTCACTTAAATCCAGCAGGCTTGGCTTAATACACATTTTTCTAATGGTCCATTTTTGCTGGAAATTAAAATGTCCTTGCTGGAAAGCTTCTTTATAACAATTTCTCATATACTTGAAGTATTTATTAGGCCATCTCATCCCTTTTTTCTTTTTACAATGTAAATAACTCTAATTCTTTACCCTTCCTTATAACTTCTATTTAAAGACATTTTAATAATGTTTCTGTCTTCCAAGCTTTAGAGAAATATGATTCTTTCTATCTACAAATAAAGTGGTCTAAGATCTATATACCACATAGATGCCTTGCATGAAAGACAAAAGAATGAAATGCATAATATTTATTTATACATTTTACTGCATGGAATTGAATCATATTATAACAGAAGCTTGCCCCTAACCATGGAGTCAGCAGAGTAGGTTCGTCAGATAAAGTAAGTGAATATTAAACTTTTCTCTTCATAAAGCTTACAGTCAGCCTGGAAAGAAGTAGGAAAGCAAACATTTCTGTAGGAAAACTACACATTTCGTGGATATCACTGCAGGATATACTTGATGTAAAATTTCACTAGAATATTTTCCTTCAAAGCTAAAAGCCTCCAACTCACTCCTTATTAGATCCCTAGGATTCCATAGACAACAAAACCCAGTATTTTAACAGAGCATCTTATTCATTTGTGCTGATTCACACTGAGACAGCAAAGAACCAAAGCAGTGAATAAAATTAACTTTTGACAACAAGTAACAATTTAGGAGTTTTAAGTATATGATTTCATCTCATCTAAATGAAATCCACAAAGATGGCACTAGTATCTGAAACAGACATATACATGTCTCAGGTCGACCTCCAAAAATAAAAAGCTTAACTACCAAGACTTCAATGTATTAAAATGTCTAGGAAAATAGATGAGCTAATTAAATTCAATTTTTATTATTCAAACATAGATACAGACTTCTATAAGTCAAAATTTATTCCTGTGAAAATCTTGCAAAGGGGAAAGTTAAGGGGATTTTCATGATTCTCTTACTGGACTATTAGTTATAAGAAAATCTAATGTAATTATCAATTAATACTCTGCATTTCTCCTTTTTCTCTTACCTTACTTGGGCTCAGAAATGATTTAAAACAGATTACTCTGTGATATAATCCTATAAAATTCCAGACCTTTAAGCTTTCAAATATGATTTTTTGTAGCGTCAAAATTTCTCACTTGACACTTTTTGAGAGGCATTATTTCCGAATTTTTCTTAATTATTCCTTATTTTTTAATTATCTCCTATTTACTTTAATTATATCTTAATTATTTTAAATATAAAAGCGATAAAGCAAATTTATAGAATATTTAGCAAAGAAAGAAAACATATACCCACACATAATTTGATCTCCCCAATAAAATTAATGTCAGCATTTTCAAAACTTTTAAAGTCCTATTTACACAAAAGTTTAAGATAATTCATTTCTATTGAATACTTTTTTCAAGTACAGAAAAGCATAAGTAAAAATTCACTTATAGGTCCATTGCCACCAACAATCACATTTTTGTATATACCAATCTAGTTTTTTTTTCCTCCTAGCAGAACTGTGTGTGGTTTTTATTTGATTGTTATTTTGTTTGCATAGCTGTACTTCTGAGTCTTGTGGTAAACCCTGCTTGAGGTAAGCAGAGTTTTCTGAAAAGTTTCCTGTGTCTAGTTATACCTTGATCTCCACAATAAGGAATTCTCATAATGAAATAAGCGTATCAACCCATTCACATTCTCCCATGCTCATTAGTGAGACTGACTGAACAGCCACAGTTTCTGCGATCAGCATTTCTTTTCAAGGCTCTTCTGATAAATTGATAATGAGCCTATTAGTCACTGAGGGAAATTAGAGTGATGGAAAAAGGCCACTGGGACGTTTGCTTCTGCTGCTGCTGGACTCAAAATTCCATGATGTTGCCAAAATTGAAGTCTTTTAAATGTCCATGGACTTAGTAAGAACTAAAATCCCACAGGAACATCTGAGTGGCTGACTCTAGGTAATGTAACCTGCAAGAGTTTAGGGAAAGGTAATTATCTGATCTCGTATGCTTTCCACCTTCTTTTTTTTTTTTATTGAAGTATAGTTGATTTACAATGTTGTGTTACTTTCTGCTGTACAGCAAAGTGAATCAGTTACACAGATACATATAGCCACTCTTTTTTAGATTCTTTTCCCATATAGGTCATTACAGAGTATTGAGTAGAGTTCCCTGTGCTGTACAGTAGGTCTTTATTAGTTATCTATTTTATATTTAGTAGTGTGTATATGTCAAACCCAATCTCCCAATTTATCGCCCCCCCTTCCCGCCGGTAACCGTAAGTTTGTTTTCCAAGATAGTAAATAATTCCTCTTCAAATTACAGAACATGTTCAGACCCTAAGAGCCAAAATATGACAGATATCCACTTTAATTACTTTCCAGGCTTGAGCATATCTGAGAAGTTTGACACCAGTCTGATTTTATCACTCTGTTTACAATGTACTGGTTTAGTCTGTATACTGTGGAGTTTTGCCCCTCATAATAGTAATTTGAAATTTCAGCCAGGATGTGTCTAGATCAAGTTCTCCCTTCACTGACCTTGCTTGATTTGCTCACTCAGGACAATTTTTTTTTCCTCCCTAGTGCACTTTTCTTCAATTATATCTTTGACTATTTCTTTAGTTTCAGTTGTCTTTGCTGTGTACCTATATATGTTATATACCTATAAACCTTACAGTTCCATTCTTTGTTTTTATTTCCACTTAAAAAATCATATTATTCGAGTCTTAGTCCTTTGCCTCAATATTCTGAAAGAACTTCTCAAGTTTATGCAGCACATCCCTATTTTATTATATGTAGTACAAATTCTGTTCTTCAGTATTTCTGATTCAGACTGAATTATAATATTGCATTTTTAACATCAAATCCCTTTTTATTTCTTCCATCGCACTTGCTATTGTCCTTTCATCTTAGCCAGTTCTTCCTTTATAAATATATACTCCCACTTAAAGGAGGATAGGTCTTTCTGAAAGACTGGTGACACTAAACATTTTTTTTTTCCAGTCTTTAGAATAAACTACTACTTTCAAAGCATCAATTTCTTCTAAGTCTTTCCCCGCCTTGTTTTATTCCCCAGTATTTTTTTCTTAGGTCTTATGCTTTATTTTTTCCTGTTCTGCAGCATCTGTTTTGACAGTCTTCTGTTTATTAATCCTCAAATGATGTGGCATCTCCCCAGACTCAGTGTCAGTCAACAAAGTGTTTGAATGGACCTAACTTCATTCTCCATCTACTTTTGTTCTAGTTGAGCCCTCTTTGCAGCTCTGTGGCTAAGAATCTGATGTGCATAGCTCCTTACCTGATTCTCACCCATGATGCCCTTCTGGCTGAGATGGGATGCTCCCCTCTGCTACCATTTGTCTCTAAAATCCCTTCTGACATACCCATCAATGTTTCTCTTGCTTCCAAATATTTTCACTTGGTGAGAAACATATCTCAGGTTCCAATTTTTTACATGGTGCCAGGTTGCCTGTCCACTTCTTGTCCTACTGTTTTCCTAACTAGATGGTTATAGCTATTGATAGGTTTAAGGAGATAGCATGCTGGCTCCCTAAAGAGTAACATTTTCTTTCTGAAGCAAACTATGAAATGAAGGAACAGAGATACATCCTCCCTGCTTTCATGTGAACATAAGAAAAGATGGACCACTGATTGAAATTTTCATTCCATTGAACTTAAAATATAAGTGAAAATTATATACTTATTTATACAAATAAGAATCTTTATATATAACCTATAAAATTCCTCCCCAAATTTTTGCCACTGTATATTGCAACTGGTTTTTAGTATTGTTCAGTTTTGTCTTTTTGAGATCTTTACAGATATTCTACTGTTATTGAGAAGAGGTTGCAGTAGCTAGACATACTATTTTTAACCAGAAAATCCTTGCTAACTACTACCAAAATTTGTAAAATCTGGATGCTTAATTTTTAAAAGTATTCCAGGACTTCCCTGGTGGCACAGTGGTTAAGAATCTGCCTGCCAATGCAGGGGACACGGGTTCGAGCCCTGGTCCAGGAAGATCCCACATGCCCTGGAACAACTAAGCCCATGTGCCAGGACTACTGAGCCTCCGCTCTAGAGCCTGTGAGCCACAACTACTGAGCCTGTGTGCCACAGCTACTGAAGCCCTCACGCCTAGAGCCCATGCTCCACAACAAGAGAAGCCACCGCAGGGAGAAGCCCATGTACTGCAACAACAAGTAGCCCCCGCTCGCCGCAACTAGAGAAAGCCCGCGTACAGCAACGAAGCCTCAGTGCAGCCAAAAATAAATAAATAATTTTTTTTAGAGAAGTATTCCAGATAGAAACAGTTTCCAAACAGATCTGTGGAGGCAGAATAACATAAATGAGGTTATAAATTAAGCTACTGATTCCCCTGTAAGCAAGAAAAATATTCTTAAAGTGCATATTCAATCCAAGTAACTATTGTCTCTTTTAAGCTTTCTTGAACTATTTTTTATTTTTTAAAACATTTAACTGCATAAAAATGAAATTCATATACAATTTATGATTCAATGTCAATAGTTAGCAAACATATTCGCAGGAATTATAATCCTAGGTACAGCAGTTTATTTCATCAAATACCCACTGCTTTTCAATAATGTATATCCATAAGATAATCAGATGGCTACAGTTAACTAGAATCTCTTATTTTTTATTAAACAGTGCCATCAATTCTAGAACATATTTTTGTTAGATTTTTAAAACAAATTTTTCATCAAAATTGTTCCCTCAAACTCAAGACCAACTAGACAGGCCATAAAACAATGCCTCTAAACAGATTTACACCACTAGAGATTATACAGGCTAGCCAGTAATCATGTAATGACATGTGTTTTTTGTATTTGCATTTTGTACATTATGTAACATCTTACCTCAGAACTTAAATCATTAGATAATAATGAGTCTATTTTACCAGAAAGAAGAGGGTTTCCTTTAAAAGTATGCATTTCTACATCATAGGATTCATATTTTGGAATAGATTCAAATGCTGTTTTGGAAAATGTTGTCCCTGAAACCACCTGAGAGGTCTGTTATAAATGCAGATCCCCAGGCCCTATACCAGGCCTGTGAAATCAGAATCTCTGGGTGTGGGGTTAGAATTTCTGCTTTTTCAAAAGTTCCTTGGATAATTCTTTATTCATGAAAGTCTGAGAATCACTACTCAAATTGACTAAACAATACTAAAGGATTAAAAGTTAATCTGGGGAAACAAGGAAGGCTCTGATTTTATTTTACAATCCCATTCTAAGGGACTCCAGGGAAAGAACCAAGGTCACATTTCAGAAATCCATGAGCATTTATCCTATCTGAAACAATCAGTTTGGTAAAAATACTTCCAAAACTCTAGTAACTCAAGTTACTACTTGTATTGACTCAAATGATCTAGGTAGTTTACCACGTAGAAATGCAGTGAATCATTTACAAAAGTAATGTTCCCCCAGAGGTTTCAGCAGATCAGCTAACAAAAGACACACAGCCATACAGTCGGATTGCGGAATATATCTCCACTACCAGCGAGAAAACCAGAATCAGATGTCAACCATTTTATTAAGTCTCATGGCAGTTTCACTTTTTTGCCATTAATAACATTCCAAGAGCTAGCCTCCAAAACTCAGTGGTCACTCTCTTAGATCACCATGTTAAAAAACCATCTGACAGTGTTACTTGAGGCATGTTATAAAGTTGTTGCGAGTAGCACAACCAAGGAGCCAGACCCGATTCCAAAGCAATCAGTTTCCCACATCAAGGATTTGAAATGAAATATTCTGCTAAGGCAGCAACCGAATCTTTCAGCTAAACTGTGTAGAACTGCCAAGAGTAAGTTGCTCATTACATTAAGACTCTAGAGACATTCAGAAGCCAATTATGATTCCGCTGAAAGAGATACTTAGGAATAGTTTCTGATCTTCATTTGATGGTAGCGAGTAGACCACATTGTTAATGCACTTGTTTTCAGCTATCTGAAACTATCATTTAGTCTATATAGACAATTCAAGTTTGGCTTACCATTAGCTTACCTTCAGTAAGTACCGTGTGTGTGTGTGTGTGTGTGTCTGTGTGTGTGTGTGTGTGTCTGTGTGTGTGTGTGTGTGTCTAACATAAATAAGGTAAAAACAGCTCTGCTTGTTTCCATAAAATTTCACCTAGATGAGAAACATCTTAAAACTGAATTAAACCATAAAAGTAAATTAAATATGCAAATAATGCACTCACATTGGGAAAAAAAGTTTTTTATCAATTATTAACAATTAGGTTTTTTTTAAAGTTCACAGGATAAATGAGAGAATTTAAAACCATTAAATCATCCAGAGACAATTTCTATTTCTATTTGCTTAAAATAAAGGTCTTCAACTACTAGGATTAGCTGTGTTTGTTTTAAAGTCACCTATTTGTTAGTGATGTTTTAGTTTCCAGTTTAGTCAGCTTCAGACCCTCAAGGTCCACAAGCATTCTATCTTTCAAAACTGTAACTGTTTGCGTAGATACCCTCAGACAGACAACTTAAGGGAATAGAGATCAAAGAAGGAAGACAGAAAGACGCCACAATTCAGAAGTTACCATAAGCACACAGTACCTTGCACTGTGAGGAAAACCGATGCAGCCGATAATCCTCCTTCACTGGAAACCACACAGTGATATTCTCCGGCATCGCTGAATTTCACACTCCTCAGCTCCAGGGAAAGGTTGGCCAAGATCCTCATTCCTGCTGGATCTGCCAGCCTGACATCTCTGTCATTCCTCCACCAGGTTAGATTGTAATCCACTGCACTGATGACAAGACAGGTCAAAAGTGTTCTTTCTCCAGGAGCGACTGTAACATTATTAGGCACTTGGATGACTGGCGGGGGCTCTGTGTGAAATGAAAAGATTCAAATTGAAAGACCCAGAAGTCATTTTGCTCACTCATAGAGATGGTTTAAAAATTTAATGAGCATGTGTTGAATATCTAGTAGGAAAGATGCAGTACAGCGGAACGTATTCATTAATACGTATGTCTGTCACCCCAAGAAAATTATCATCTAGTTGAAAAATGCTTTCAGTAGGAGTGCATGTTTACATACCAAAGTACACTCAAGTCCAAATCTGTAAATTATAGATACGAGGATCAAAGAGGCATGGCAAAATATGACTAGACTGATTCAGGACTGCAGAATGAGTCAAATTTTGATTTGAATTTTGAAGAAAGTAGCATTTATGGATTTTTAAAATTTAAAACCATTTACTTCGTGTTTTAAAGAAAACAGCGCATGAAGTATGGTAGATATGGAAAAGATACAATGGTATCAGCTTTAAGGGGATTATAAACTCATTAAGACACAGTACATTAGAGTAAGATGAATTTCTCCCAGTGAAGATGAGGAATGTTGGATTTAAGAAAGGCAAGTTAACAGTAAGGCATAGACTTTTAAAAAAATTATACACATAGGACCATGTACACAAAAGGCATTGAGTAATGCACGCGCATTTCAGATGTGGTCAAAAGGCACTTACTAATTAAATATTTAACTACATTTCTAGAGAAAATCACATATTGCTCTAGTTAGGTTTGAGAATACTGTAAATCCAAATGCCCCTGTAAAGCTCACTCTGCCCAAATGCTTTAAAATAACCTGCCACAGCACGCCGTTATTGAGCAATAATATAGCAATAAGAACTAGCTGGAAACCCATGTGTCTGTTTCAGTTTAAATGTGAAAGAGTATCAGATAGTCAAGATCCAACTGTATACTTCTTTATTCAAAACTATATATATGTGCAGATGAATAACATAAGCCTATAATAAAACCTAGAAGTAATACGCCAAAACCACAGTGGTCATCGCTGAGAGAGAGAAGTGTGTATATGTTTCATATTTTCCTTTATATTTATCTTTGTTTTCCAAACATTTTTAGAGGAGTATATGTTATTCTAAATCATTTTAAAAATCCTTAATTTTTACAATTCTGCTATGTTTTTAAAATCTCTTATGAAAAGAGCTAATGAATCGATTGGAAAGAGTACAGGAGAAAGTTAGGAAGGTCTGACGGAAGTCTGGTTAGGCTTGACAGATAAAATACGGGATGGTTTGCTAAATCTGAATTTTAGATAAATATCAAATAACATTTTAGTATAAGTATGACTCATGAAATATTAGAGACACATTTAACTGGGCATCTTATGTTTTTATTTGCTGAGTCTGGCAAACATAGGCTGCCTAGCTTTATCCCTAACTAGCTGTATGACCTTAGATAAGCCAATTTATTCACAATGTTTGTTTCCCTATTTGAAAAATGAGATGATTAAATTAGGTAATCTGAAAGACCCCTCCTAGCACTAAGGCTCTGTGATGCTAACGTACAAGATGGTATGGACCATCAAAGACCCGGAGGCGAGTATTTGTGAATACGTGTTGACACTGTATCAAAATCTTTTTGAAGACCACAAAACATTTTGTGTGGGTTTCTTTTTTTGTTCTTTTTAAACAAACTTCTTCAACTAGACTAGGGAATTTTAGAAAATGTAAAATCCCATATTATGGGCATACAGGGGAGGCTGGATCCTTCTCAAGGACCTAGGCACTCATTTCCCTAGCTGCTCTGCTTTTTGGCTACTGAGCTCATGGCCAAGGGAGCTAACATGCTTGGGTTAGACCCCCTTTCCAGTGCAGCCGACTTCCAGGGACCACTTAATGAAGGAAAAAGATGCAGCTCTCTTGCCTCAATTCAGGGTCACCCCAGCTCCAGAACTCCCTGTAGGATCAGCTGAGGCCCCTGTTGTGATTATATCATGGATTAACTTCTTCCACTCCCTTACAGGTGTTCTTTCCTAGGAAACTCGGCAATAACCCTCTTGCGTGCAAAATCTGCCTCAGAGTCTATTTCCTCTTCAAATATAAATTCAAATACGTAAAATGCCAACTTTCTGCTAACATCCAGGAGGAGAGGAGATTTTAAATATGACATACAATACCATCACTGCATAAATATCTACAGATAATAGTATATGCACTGAAATATTTATGCATACATCAATAAATCTGGTGGTGATGGAGGAGACGATGGAGAATTACAGCAGTTTGCAAAAGAGGCCAAGATAACAAATTACCGGAAACAGCCTGGTCCCGGGAGGATGAGGGGCAGTCATTCTTAAGTGAAAGAATGGCTGAGGCTAGGATTAGGGGACCAGAGATGAAACCTCAAAACTGAGAAAGAATGATAAGCATAGGCCTTGCGACATTAGGTAACGATCACTGGACTGAGAGTCAGGAAGCTAAGAATCTACTTCTCACTACCTATCCATCTGATCAGAAATGGGGCACCTGCCTGCTCTGGGCTTCAGTTTCTTTAGCTATAAAATGATGAGGTGGTATAATATTATTTCCAAGTCTTACCCTGTTCTAAAAGAATATCCTGAAATTAAAATTTAAGATTGCCTGTCACTGACATGCCCTTGACAAGTTTTCTCTTTTCAATTTTACTTAAAGCCAAAATGTTGGTATTGTATGTATGTGTGCGTTGCAGGTGGGGGACATTATGCTAAAAAAATAAATTCAGTAGAGAAAATTAATATAAACTAAAGTACAAACTATCATTTGTAAAGAATTTTTTCCTGCTTCTGCAGTTCTGTTCATTGTTTTCTATATGTTTATATGCAATAAAAGAGGTATAATTCTTTTTACACCCATTTTGCATTTAAAACCAATATATCAATAACCAATATCTCCAATGAACCAAAAATCCTTAAAAATGTTGTCTAGAAGGAAATGCTGGAAAAAAAAAATGAAGTAACATATTGCTAGAACTTTAACTTTTCTTGAAACAGTTCTTGGGTGCTATTTGACTTTATAAATGTTCATCCACAGTGATACAAAAACATCACCATTCCATCATGCCGTGCTTTCCCAACACTCCTGTCCAAAGTATGAGATCTAATTATCCTGTGAATTCAAATCTGATTCTGGTGTGCTGGTTAGTAGTGACAGTAGGGTGGCTGAGCCAGGACCTGGGTGGAGGTTTGAGGCTGGAAGATTAAACAAAAGTTAGCCCAGAAGGAAATGTCCACGCTTTCAAGTCCAAAGGGGCACTTGCTTGCTACTTCTGCTGTTACAGTCATTGCCATGCAATCCACGCTTCTGCCCTTCTTTCATAATTAACCAGTGGGACACAATTCCTGAAAAGTGGCTTTGGTACAGTAAAACTTCCTAGCAATACCATGGCTCGGCTGGCACAGATTAATACTAGAAGGGCACGTGTAGAGTGTATATTTGGAAGCTACTGACACCACAGGGCCAAATTCTTAGCAGTCAGTTCAGGAGTTCTTTCTGGTACTTTCCAGTTATTTATGCAAGATGAATCAACTCACTCAAACCTCCTTCCCTATTGTCCTTCCCTTAATTAATACTGCTGGGAAAAAAACCCTCAAGTGCTCAAGTGTTTGTTTCCTCAGAAGCTGAGGAATGTTGACAACGATTCCAATGCTTTTCATAATTACTGGAGATGAAAAAAATGAATAGTTTATGATGCATGTCAACTTGCTAAATTGTTTCAGAAGACGAACTTTATTTTTCTAAGAATAAGAGAAAATGAATAATCTACTGCAAGAAGAACAGGCTTGCACGCCTCTGTTTTAAAGTTCAGCTTGGACTTAATGATAACAAACATAAATCCTAGGCTTCTAAACAGCCCTACAGTTATAAGGCTACTTTTGTCTTAAATTTTCCAAAGAAAATGCACATCAATACTAAATTGACAATTCAGACATTGTTATAAACTCAACAGGCACATTTAAGTCAGAACAGGCTTACTATTAAACACACAGCAACCCTAGGCTAGGAGGCAGGTAGAAAATAACTGAGTCAAAACAAAGTTTCCAATAAATTCTAGATATATGCTGAGTAAGTGGCTTAAGTCCTGATCAGTGATAATATATGGTAGTCTGTTTGGTTTCTAATTGATAATGGTAGTCTTTTGGGTTTCTAATCTGGGAGATTAGAGGAAAAAATGAATTTTTTTCACTAAAATATATTCTACATTGTAAAGTAATCTGAGCCTTGCCCATTTATTCATAGGAAACACACTATTTAAGTGTAACTTAATTAGCATGACTTTTGCCCTTCTTAGTACCAATATTGTAGCCACTGAGGTCCTATGTTTTTTGAATGTGATACTTTCCTTATTGTCTTCAACTTAGATGTCAGAATCCATTCACAACAGCACTCTGCTCATTATAAATATGGGAGAGGGAAAGGGAAAGTTGAACGTTGCTATAATCAGAATGGATCTCTCCCTTTTCTGGTATTTTATTTTTTCAATGGAAAATACTATATGGAGATCAAAAAATATTTATTGAGCCCCCATAATAATAATAATGATAATAACAACAACAATAATAAAAACAGCTAATGTCTATTAGGTGTTTCTATGTGCCAGACTCTCTTCTAAGTGCCTGACATACACTGTCTCATTTAATCCTCAGTTTCTCCATGAGATAGAGACTGTTACTCTTATTGTCATCATTTTATAGTTAGGGGATCCAAGGCACTGAGTTCTTAAGTAATTGGCCCAAGGCAGGTCACACAGTTAATATGCAGTGAAGCCTGGATTAACAAACATCTCATTTCCATAGCTACATTAATACTTAGGCAATTGCAAAGCAATTAGGGATAATTACCTGACACGTCAAAGAACGTCTCTGCCCGTCCAGTCCCTGCACTGCTGACGGCAATGCACTCATAGGAGCCTTCATCAGACAAAGTGACCTGTTCAATATCCCAGGTCACGCTGGCCGATTCTCTGGGGTAAGAAAATAGAAGCATGTTTAGTTACTACAAAAACAAGACCAAATTGAAAACAGTGATTCCACTATTTGTTTTATGCATTCAAAAGAACAGCTTAGGGCTTCCCTGGTGGCGCAGTGGTTGGGAGTCCGCCTGCCGATGCAGGGGACGTGGGTTTGTGCCCCGGTCCGGGAAGATCCCACATGCCGTGGAGCGGCTGGGCCCGTGAGCCACTGGCCGCTGGGCCTGCGCGTCCGGAGCCTGTGCTCCACAGCGGGAGAGGCCACAGCGGGGAGAGGCCTGCGTACCACAAAAACAAAACAAAACAAAAAAACAGCTTAAAAAAAGTTATTTTAGGGCTTCCCTGGTGGCGCAGTGGTTGAGAGTCCGCCTGCCGATGCAGGGGACACGGGTTCATGCCCCGGTCTGGGAAGATCCCACATGCCGCAGAGCAGCTGGGCCCGTGAGCCATGGCCGCTGGGCCTGCACGTCCGGAGCCTGTGCTCCGCAACGGGAGAGGTCACAACAGTGAGAGGCCCACGTACCGCAAAAAAAAAAAAAAAAAAAAAAAAAAAGTTATTTTAGCTTAAAATCATAGAGTTCTTTTATTATCATAATTATCATAATTTTATTGATAAAATTATGCAGAGTTCTTCACAGCTTAAAATTATACACCTTTTGTATTTTAATTAGAAAGTTAAGCTTTGTACTCTGAGCAAAAAACATAAAGACAGTAAGTTTTGTTTTGTTTTCTATTGATCTTCATAGGTTCTAACAAAAGAATTGACTTCCAAATGTGAGAAAAACTTTAAAGAGGCAGAGGATAGAAGAGTGGGACTTTTTTACTGAGAAAATATCAGGGAGACATCTTTAATCTTCCCTCAAAACTCATTTAATTCAAACTAATGATCATTTTACCACTTTTTTTCTCCCACATTTTCACATTCATATGTCTTTCTTTTTTGAACAGGCCTGTAACTTTGCTGTTGAGAACTATATATAGCCTGTGCCTGTGTCCAGTTAGGGTCACTGGAAATTTCTTTAGGAGACCTTCTCTGGCTACGTCAAAACATAAGATACAAAGTTGGCACAGAAACACTCTTTAAATCCTCTCTCCTTCCCCTCTCATTTCCAGGTTTTGGTCATGTTCAGTGAGGTTCTAGCCAAAGCAACTCAACTAGTAATTTACAAGTGTGAAGGCAGAAAACAAACGTTTTGGTTCCCAAAAGATAAATCCTCTTTAGCTTTCTTATATATAAGCTCTACATAAGGCTATATACCATAACTGGTTCAATCTATGTATATAATGAGTAAAGAAAAAGATCATCAGTTTTACAGTCCAAGTTGTCATTTAGGTAAAATAAATCCCTTTGCTATATTACATATTTATTCATTTAATAAATATCTATACTTTGTCCTCTAACACTCTTCAAATTGTTTCTCATTTTTTGGAAATGTCTTAATCCTTATTTAAGGATATTTAATAGCTATTTAATCCTTATTTAAAATAGCTATTTAATCCTTATTTAAAACATTAATCTATAAAACAAGCACTATATTGTTTTAAAATATGATTGCAATGTCATAAATATTTTCATAATTTTTTCTTATAATCAACCATAGCTATTTATAAACTTTTTAAACATTCAAGATACAGATGAGATGAAAAGCCCACTGCAGTCAAGACACCTTCCACTGAAGCTCAAAGTGGTACAAGATGTGATACCTCACAGTAATAACTCCAGATCTCTCCCCATCCGAATGAACCACACCCATCACCAAACCACTATGAAGAATTCACTGAACTCTTAATGTACATTTACCACTAACCTAGAGTTTGTAAGAGAAAGTCAAGACACAGGTTCCTGTCATTAGGAAAGCGAGAAAATAAGCAAGGTGATCCTTCCATATATTTTAGTAACTGAGAATATTCACTTAATACTGTTTCCTTTCACTTGCATCTGCATTAGGTGTCAGTGGTCCTTACTGTCACGTTCAGAAGAAAACGGAGTATGCTTATTCTATGCTGCATTGATCACCTAAGATGTATCATGAATGCTTAAGAGCAGTAGGCTAAGCCCAAATTTACAAATGCCATTGTCTAGGAGGTACTGGTTAAGTTCCAGGAAGGTAGGAGTCTGAAATACACACGTCTTTCATGTCTTCTGCAGTGCCTACTTCAGAGCCAAGCATATTTTAGGATTCATCAAAAACTGAGACATGCAGAAATTTTAGAACAGAAAATGACAATTCTTCTAGTCTTAAGGCCCTTTATTTAAAAACTAGAAAGTTGAGGAAGAAGGACAAGTAATTTATTCAAAGGCACAAAACTACTATATGGAGTGCTTACAGAATATTCTTTACAGTTATACTTGTTCCTCTCTTATTTATGAAATATTACATGAAAACAATTCTCTTTTTCATGTACCCTTATCAGTTAGCATTAAGATTATATGGCCACGATAAAAAGTTTTGAAGGGATGACTCTTGGAACAGGGGAAGGAACATGTCAGATAGAAATGTGTTTTGTTACTGATGGAAACTAATTCTCTCCTACATCCCCTAGAGACCATAGTGACTCACATAACAAAGATCCAGTCATGCAGCTGGAGTTATTAGGAAATCTAGGGCAGAGATGTGCAAGTGAATTGGGATTAGAGAATCAATCCATCATCACCCATGCCCAATTATGTCTTTAGCCTCTTACATCCAAAGAACTTAACAAATGTCAGCAAGGCATGTCACATCTCTGGGCCACAGGGCTGGAAAAATGAAAGAAAGAATCCTTGTGGTTTACCTCAGAGGAATTGTGTGGAATTAATAAATTAATGCTTATAAAGAATCTCAAGTGTCTTTGAAAATTGTTACTATTTAAACACGAAGCAGAATTGTTTGATTTCATCATTCAGTTTTGTAACTTCATCATTTGATATCTTGGTCAGTTATGTTGCTGGTTATTAAATATGCAGCTAAGGAAATCATCAAGATGTATGTTAAGCAAATAGCAGGAAATAATAGAGTCCAATGTTTAAACAATGGAAAATTTTCTCAAGTTATAATGAACATTCTTGCCATAGTTTCTGCTTAAAATGACCCCATAAGGAGATTGTATAAGCTAAGACTGTCAAATATTTAACACGTTACACAAATTATTTACGTGAATATTGAATTACCAGTGTAAAAGCTTTGTAAAATGATTCTTAGAGTCTTTCCCCCAAATGTAGTTTCATAGTAAGTTTAAAAAAAAAGTTTGCCAGAAATCATCCTCTAGTTTTCAAGGCCTACTTAATTTTTATCATTAGATTCCTTAAACTTGTCTAGAAAATTCACCCATCTTCACAACGGAAGTTGGTGCCCTCTAGCCCACTTCCCTTCACTGTTGGCTGCGGTAGTGACCACACACGCTTCTGCTCCATCTGGCCCACACCCCCAGCACACACCTCATTTCTACTCTTCTCCTCCTGGCTCCCTGGGCTACAGCTACACTGGCTTCCTTCCCGTCTTTCTTTCCCACGTGCCTGGTGGACTCTGGCCTTAGTGCATTTGCATTGCCTGTTCCTGGTGTGTGAATGCTCTTCCCTGGATATCTGTGTGACCTGGATATCTCACCATGTTCAAGTCCTTGCTCAAATGCCCCTACTCTGAATTTTAAAATTGCAACTTGGCCAAAACCACATGTACTCCACCAACCAGTAGTACTTGCCGCAATTAACCTGCTCTACTTTTTGCCATAACACTTTAAATCAGATTCAGAGACATGTTTATACTCAAGCCACTAAAGCTTAAGTTTCATTTGCAAGGACTCTTGCAAAATTCAGGACCTAACTTTGTATTCATAATTTTGTATTCTTTGTCTTATCCAGGGACCCTTAAACTGTGTAAAATTCAGATTCTATAAAACCTGAATCAACTCTTAAATGTATTCTAGCATTTATTATATTATCATATTATATTTATCATCTGTTTGTCTTCCTCCTTTACAATATAAGCTCCACAAAGGTTCAGAATTGTGTCTGTTTTGCTCACTGCTACATTCCAAGACTATGAAGCAAATAAATAAGAATGTCTAATGAAAAAAGTATATTAAAATAAGTATCTATTTGTATTTAGATATTTAGTGCTATAAATTATTACTAATGGAAACATTTACACACTTTAAGTACTGGTCTACTCCAAGTGTAACTCCATTTCTGGCAAAGCTCAAGGTAAAGGGCAAAAGACTCTCAACAGAGCAGTGAATTTGGCCCGGCTGCAGGTAGTATCCCGGGGTTTTCTCAGGCATTGTAACTTTGGGAGCATCTGGGAAAAAAAGAACATGGGCAAGAAGGTCACAATAATATTTGGTACTTCCTGTTAATCCATTCAAAAGCTTCATGCTTAAATTATTCCAGTAAATTCTCTGCATTCCAGTTCATCTAAATCATGAAAAATCACTTTATCTTTCTTTGTTCAAAGGTTATTAATTTCTGGATTATCTCCATGGACCCTTTACTAAGGTACTCATTGAATCTAAGACTCCACTGACCTTAAGACATAACACTTTTTGTACCACCAAGATAGAAAACAAAGCTACCAGATAAGTTACAATACATCATCAATTGTAGAACATAGTTCAATTTCAAAAACGTAAAATTATGAAAACAACACACATATCCTAGAATTGAATTCATAGGGTAACTGCTTCCAAAAAGGAACGAAAAAATTGATTTTTAAGACTCCAATAGCTTTTTTAAGCATTCAATTCAGGGGCTAACACAACTAACTTTGAATACTGCATGTGAGGAAATACTGAGGTTGGTTCTATTATTTCCTTTCTACAGCTATTAACCAATAGCTACAGAGTGGTTCCTGAATTTCCCAAATCATAACCTTATGTATAAACGATAAATTGTTATCCCTCCACCCAAAAGTACAATATTAGAAACAATCCTTCTGTATCCTTGTCAGTCCATGGTTCAAGTTACATACAGCTCTAAAGTTTTGGTCAGAATCCAGTCATCAGCCTTGAGAAATAATAGCAAATATATAAGTAACTAGCTTACTTATTAACTAACTAACCAAAAAAGGCAAAATCATCACCAGTTATTTGCAGGGAACTACTGTTCAAAGTAGAAAGGTTTCTGACAATTGTATATAAACATTTAGCCAAATCAGATAGCTAATCAAATATTAAACACATATGCCGGGGGAGTAAGAGCACGAGAACTTCCCAGTTCAAATTCTCACACTGATTGAAGTAATCAAAATTCTCAGATCTACAATCAGTGAGACTTAACATGAAACTCTGAATGTGCTATTTTATGGTTAGGAAAACTTGTGTTACTAAGTGTAAATGCTCTTCTACATGGTGACCCAGTAATAATGTGAGGATATTATTTTTGACTTTAGAGTCCATTCTTCTTATTTTTCTTTTTTTTGGCCACACTGCGCAGCTTGAGGGATCTTAGTTCCTTGACCAGGGATCGAACCAGGGGCCCCTGGCAGTGAAAGCGCAGAATCCTAACCACTGGACTGCCAGGGAATTCTCTAGAGTCCATTCTTTACTCATAGGACCATATCAGCCCCTTAAACTATCAATACTCCAGTGTTGAATAAAGTGATACCTTACCTGGGACAATACTAGAGAAGGAAACACTTGATACTCTCTGGAAGAGATAATCATCCTTATCATAACCTGTTACTTTGAGAAAGAAAGCTTCATTTGGTGGTGTAAAGTCAGAAATATTCCATATGCCGTAAGGTTTTCTATCTGGATAATATTTAATAGGAATTGTCTTAAGAGAGCTGCCTGAGATACTCAGAAGTTCAAGACGATCTACTCTAGCTGGGATGGAAATTCCAGAAGTATTCAGCAGCACATAGGTAGGTATTCCTACAAGAGAAAGGAACTGTCATCATTTGCAAGTAACATGCACCTGAGGTTATCTAGCAAATAAGTTTTGTATTTATAATAACAGGTAATAAGGACATACATATGAGTACTACAGACTGTGCCATAAATTGTGGCCCAGTTGTAGAATCTTCTCTACATAAAAGACAGTTTATTCATGACCAGAGAAACTTAGGAAACCCTAAGTAATTATTTTCATGGTATTTAATCATGTTTATATGTAGAAAGAATAGAATTATGAATATTGTGTTATATGATATTTGTTATATGAATACTTTTAAAGATTCACTATTCTGTATCCTTCCAGTAACTGCAGCAATAAAAATAAAAGAACTATCAGAAAAAAGAAATTTAAAGTCACAGTAGAATTGAGCCTTCTTTTTAACTATAAATCTTGTTGCATGAATAAAACAAGAGGAAGAAGCACCTTTCAAATCAACAATAATTTCACCTTGGAACATAAGCACCTTTCAAATCAACAATAATTTCACCTTGGAACATATAATGCTATATGGTATCTTTAATGTTTTAACTATACACACACACACACACACACACACACTCATACACACACACGCAGCATTTTCACCTTGACAACAGGCAAGTAAGATGCTAGTAAGGAAAAAGTCTCAAGATCTAGGTCATCAGTTTTCAAAGTTTGGTAAGTGTAGGAATCAATGAGGTGCTTGTTAAAGTGCATATTCCTGGGCCCTACCTTCTGTGATTCTCATTCAGGAGATCTGGGGTGGGCCCCAGGAATCTTAATTTTTGATAAGCTCCCTGAGTGATTTCAATATCACTGGCCTCGGGACCACACTTTGAGAAACAGTTACTAGGTCAAGAGTGCAATCATATTTAAAATAAAGATGCTATGTTTCCCAATTTTATTGAATACCACAAAATTATAAAATCACCAACAGTCTGAGAACTCTTTTGCACTTCAATATCTACTATGCCAACTGAAGTAATGAGAACATACAAACCTTGCACCGGTCTGCTGACTGTGTTTTTGAAGTCCAGGGTGGGCTTTCGGGAAAAACCAGCTCGAAAATCAATAGTACTGAGGCCGGTGATGCGAACAGAGTGCCTTCCACTGCTAGACGTCTGAAAAATGTTTAATGACAAACTCTATCAGCAGTTGATCCAGGATGCAGGTCACACTAGACACTAACCAGTATGGGAAGCTGCAGAGTGTTTAACTAGGATTGATGTCCGATCACTGAGGTTTTTGATCTGGGTGTTTTGAACTAAACTGTGATTCTGTAACTTCAATGCAAGTTTTGTAATACATATCCCAGGGGACTAAAGTACAGCTGAGTTTTATATTGCATGACCAGTGGTAAAAGATAGAGGGGTGTAGTCATAGTGAATGGACTTGGTTCACATGGTGAATGTTCAGGAAATATTTGTGAAATGAACGAATGACTAAATCTTCTCCCCTAAACACCATCCAGGTTCTATTATGAAAATATTTCCCTTCTCTTTGCCTCTGGGAAGAGACAGCCAGGGCAAGCACAAGAGCCGACCATTCTCCAACTTTTAGCCAAACAGCATCCTCAGCTCAGCAGTGTCCAGCCAAGGCACTCAGTGCTCAAGATACAAATATGAGTGAAAAGAAGGTCCTGACCCTGTAAGGGTCTATGGCCAGTGAGACAGTCAGATGGAGAAAGCGAAATCTTCAAGAGGATGCAGTAAATGCAGTGACAGAATTACAGAAAAGGCACATATATAAAAGCACAGACTAGCCTGTAGTTCAGTTAACACCTCCTAAGGGAGATGAACAAGATATTGAATAGCTAAGCACTGACGTTACCCATATGTGCATAAATAATAAATATTGATAATTTGGATTAGGGTCACAGGATAAAACACTAACATTTATTGGGCACTTCCTCTGTGCCCAGACTCTTTGAATACGTTGGCTTATTTAATCCTTATTACAACCCTATAAGGTAGGTATCGTCATTATCCCCACTGCACAGATAAGGAGGTTGAGGCACCAAAGCTATTCAACAGCTTGTCCAAGTTCACAAGGTTTCCTAACTTGCAGAGGTGGGGTTTTAATCCAAAAGTCAGGCTCTGGGCTCTTCCCCGCCATGCTGCATTGTCTCCCAAGGGCAAGGTAAGTCAGAGTTAGCCTCCACATCAATATCTCTCTAAATATGATTTAAGGACCACCTATATCTACACCTACACAAAATCACTTTGGTTGTTTGTAAAAATATGGACTCTGAGCTCCAGCCAAGATTTACTGAATCAGAATCTCTAGTCAGTGGAGTTTAGGAACATGTATTTCCAAAACCATCTAAAGGCTTATGAACAAGAGTTCACCATTATTTTATGACATTGATCACTGAGATTCTGTCTCAAAATAAAATGATTATATGATAGCAGCATTTAGGTAGAAGCAGAATATAGGAGTAAGAGAAAGCATTCACATGATAACACCAGCATGCCAACATGGCTCTCCATCTCAACACTGAGAAACACATATTTAGTTATCACAGCATGACAGAAGGTGCTAAAAAGATAGAGATATATATATGATTTTAATATAGTGAACAGCTAGATTAAGCCACAGCATTGTTAAAGATAAGCCAGCTCCAAGGCTCAGCAAACCACACAGTTTTCCCTACATCACTGTGACTCATTATTTGGCAACGAGGACAGAAAGGGTGAGGAGATATGTCCCTGTTGCTACCAATCATGTTCCTCATTGAGCAGAACTTGCAGGAACTCAGAGGAAAGGAAAATGAAGGTGAGGAAAAAGAAAAAAAACACATCTTCATGAAAACATTGTTGTATTCTTAGTATAAACGATGCTGCTTATTACTATCGCTCATTTTCATAGGGGTAACAAAGGATTCTAAGTGTAAGTGTAGGAGTCTCAGTACCACCACTTATTGCATTATTTCTAAAGGAAAATGTGTTCTGAATTTCACATAACAGACAAGAAAAAAAAAAACGACAATCATAAACCAATTTTAAGTCGAGGATTTCCTACAAGGCTATACAAAACCTTGCTAAGTCTACTTTCAACTGCTTTAGATAATGTAGAGCTATAGTGAAGACACCATTGTCTACCGGTTTCTTGTAAAAGAGAAATGAAATGGTCAATATTATGAGTTGATTTAGATTTTTTCACTGACATCATCTATTGCTGTTAGTTGTCTTGTTGCTCAGAAAGTCCCTTATGATAAAACAGCTCTTGAGGCTACCAAGGGTAAATATAACACGCAATCCGCCTAATGACTGTTGTTAAGTGCTAATCATCTACCAAGTGTCTGTGCACAAATCAACTGATAACAAGTCCATTTAAAAAATGTTGCTTAGGGGCCTCCCTGGTGGTGCAGTGGTTGGGAGTCCGCCTGCCGACGCAGAGGGCACGGGTTCGTGCCCCGGTCCGGGAAGATCCCGCATGCCGTGGAGCGGCTGGGCCCGTGAGCCATGGCCGCTGAGCCTGCGCGTCCGGAGCCTGTGCTCCACAACGGGAGAGGCCACAACAGTGAGAGGCCCGCGTACCGCAAAAAAAAAAAAAAAAAAATGTTGCTTAATAGCTAAGTGAGAAACTTAAAAATTACCTAAGTGTTGGAAAATATGCTATCCTGTTGCTAAATAATACATTAAAAATAAAGCTGAGTTGATGAAGAGGGAGTCCTTTACAATCTCTATAAAATTATTGGAAAATAAATTAATTTTGATCCAAATAGCATAGCAAAAAAGTAGGTGGAGATAAGGACATAGTTTTACTATTCTCTGAGAAATGCTAAGAATAGGAAGCGTAATTAGTTAAGAAAATCTTAATTTATTTATATATTATACTGTAAACGGTAGGAATGTCTGCATAGAATTTAAAAGGGTTTGTAAGTAAAAGATATTTCCAAGTGAATCAGTTTTTATGCACAATGACATCCAACTCTGGGTTAATCAGAGTAATGGAAGCAAGGGACATCACAAATAAACCAAAATTATAGTTTAAAAATAAAATGCAAAGAAAAATTTTAAGCTAACTTATTTTAAAATTACCTCTAATACTCATGCCTGCATTTATCATTCTCGAATCATTCTCTTAAAAGAATTACAACAATACTTGGACATTATTTTAGGAACACAATATATCACGAGAAAGTGCCAATAATTTATTATTTTAATCTGTTTTCTTAAAGTAAGCTATTATTTTAGTCTGTTTCTTAGCTGAGTTCCCTTTTTTCAAGTATTATTGTCATAGGAACAAAAAGATTTTATGTATAATGACGGTTAAACAAACAAGTAAATGGATGAAGGAGAAAAGTACCAACATATACAAAATGCATTCTGTACAGCAGGCAAATCTTTTATGTAAATTATCACGTTTAATCCTCACAAAAGTCTCTGTGAGATGATACTATAATTATCTTCATTTCACAGATCAGAAGGGTAAAGTGACTTGCTCAAAGTCACAGATAAACAGTGGGTAGAAGACCTGGGATGTAAACTCAGTGAGGCTCCAGAAACTGACCTCTACTGCTACCCCATGCATTTCTCATGATCATCTCAGTGAAGTGGATTATGCTGGTTTCAAGCTAAAAGCTGAAATATACCCAACTGCTCTACATAATAGAAGAGTAATATGGAATTTCTGAGTCTATCCACAGGAGAGAAGCAGAAACAAAATGGGGAGAAAGAAGGATGGGGGGCAAGGAGAGAGCAAAAGGACACAACTCACTTTAAGATATGTCCCCAAATCTATAGGCAAATCTACTAAACTCACAAAAGATTCTTGTTAGTGGATTTCCTATGAAATTTTTGAAGGGCTGAGCTTTACCCTCCATCGAAGTACAAAAGATTAGAATCAACACACAAATAATCAGGAGGCAAGGAGACCAAAAGAAAGTAAGTCTTCAGGAAACTCCAGAAGCATTAGAAGGCTTTGGATTCTCACATGTTATGGACAGAGTGGTGTTGGAGGAGAAATAAATGATAAGAAGGTCTTGGAGGGGTGAAGAAAATTCAGCTAATTCCGTAACGAAGTTAAACAGAGGGGAAGTCCAGCTGTGTATTTCTTATTCCTCTCTTCCCTGCTGAATTATTTAGCCATCTTAGCACCATTTTCTATATATATAATTAAATTAGTAAGACAAAAATTACTGATTTAATGTTTTTCTATTTGCTCTTTATATCATGCAGATTTAAACTGTGGGTTATAATAAAATTAGAATTTGGCTCCAAAAAGCATCTCTCCACCACAGAATATCTAGAAGCATCACTCTGGCACAGAGCCATCCTCACCTCATGCTTTCCATAGTTAAGAAGAGGGAAATCTTATGCTTGGAACATAATGGTTCCAAACATAACAGGAAATTTCCTAGGCACTAGACACTGAACTGGGTTTGTATTGGCTTGAAATTCTGAGAGTTGTATTTTAAAGAGTATATTTATTCATACAATTTATAAAGGTTCATAATGAGTTACACTACTATCCTGAGTTAGAATGTCATGTTGATCAAGTTGCAGAAGAATCTGAATCAGGAATACAGAGGCTGCTGTAGTATGAGCAGACCTGAGGCAAAGATGAGGTTAGACTAGATACCCACTGGCATTCTATAATTGTAAATAGGTAGCCATGATCCACAAAGCAGTAAGAGGAAAGAAGGAGCAGAGTGGACCAGAGTGTAGGCTTCTGAATTGCAGTGAGTCTATGAGGAATGAAAAAGCAGGACAGGCTGAAGTACCATGAAGCAAGGACCATGGAGAGCTCCAGGGAAAATCAGTTGCTCCTCTGATAGCTTCCTGGTCAGTTCTATTGCAGATGGATCTACTTTTAGTTTAAGGATAAAGGCTTATCAAATATTGAAAGCCCTCTCTACATTGAAAGCCCCTGAAGTCAATAATTATGTCATATATATCACCTATAAAATCTTACTCAATAGGCACTTAATATATGTAGGTTTAATAAATGATACTACGTCATCCAAATGCTTAATGTTGGCACTTTTCCTTAGATTCCCCTAGGACCAACTAATGCCAGAGTCATCAAGAATTCATTGAATTTTTCTAGACACATTATGCTAAGTGTGCTCACACATTATCTCACAAAATCCTGTTACATCCAAAAATGATTTTATAGCACCATAAAGAAACTGGGGCTCAAAGAAATGATTACTTGCTTAGGTTTAGACAGGAAGTTAAATGGCAATTACTCCAAGCTCAATACTCTTTCTAGGTCTATGCACAGCATTTTAGGATAACATAATCTCTGAGTTGATTTGGACGCTATGGCATAGAAAACAATAATACCCCGCAACTATTCATTTGCCATTCTAAATTTCTAAATACACTCTCATTTAGGAGGGGTCAGGTTAGTGGAGTGTTGGTAAAATTCTCTCTGAAAAGAGAAAGCCCTAATTTGGGGTATTTGCCAATTTCTGTGATGTAAATACTACCACAGTGGCTGACTTCAAGCTCTCAACAGGATGTCACTGAACACAGAGCTGGGAAGAGAAAGTGCATAACCGACTCTACACGAGCCATTTGTGAGCCAGCTCCAGCAGACCATTAGGCCATGACAATAGTTCTGGCCAATGGGTTATAAAGGAAGTAAAGCGTGTCTGTCACTCAGAAAAAATTCTCATCAGAGAAGTGACACAATCCCTTCCTTTTTTCTATTCAATGCACATGGTCTAGTCTTTTCCCCACTAAGAGAAGCCACGTGTTCAAAATATGATGGTACCTCCATCAGCTTGGGTTCCTGAGGGACCATGTGAAGTAGAACACCTGTCAGCCCTCACAGGACATGTGACATCAGTGAGGAATGAACTTTCCTGTATTAAGCCGGGAGAATTCCTCCTGGTACTAAATGTGAGTCGTGCCCCGTTATAAACTGAATTAAAGTGTGACTGATAGAGTTGGCTTTAACTTCTCTCTCCTAAGGAGTTTCAATGTTTTATAAAATAATAAATAAACCAAGTAAAAAATAAAACCTTTATGTGTATCTGAATTGATAGAAAATATAGGTACAATTTATACACATTCAGGAGAATAACAGATTTAACTAATTTTACCATTCATGTGTCAGAAACCATTTAAACATTTTACCAACATCTAAATTAATCATGACAATATTAAGTAGGTATTATTTTCCCCCATTTTTCTCAGACTCGGAGAGGTTTAGGTAATTTCTTCAAGGTCAAAAAGATACTAAGTAGTGTATCTTGAATTAAAATAGACATCCATCTCTTTTTAAAGTTTTTACTCTTATATGACATACTGTTCTTTACAAATTAAAGAATATTATGGTTTTAATCAAATATTTATTGAGAATCTACTGTGGGCTAGGCATTGTGCCAGCCATAAAGATATAATAAAGCCAGCTAGATTTAAATACTATTTTATTAGGTATTATATGTTTAAAGAAATGTGATACAAGGAGAGAAATGTACCCAAAACAAAGAGTAAATTCTGTATATGTTCACACACACACACCCCTCTACACATTTATACAAAAACACAAGAGTACAGGTATGTTTTTAAAGGAAACATTCCATTTGGTTGACAATCTGCTATTGGCAGACCAAAATAACTGGGAAATGTTCCAGGAAAAAATCTACTATACAGCATTCCTAAACATTGAATTAATGCCATATCTAATCCATTTAAATAACCCACCTGGTGTAGTCTGAAGGCTTATTCAAAAGAGGCACCAGGTGAGAATAATTGGAGGCCAGCATAATATTCTACTTGTGCAGTCCTTTGTAGACTTGAGGCTTATTTAATTATGATTCCTTAGCAAGTTTGTGTCACTTGAGTATGATTTCTAAAACATCCTTATCCTATAGAAAATGCATTAGTAGGCTCTGGCAACCAAAATAACTATCTACAAACAGAATATTTCTACTAGTCTCAGAATCTCAATATAATCATGTGGTTGGGTACATTCCCTTCTCTCCTTAGGAGATTATATAAGGACAGTTTAGCCAAATTTACTTAATGGAAACACCCCAGGGCATGTGCTAAATTACATGATCACATTGATAATCCTAGACTAATAGAAAGTCTGTACCACCTAAACCTAATGGGTGCTGACAGTTATTTAATGTCTTTGCAGGAAGTTTCCCTTAAAGAGCAGAGCACACAGTCTGGCCTCAGAGTTTCCGTGGTTATGTTCAAATACTCTATATACAGATACAGCTGCCCGAATGGAAAATTTATATTTTTTCTCAGAAATTAGATTCAGGATTTGTAACTTCCCTACAAATGAAAATTTAGGGGCATAAAACAACCTTCTCTTTGTTTTTAATAACACTTGCAGTTCATTTCAGTGACTTCTTTTTGGCATGTTTTCCCCTGCATCACAGGCAACCTAAAACATCCAAGTCATTTATATGAACTGTACTGATGAGTTGACTCATTGTTTATGTTTAGTAAAAATGTCTTACTAAATCACAGAAAAGAAATTACCAGGGTTTCAGAGGAGAATCACAAAAGAAAAGAAATCGCCACTCTCATAGCATTTCAAATCATGGACATAATAAAGTGTTCTGTGTCAGTATATCAACTGTGGGTGAACTAAACCAATGCTTCTGCCTGCTTCCCTGGGTATCATCAGAATAAGTGTATTAATTTTTATTCATGAATATTTATACAGTTCTTTCCCAGGCACTATGGCGTATATTGGTGACACAGTCTGGTCTATAGCAAAATTGGAGGACAAAATCTGTACAGAAATAAATATGACATAAAGGGGAAAAATAATGCAAAAGGGAGGTGCAGAAAAATTGCAATAGAAAGCCAGAGGGAAAAGA
Organism: Delphinus delphis; assembly: GCF_949987515.2. Lineage (NCBI taxonomy): Eukaryota > Metazoa > Chordata > Mammalia > Artiodactyla > Delphinidae > Delphinus > Delphinus delphis. Next base: position 140,460,262 of record NC_082683.1, on the reverse strand, counting down.
GAATGTTCTGGATGAAAAAAGTCAGAAAAATCTTGATGAAAGTGTTGCCATTTGAGCTGAGCATTAGTGGGTAGTTATCAATCAGATATAAAGTAAGAAGAGCATTCTAGAAAGAAGCAACAGCTTGAGACAGAGCATGGACCATGAGAATGTGGTAAGAGAGAGGGTGAGAGACACTGCAAAAGCATATTAGAGTGGAAAGGCACGTGATAGAAGATAACCAGAAAGACTGGTTGAGGCTCAATTAGGTGGTCCTTGAATACCAGGCTAAGGTCAATTAAGGGATAGCCTGTGCTCCATACTTGAGATTAAAACTGTTATGTGAAACATTCAAAAAGCCATTATTAATTCCATTGATAGAGCAGACACTTGCCAGATAGCAGAGTGCACAGGAGACGGCACCAGGGATGTGCTATCTTATCTCAGACATTTCTCCGCTTGAGAAAGCACACGTGTAAAACGTTATCATTCATTAGCATTCAAAAGGGAGATCCAAAGTCAACAGCCATATTTATGTCAGTAGATTCAGCTCAAATTCCTTTGCACCAACCCAATACATTATTTTGGCATTTCGTTTAGGAGCAAAATAAGTTTATTATCTTTACTTGCATTGTAATGCTTATCCTTTGTTTAGTTACCACGAATTGTACTCTAGAAATTGTGTAACATCAGGACCAGAAGCTTTTTGGTGATGACTAGATATAAATTTAAGGTAATATGATAATAGGTACTGTGTCTTTTTATTGTTTTCTTAATTACAGGAGACCGAGCTTAGAAACTTGTCTACAGTGTTCCCACCATCTTATCCTCTCTCTCCTCACTCACAGACTAATCCTCAGTGCTTCTCTGTTCTAATTATCAATTAAGATGTACTCAGTGCCCATTAAGTATCACGGAACATGGCCAAAAGCAGATGCTCAGTAAATGTTTACTGAATGGAGACTGAATGAATAGGTGTGTTAGGCACAAAGAAAAACATCAGACATATAAAATATCCCTCTTCTAGGCAAGAGTTTTACTAGAGGAAATACCACTGCTAGCAATCCAAATCACCTGCAAAATGGATTCAAATACTTTACAATAAGTTGCTAATAATACGGAAGAGTGTCATCACTTGTACATATTTCAAAATCAATGATAAACAACTTAATGTCACTATTCAGAGAGCAAGAATGAATTACCTTAGTGAACTTGCTATCTCAGGACACTGCTGGCTTAGGTCATGCTTAAATTAAAGTGTTTGACGGATAAAGAAACTCAGAACTTCTTATACTCCTTCTTACTGTGGTCACAGAAAGTCAGACTCAATCTAGTCATATTTTGGGCAAGTTGGTCAAAATAACTATAACATCAAATTTGGCCACATTTATTTAAAATATAACAGCAAAACACTTCATTGTTGACAATCTAATGCACTCAATAAATATCGAGCAACTACTATGTGCAAGGAGCTGGGTGAATAAAACAGGCAGGTGGGACCATTTCTGATCTATTCAATAAAAAATTACTAATTTTATCTCACATTGCCTTTTTACTTACACCCTTATCCCATATTATCCATGTTTAAAAATCCATATTACACTTTCTATTTTCCTTATAAGGCTGAGAGTTCTGAGAATAAAAAATTGATATTCTAGGATTTAAATGGAGTTACAATAAAAACTTTCATTCTTTAAATTGGTAAAGTTAACATAAGTATTCCTTAAAAAAAACTGGCATGCAAAAATAGCACCTCGAATCTCTACAGTGTAACACCTCCGCATACTTTCACAGAAGCTAAATAATTTGAACTATGAGCCCATTGATCCCATTTTTTTATGGAGGGAAGCTGAGACAATGAAAGAGTAAATGATGTAAGGGGCATCTTCATTTGAATTGTCCCGGAAGGATTCTAGAGTAAGTTGTTCATTTGGGAGGTATGACGGATGCTAATAAGCAAAGAGCAGGTAACACAGGAAAAAGAATGCAGCCCATAAAGGGTGTGCTTTTAAGCCTGCTCTCACTGGAGCTTATTCCTTGCAGGGGCTGAAAGCTGCTTTTGAGGGGCTTCATCCTCCGGAAGAACAGCCTTCTCCTGTTCAGGTTTAACAAAAAAAAAAGCCTCTCAGACACAGAAACACGGGTACCTGAGATGGAAATAGGCCAGAGCACACTGAAAATTTTGAGAAATATGGGCAAGCCACTCAGACCACGTACTAGAGCGGGTCCCACATATAATGTGCAACAGAACTAGATCTCAGATTTATGGCATCCTGAATTTTGAGGGTATGTTCTTTCCTCCACACTGCCAAAATACAGTGCTTTCTTAGAGTGAATATATACGACTCAATTTAATTCTAGGATACAAATACCATTCTGTGTTAAAGTACACAATGAATGTGCATCCACCAAATACCAATAACCAGCAGTGCTTGAGAGCTTATTTTGTAGCAGGAACTACGCGAAGTACTTCATTTGTACCATCTTAATTTAATTCTCAGCACAATTCTATGAAGGAAAGGACTATTATTGCCATCCTACACTACAGAGGTGGAAAGCAAGGCACAGAGAAGTTATAGTTCTGACGTAATGCAGCTTTTAAGTGGCGGTGTTGAGATTCAAACCCAGGGCAGTTCCATACTGGGGCCTATACCCCAACCATCATTCTCTACTGGCTCCATCTCTGATTGTTTTGGAAGCAGACAGTGGCTAACACGATCAATCTGCAGATTTGATGACAGGAAAACTATCCAAGAATTTTAAGTCTATTTATAGTGGTATTGATGCCTTTAGTGGTCATCAAAACTTAACACTATCCATTCATGTGATCAAGACACCTCCTACAAACACACCATGTATATTGCTTTTTAGTAAAAGCGTTCTCTATGATTGCTAGAGAAGATATAAATATTGTATACACTCTATAAAACATGCCAACACCAAAATAAAATAACAAATAGACTATAAAATACCTTCACTGTCCATATTCCAGCCTCTGGCTCTTTAACATTCACCACCTTGGCAGAGTTATGAATATTTAATAGTTCATTCAGGCCAAATCCCTTTTTTATCAGCTTCCCTGCAAGATAGACATAATGGTAACAAGCATAATCTTTCTTTCAGCTATGTATATTAGCTGTATACATTTCCAGTACAAATTACCTGATGGACATTTGTGCCTCTAGCTCAAAACATTATTTATATCTAAAATATACTCAACTTTAGCATTTCTGGACATTGGAATTGAAGTAACATTCCTATTTGCTATGCTGATTTGATCTTATAAAGAGAGTAACAAATGACAGGCTGTAATCATATTTCCAAAGCCAGCCTAGGTAACTATTATGGCTACCAAGCAGTTATGTGGAGTCCCCAGAGACATTTACACTTGATAGATGGCAAAAACAGTAAAACAGAATAAATGTCTTTTGGAAGATCACTCAGGGTATTACTAACATAAGAGCCCTGGGCATATCTTTGCATAAAGTGTACAACTTCAGTTTTCCACGAAGCACAGCTTGAAGGCTTTTACTTGTCATAGGAATAGTTAAAGGAGGCAGTGTAATGAAGTAGCATGATAGGTGGAACTTAGGAAGAAAAGCCAATTTGGAATTAAGCCATAGTTTACTTATTCACTTCACTCTTGGCTCTCCTATGGACTACTTCTGCAGTTATATAAACAAATTAATTATAAGAATTCTATGTTTGCATCAAAAGCTTTACAATCACTGTAAATGACTTTTAAAATATCAATATCAATGACTTTTTAAAGTAGCAGAAGCTTAAGGCAATGGTTACAGGTACTTTTAAGTATCCAGATAATGAAAAACACAAATCTTTCCTGGATAGGTAGCATGGATGGTATTAGAAGAATGCTACCTAAAAGACAAATCCGTTTCTAAAGACAAATCCATTTTTAAGACCAAAACCTGTAGAAGTCTTGAAAAACAGATTTTGCTTGCTTGTAAATTTCAATTTGATTGTTAGTGTGGATGAAGCCTTTGAGGACAATTTCATACGCTATTTTCTTTAAGGTATTAGTTATTTTCTAAGACTCAAATAAGTAAGAAAGATAGTTACTCCCTCCCCATTTATAAATATTCACAAATAGGTAAAAAAAATGTAGCACATACTAAAGCTACAATGGGAATAAAAATATTTTGCAAACATCAATAGGTTTAAAAAATTTTTCTAAATGCAACTATTAAGAAAAATGAGGTTTCTGTTTTTATTAGATTACTATTCAACATTAAGTCTTATTGTAATATTCAACTGGCAATGGAATCAGGCCAAAACTTAGGGTTATACTATACAATTACTGAGGAAGCAAAGTAAATTAAAACATCATTCTAATGAGAACATGAATTTGTTTTTTAATGACTGTCTCCTATAAAATTAAAATTTATCAAGAAAATGATACAGTAAAAAAATTAATCAGTGGTTTTAAGAGGAGTTTTTTCATGTGATTCACTTAAAAATAACATAAAATACTGAATTTTACAGAATAAGTTATTGTGAAGTATTTCCCCACATAAAGATGAGGAAAATATGATTTCAGGTTCAATTAAAATATTTTTTATTTTGGATACTTTACCTACAATTAAGTTAGTACATGTGATCTGTTTAAATTATTAGGAGTTTTAGCTTTTTGAATCTCATGTTAAGTCAATAATACTTATCACTAAAAACATTCAGTTTTAATTTTTAAACATCTTCCCTAGTCACTTTTGGATTTATTGAATTTATTCATAAAGTTAGCATTAATTTGAACAAGTAAGTGTACAAAAAAATCTTTTACCTTTCATGGTTTTTCTATTTTATTATATGAATGTCCCATATATCTCACCTAAAGGATTGCGAATTTCAATCATTGGAGAAGGGCCACTCAGAGACACAGTAACCTCTTTTAGACTGGGATCAAAAGGAATTTTCCAAGTGTTTACAGCCTGTTCCAAATGATCTGTTGACAAGAGGTGAACTTTCGAAGCCTGAACCGCTTCCTCTACCCATTTTAACACCTATAAGAGAAAAAAAGAAGCATGAGTAATATCAAAACATTTACAACTTTATACTACCTCGAATTCCTGGTGCAGTAGTTGACTGTGCTTAATTACACGACTCCGTCACTTTCTGTACTGGTGTGAGGTTTATTTCCATCACAGTTAAGACAAACTTTCCCAACCCTCAGAATGGGAGGAAATATTCGCAGACGATAAGACCAACAAGGGTTTATTCTCCAAAATTTACAAACAGTTCATGTAGCTCAATATCAAAAAAACAAACAACCCAATGGAAAAATGGGCAGAAGATCTAAATAGACATTTCTCCAAAGAAGACATACAGATGGCCAAGAGGCACATGAAAACATGCTCAACTTTGCTAATTATTAAAGAAATGCAAATCAAAACTACAATAAGATATCACCTCACACGAGCCAGAATGGCCATCATCAAAAAATCTACAATTAATGCTACAGAGGGTGTGGAGCAAGGGAACCCTCCTACACTGTTGGTGGGAATGTAAATTGGTAGAGCCACTATGGAGAACTGTAAGGAGATATATATACAATGGAATACTACTCAGATGTGGTATATACACAATGGAATACTACTCGGCCATAAAAAAGAATGAAATAATGCCATTTGCAGCAACATGGATGGACATAGAGATTATCATACTAAGTGAAGGAAGTCAGAGAAAGACAAATATCATATGATATCGCTTATATGTGGAATCTAAAAAATGATACAGGCAGATTATCAACTTTGAAGAAATAAATTTTAAGGAGGTATGGGAGGAAGGAATACATTTTATAAAATGTTACAAGGAAGCTCATGAATGACCTTTGAATAGTAGGAGTTTTAAGTATGCTGTTAAAAATCTGTAAGGGACAGTTAAGAAAATTATCAGACTGTAAGAGAAATGTGTGAGCTTGCCAAAAAAGGATTTCAGTGTAGATTTTGTCTTTATCAAATGAAGTTAAAGGAACAAGTTATAAAGTTTGAATGGAAGAGCCTGCCATTGTTGCTCCATAACTGGTTGTTGCTGTGTGCATTCCTTTATTGAGCCTACATCTTCATAATCTTTTTGGCAGGTATATGTTGAACACTTGTTTCATGTTCAAGACAGGATCAGAGAGCATGGATACTGACAACTGATTTGTCTGTTTTCTTCTTTTTCCATGACTGTATCTACTGCCTCATCTTGATCTACAAGCAAAACCTAGAAAACCTACAAAAATAAGTGTTTTGTGGTTTATCTAGGAATAATACAGAAGATATTGCTGTTATTTTTGGTGAAGAAAATCAATTTTGTAGAGTTTATTTCAACCTAAATAAAATGTGAATTTTGTTTAAAATTTTTTTTAAAAAATGATACAAATTAACTTATTTACAAAACAGAAACAGACTCACAGACTTAGAGAATGAACTTGTGGTTACCGGGGGGAAGGGAGTGAGGGAGGGATAGATTGGGAGTTTGGGACTGACATGTACACACTGCTGTATAAAAAAAAGAAAAAAAAGACAAACTTTCCCTACATCCACTTATTATAGTAGGTTCAGAATAAAATGCTAGTTTAACTCATGCACAAATTTCAATTTTTATATCTTGGAATAATATATTCAAAATGAGATTACAGTGTCCAAAAACCAGTTGTGCAGAGATATTACTTGCAGAGGTATTACAGACAGTTCTATTTCTCAAGAGAAATGAAAAGAACCTATAAAAAACATGGTAATGGCGATACTGAGATTCTTTTTCCCTCCATTCTTTCTTTCTGGATTTCTTTCAAGGTCCAATTTATAAAAGATAATTCGCAAATTATCAAATCCAATTTCAATATATTGGGTATTGAATTATTGTAATAGAGTATACTATAATTATATATTGTATATTATAATATATATTGTAGTATATTAATTATTGAAAAATAATTGCCATGCCAGCAAAATATTCATTTTTATGATAAAATAAATAAGTAGAAAATAATGGGAAAAGTAACCACTGTATTTTTTTAAAATGGAAAAATATTTCACCACCAATTTAAGTGGTGTGTCCTTGAAAACTAGGCTTTGGGAAAATATTAAGAAACTGGGTTATAATAGGGTATTAATAACTCACTGTGAACAAGGAAACCTTCCAGTCCACAGAAATGTTCTGCAACAGCAAACACAATTCCTCATTAAACAAAGAGGTCATGACTGGACAGGTACTGCTTAGTTAAACTTACCCAATTACTTCTAAATCATACTAAGCTTTAATCCATCTCAGATCTTTCTCTGGCTCATATATCCTTTAAGACTATATCCCTTGTAATTATGCATAAAACACTGAACAGTGCTGGATATTAAGCTACAGCCAAGCTACTCAAAATAAACAAAAACATATTTGAAATTTCAATAGTAGTAGCCACAAATCAATGAATCAAACAAGTATTGTGCAATAACTTAATTCTCTGTAAAAAGGATCCTCCCATTTTTTTTTTTTTTTTGTCCTCAGGGATGAGGAAAGTGGCTAAGACATATTATCATAAAATTAACAGTGTGAGGCAATTATGTTCATTCATTAAATAAAGGTTTATCATTCAAAGTACTCTTCCAGGTACTGAGTGTTGATGAACATATTTTTAGTCAATATTTAGTAATCACACTTCTTCTCTGAACTAGTATCTTTTTGCATTATTTTGTAGTCTGCATTATTCGTTTTTAATAAATCTTCTTACCTTTCCTCCAAGGTCAAGAACCCCAGTTCCTTTATCATTGTATACCCTGAACCAAGCGACCTGCTCTACACATAATAAAGGTGGGATATGTACTAATGTCCATGAAGTTGGTCATAATGATGATAATAACGATGTCTTCTTAAATAAAAGACTGTTATGGGAATTCATGAAACAGGGAGCCCTTGTTGAAATAATGTATGTAAGGTGCCCATCACAGTACTTGCCCCATAGTGGATATTCAGATGTTTTCCTCCATCTCCGACTAAATTCCCTTCTCTTCCCCTAATTGAATATTTCAATAATGACTTCATGGGCAAAGTGAAAACACTTATCCACGAAAGTCAGATAAGATTTCTGTAAATGAAAAAGAGACACAAAGTCATTCCAGGTAGAAGAGAAGTTCTGAAGAAACACAGAGAGACAGAAGTACTCATATATGTTAGGAACATGAGTGGATCCAACTGCCTACAGTTAAGTGCTCAGAAAAGGGAGAAGCGGAAGATGAGGTTGGAAGCTCGTGTCAGGGGCAGACTATGTATGGTCACAAAGTAAAGCTATGACAATGGGATTTTATCCTAAAGACCCAAATGAAAAATTCCTGAAGGACTTTATGCAGAGGAGTAATACATTGAATGTGGTATTTTACAAAGAAACACCTGTAGTGGTATCATCAACTAACTGAGCACAAAAAACAAATCTATTACAGTTAACTACTCCAATAATCAAATGATATATTTCCTCAAAGTTTAACCTTATAAAGCACCAGGAATTTTATGTATGAAATAAAGCATGTATCAAGATAATTGTCTAAAGAAGCAGATGCCATATTTTGAAAAATGGGTTCTGAGTGACCTATCATGCTTGAACAGAAAGGTATGAATCATTCTGCTCATCAAATCTATCCATACGGCTGCAGAAACCAGACTGGTTATCACTAATATTGATCTTAAATAGAACACATGTTTTAATAATCAGAGTGTTGACATTCTTATGTCTTAAACATAGAATATGACTGCGTAACTCAAGGAAATGCAAAGAACTGACTATATTGTCTGAGAAAGCACTTGATAAATTTGACTGGGGATAAATAACTTTGAGGATCATGTCTGATTTAGAGACTAAAGAAGGCAAAGGACAAGAGAAATCAGATAAATAGAACATTTGTTTTAAGGACAAGACACAAAATGTGGCCATAAATAATTCTCAATGTAAGGGAAGAAAAGAATTAGAAAACAAGGATAGTATAGAATCTCAAGTTCAACAATGAAATGCAGTAGCGTTAAGTAGAAAAAAAAGTGAAATCAATTTTTTATACACCTTTACTTAAATGTATAGTGTATTCTGGGTGACTCCTCAAACATACCTCTCCTTCAAACCCAATGTAGAAAGGTTATGATATATCACTGGAAATCTATCCTGTTGTCTGTTAGTTATGGATGGAAAGCATTAAATTCTAGGCATTCTTATGAAAATGGAAAACCATTTAGTTGCATTTTCATAAGACAATTGTGTTTAGCAGGCTTTTGGTTTATTCTTAATACTGTTTCCAATTCATCAACATTTATGAGGATTTCACAAAGGGATTACCATGTATCATGATACTACCTGTTGGGAAAGATACTCATGATACTTTTTTTATCCACTTACAGAAAAAAATCAAATTGAAAACAGATGCAACTCACTTTGTTAGGAAATACAGATATTACCTACATGTGAGTAAAAGTAGATCCCTGCAAGCCACAGATCACCATAAGTGAGGTTTCCGGCCTCTCATGTTGCCACATACAAGAAAAAAAAAAACAACAACTCTGTCTGACCATGAGAAATGTTCTCATGAGATTGGAAATGATCTTACACTGATATTATAATGACAAAAAGAAGTGAACTAGAATAATGTGAGATCCTTTGAATCAGTACCTTTTCACTAACATAAAAACTGTTTCAACTCACTAGGGAACCATTAATTGTACATTAAGTTTTAATGTAAAAATAGTCTCTCATGATTTGTAGCAGCTTAAACCTCAAAGGGCCTTTGAGAACATCTAACCCAGCTCTTTTATTTTATAAATGAGGGAAACTGATATTTGAAAGAGTTCTTGTACTTTTTAAACACCTAACCAGACTGATTCTGGCTCAGTAGTTATTTTTTACATAAGCCCCTTTGTTCCTGAATACACTCTCTTAGTTTAAATATTTTGCATCCTATGTAATAATCAATATTTAAAAATAAGTTCATATTTCTATTCAACTCAGGAAGGAAATGCAAATATTACTGCAAAACACAAAACTAGCCTACATTATTATGTATTATGAAATACAATGCACAGTATTAAGTAGAAATGGAAGTGAAATAAATTTTGCATACATCTTCAAGAATAGAATTTGAAGAAAAGTTTGTTTGGAAGGATTTTTTTCTTTTTTTAATCAATATATGGTTGATATGTAACATTACATTCATTTCAGGTATACAATATAATGATTCGGTATCTGTACATATTGCAAAATGATCACCACGATAAATCTAAATAACACCCATCACCACACAGTTACAATTTTCTTTCTCTTGTGATGAGAACTTTTAAGATTTACTAAGCATCCTTCAAATATACAACACAATATGATTAACTATAGCTACCAGGCTGTACATTACATCCCCAAGACTTACTTATTTAATAACTATACGTCTGTACCTTTTGATCCCTTTACCCATTTCGCCTATCCCACCAAACCCCCGCTTCTGGCAACCACCAATCTGTTCTCTGTATCTTATGAGTTCAGTTTTGTTTTTGTTTTAGATTCCACATATAAGTGAAATCATGTTATTTGTCTTCTTTAGTCTGACATTTCACTTAGCATAATGCCCTCAAGGTCCATCCCTGCTGTCAAAAATGACAAGACTTCCTTCTTTTTATGGCTGAATAATATCCCAGTATGTGTATGTATATATGCCACATTTTCTTCATCCATTCATCTGTAGGTGGGCACTTAGGTTGCATCTATGTCTTGGCTACTGTAAACAGTGCTGCAATGAACACAGAATGAATATATTTTTGAGTTAATGTTTTCATTTTATTCAGATAAATACCAGAAGTGGAATTTCTTGATTATAAGATCATTTTTAATTTGGGGGATAACCTCCATACTGTTTTTCATAGTGGCTGTACCAATTTACATTCCCACCAACAGTACACAAGGGTTCCCTTTGCTCCACATCCTTACCAACACTTGTCATTTCTTGTCTTTTTGGTAATAGCCATTCTAACCAGTGTGAGGTGATATTTCATCATGGTTTTGATTTGCAATTCCCTGATGATTAGTGATGTTGAACACCTTTTCATGTACTTGTTGGCCATTTGTATGTTTTCTTTTTTTTTTTTTTTTTTTTTTTTTGCGGTACGCGGGCCTCTCACTGTTGTGGCCTCTCCTGTTGCGGAGCACAGGCTCCGGACGCGCAGGCTCAGCGGCCATGGCTCACAGGCCCAGCCGCTCCGTGGCATATGGGATCCTCCCGGACCCGGGCACGAACCCGCGTCCCCTGCGTCGGCAGGCGGACTCTCAACCACTGCGCCACCAGGGAAGCCCTGTATGTCTTCTTTGGAAAAATGTTTTTTCAGATCTTTTGCCCACTTTTTAATTGATTGTTTGGGTTTTTTTGCTATTGAGTTGTATGAGTTCTTTATGTTTTCAATATTAACCCCTTATCAAATATACGATTTGAAACTACTTTCTGCCATTCAATAGGCTGCCTTTTCATTTTGTTGATGGTTCCCTTTACCATGCAGAAGCCTTTTAGTTTGTTGTAGTCCCACTTATTTTCGCTTTTGTTGCCTTTGCTTTTAGTGTCAAATCCAAAAAATCATCACCAAGACCTATGTCAAGAAGTTTATCACTCACGTTTTCTTCTAGGAGTTTTATAGTTTCAGATCTCACACTCTAGTTCTTAATCCATTTTGAGTTAGTTTTTCTGAATGGCATAATATAGTGGTCCAGTTTCACTGTTTTGCATGAAGCTCTCCAGTTCTCTCAACAGTATTTATTGAATAGACTTCCCTTTCCCCATTGTATATTCTTGGCTCCTTTGTCATAAATTAACTGACCATATATGTGTGGGTTTATTTCTGGGCTCCATTTTGTTCCATTGATCTATGTGTCTATTTTCACAGCCATACCATAACTGTTTTGATTGCTATAGCTTTGTAATATAGTTTTAAATCAGGCAGCATGATGCCTCCAGCTTTGTTCTTTCTCAAGACTGCTTTGGCTATTTGACGTCTTTTGTGGTTCCATACAGACTTTATGATTGTTTGTTCTAGTTCTGTGGAAAATGCCATTGGAATTTTGACAGGGATTGTATTGAATCTATGGATTGCTTTGGGTAGTATGGACATTTTAACAATATTAATTCTTCCAATCCATGAGTAAGGAATATCTTTCCATTTATTTGTAATTTATTTCATCAATGTCTTATAGTCTTTAGTATACAGCTTTAACCTCCTTGGTTAAATATTTTTCTGAAGTATTTTAGGTATTAAGTATTTTATTTGTTTTGATACCATGTGGAAGGATGTTTTTAATGTAAAAAATTATATCCAAATGAATTTCTCCAGAACATCTTTTGTCCTTTTGGTGGGAAAACGGAAATATGGTAAAGTGTTAAATACAACTTGTAATTATGCATATATCTGTATCTTTGTTGTTGCTGTTTATCATCTGTCATCTCTACTAAACTGTCCCATGAGACAGAACAGAAGCTATGGATGACATGTTCACTACTATATCCCCTCAACCTAACACAATGCATGAGATACAGATATAGTAAATTCCTAATAAATATATATGAGGAGGGAAAAGAGGAAAGAGGGAGGAAAGAGAGAGAAATTGTATATCAGATCTTTACCCTCAGAGTTAAGAGTATGTGAAAAGGTAACATTTCGGCCCTGTGTTCATTTGTGACAAGCCCTCTCTCAGCACTAAATTTTCAACACAGCTGAATAGGGCACAAACTTGCAGGTGTGGTCTTAAATGTGAGCATCAGGCTCTAATTAGTTTTGATTTATTTGGTTAGCTAACTCGGGATTTAAAAATGCAGTGGAGATATCTCTAGAATTAAGTCCATTTTAAAAAAAAAGCCAGTGTATGCTTTTCAGTAGCACTGGATGAAGATTTTTCAATCTCAGTAGTGGTAGAAAGTTGTTCAGTAAATGAATGCAACAAAGCAAAAGTAGTTTAAAAGGCTGGGTTAGGCATAAGTGCACCCACCTAATAATCAGAGCCGACCCAGAAAACCATCCATGTAATATTACTATTAATAATAGAAAGCACTTTTATAGTGTTTATTACATGCCAGATACTTTTAAGAGCTTTACAGTGAACTTCACAATAGCTCTTCGACACAGGAATGGTTATCTCCATCTTACATACAGAAAACCTAAGGCACATTCTCAAAGTTCATAAGTCACACAACTAGTAAGAAGGTAGGGCTGGCTTTTGATTTCAATAATCTTGTCTATTTTCTAAATTTATCATAAGGAAAAATCACAGTTTTCAAGAGTGAATCAGAAATAATAGCTAGTGAAAAAAAATCAATGCAGGTGTTTTAAATGAGAAGTGGCTTGCAAAACAGTGATTTGATTATCTGTATATTATTATCACTACTTGAACAGTAAATTGTCTAGAATTAACTTACATAAAAATATTAAAGCCTTTAAATCTATATTGAATTTGATGTCAGAATGACTTACTACATTTCCAAGACAACCATTCTGTGATAAACCCTACATGATAGCAGAGGCAGGCTTCACTCCACTCTGATCTGGCTAAGAGAGAGAGACACTCCTCTGGGTAACCAGGAGAGCCTTTCCCCCTAGGTTCAAGTTCATTTTTACCCTGCAGTATAGCATAGAACCCATAATTCAGAATCTGCATAGAAGTCACTAAGCATTTATTGAGCATCTATTGAATATAAAGGATAGTACATGATATTATAGAGAATACCAAAGAAATAGAAACACACTCCCTGCCTTATAAGACATGACAATCTAGTTGGAGAAATGAGACAAAGACAATGAAAACAAATTAACTAGCTCTTACCTTCCAGTAATAAATTAAAAAGATCAGATTTATAGTCTCAATTTTATATTATAAATGATCAATTTATAGTCCTAAACTGTGATGCACTTTTCTACTCAAAAATTTTAATGATTTCCTGTTACATTCAGAATGAAGCCCAAGCCAGGAGTATACTGAGGGCTGGCAGTGGGAGTAGTCTACCCTGGATGCAGATAATAAAGGGGTGCACTGTCTGTGGAAAACTTAAAAACGATTAAAAAAAAACGGACTAAAAGTTGCTCTACTTTCTAATATCATGTCCTAGTAATCCTAACCAATTCCCCCTTAAAAAAAATTGTTTGTCTAAAGTCTAAGCAACTGCTGTTATTACCGCTGAGTTTTAATAATACATGTAAGCTTCAAATTAGCACATTTTTATTACTTTCCCTTTAAGAAACATCATATTCTGCATAGACATTAATTCAGAGAACTCCCAGTTATATATCACATACATGGTCATGCTAACTCTGTTACTCACTTTCATTTCAAGAGTATATGTAGTACTGTGATCCTACATTTTCCTGTATTTAGACAGTAGATCCAAGCTATACCTTCATAGGTCAGGAGTTACATGATATGACATGTGTTAAAAGGATCACTCTAGGCTCTGTGTTGAAATTAGACTGTAGGGGATGAAAGGTCAGAAGCAAGGAGATCAGATATAAAGCCACTGCATTAATCCAGGTGGAAGATGATAGTGACCCAGACCAGGGTTGTAATAGTGGGGCAGAAAGAAGTGGCCAGTTTGGGATGTTTACTGAAGCCAGAGTTGGCAGGGTTTACTGAAGACCAGAAGTGGAAGCTGAGGATGATACCTCAGTTGCCATTAACTGAGACAGTGAAGACCACAGGAAGTTGATTTAAAGGGGTGATGGACTGAGGAGAAGAATGTAGGCTCTCAGCTTGGGCATGCCAAATTGAGACGTCTATTAGACACCAGGTGGAAGAAAGAACAGGCAGTCAGATATACGGATTAGAAGTTCAGTTAGGAGGTCCAGATTGGAGATATAATGGAATTTAAAATCATGAAGCTCTCCTCGCAGCCCCTCCCCACCAACAACTTACACAAAGGGGGGAGTACACCATCCTGTGAAAATAAACTTAGACGTTAATACACAATGGCCCAGAAGAAAGCCTTGGAACAAGTCTCCCCTTGTTCTGACTCCAGGCAACCTTCAGATGACAAGGTACCCCCCACATTGTATATGAGTCTGTAGGGAGTGAATGCACTAGTCATGCCAATACAAGTGTTGTAGACTTATGGCAATGAGATTTCTCATCATAGATTAATGAGTAGCATTCTAATCTTATACAACACTGTTGTGAGTTTGTCTAATGAGTGTCTATTCCTGAGGAGGATGGGTCCACTTTTGGAGTGCTGACAAACCCAGTTCCATTAGTTTGCAAATCTTAGCAAATCCACCACAGAAATGCCACATTTTGAGGTCTCTTAAGAAGGTCTTTTGGGCTTCCCTGGTGACGCAGTGGGTGAGGGTCCGCCTGCAGATGCAGGGGAGGTGGGTTCGTACCCCGGTCTGCGAAGATCCCACATGCCACGGAGCGGCTGGGCCGTGAGCCATGGCTGCTGAGCCTGCGTGTCTGGAGCCTGTGCTCCGCAACGGAAGAAGCCACAACAGTGAGAGGCCCACGTACCGAAAAGAAAAAAAAAGAAGGTCTTTTGCTGATAATATCCATTTTTATTACCCTCTGTGTACCTTATACCTATTTAATTTGGAAAATTCCAGAGTGAGCTTTTCCAGCAGTAAGTGCCCCAAAACAAGTGAGGTTGGTAATTCATGGAACAGACCATAAATGCTCATGCTTGAAGGTAGGCAAAATAAGAAATAATTTATGTGTTATAAGGTTTTTGTCAAGAAAAGGCTTTTGGGTGGAACAAAATTTTACTGAGTTCAATATAGAGAATACGGGTTGGGGGAGGGCTTAGAAATTGGAAGAGCATTAGAAAATTTGGGTTCAACAGGGACACTACAGAGGATTGATGACAAAAATGACAATCAACTTCAACTCTATGAACACCTAAAACTTGTGTAAAACTAGTTTCAACATGATGAAAGTTCTCTAATGCAAAGCAGCTGAAAAAATAAAAGCACACTTCAGACATTTCTGAACGGTGAAATCATTCCTGCTGTTATAAAGTGTCGAAGTTTATTTCACTAATTTATCTTCATAAGATTCTTACGTGTCAAAGCTCAATGCGCTACAAAGGACTGAGGAAATTTATCTTGCCAGATTATTTAAAATAATAAAAATATAAAGGATTGACTTTTATACATTAGATCCTCAGACCTTATTCATCATATAGCTAAAAGCTGGTATCCTTTTACCTATCTGTCCCTGTTTTCCTAACCACCCAGCCCCACTGGTGAAAGTGGGGTGTTAAAGTCCCGTACTATGATTGTGTTACTGTTGATTTCCCCTTTTATGGCTGTTAGTATTTGTCTTATGTATTGAGGTGCTCCTGTGTTGGGTGCATAAATATTTACAATTGTTTTGTCTTCTTTTTGGATCGATCCCTTGATCATTGTGTAGTGTCCTTGCCTCTTGTAACAGTCTTTATTTTAAAGTCTATTTTGTCTGATATGAGAATTGCTATTCCAGCTTTCCTGTGATCTCCATTTGCATGGAATGTCTTTTTCCATCCCCTCACTTTCAGTCTGTATGTGTCCCTAGGTCTGAAATGGGTCTCTTGTAGACAGCATATTATATGGGTCCTGTTTTTATATCCATTCAGCCAGTCTATGTCTTTTGGTTGGAGCATTTAATCTTTTTACATTTAATGTTATTATCGATATGTATGTTCCTATTACCATTTTCTTAATTGTTTTGGGTTTGTTATTGTAGGTCTTTTCCTTCTCTTGTGTTTCCTGCCTAGAGAAGTTCGTTTAGCATTTGTTGTAGAGCTGGTTTGGTGGTGCTGAATTCTCTTAGCTTTTGCTTCTCTGTAAAGGTTTTAACTTCTCCATCAAATCTGAATGAGATCCTTGCTGGGTAGAGTAATCTTGGTTGTAGGTATTTCCCCTTCATCACTTTAAATATGTCCTGCCACTCCCTTCTGGCTTGCAGGGTTTCTGCTGAAGGATCAGCTGTTAACCTTATGGGGATTCCCTTGTGTGTTTTTTATTGTTTTTTCCTTGCTGCTTTTAATTTTTTTTCTTTGTATTTAGTTTTTGATAGTTTGATTAATATGTGTCTTGGTGTGTTTCTCCTTGGATTTTTCCTGTATGGGACTCTCTGTGCTTCTTGGACTTGATGAACTGTTTCTTTTCACATATTAGGGAAGTTTTCAACTATAATCTCTTCAAATATTTTCTCAGTTCCTTTCTTTTTCTCTTCTTCTTCTGGGACCCATATAATTCGAATGTTGGTGCATTTAATGTTGTCCCAGAGGTCTCTGAGACTGTCCTCAATTCCTTTCATTCTTTTTTCTTTATTCTGCTCTGCAGTGGTTATTTCCACTATTTTATCTTCCAGGTCACTTATCCGTTCTTCTGCCTCAGTTATTCTGCTATTGATCCCTTCCAAAGAATCTTTAATTTCATTTATTGTGTTGTTCATCACTGTTTGTTTGCTCTTTAGTTCTTCTAGGTCCTTGTTAAACGTTTCTTGTATTTTCTCTATTCTATTTCCAAGATTTTGGATCATCTTTACTATCATTATTCTGAATTCTTTTTCAGGTACACTACCTATTTCCTCTTCATTTGTTAGGTCTGATGGGTTTTTGCTTTGCTTCTTCATCTGCTGTGTGTTCTTCTGTTTCTCATTTTGCTTATCTTACTGTGTTTGGGGTCCCCCTTTTGCAGGCTGCAGGTTCGTATTTCCTGTTGTTTTTGTTGTCTGTCCCCAGTGGCTAAAGTTGGTTTAGTGGGTTGTGTAGGCTTCCTGGTGGAGGGGACTAGTGCCTGTGTTCTGGTGGATGAGGCTGGATGTTTTCTTTTCGGTGGGCAGGTCCACGTCTGGTGGTGTGCTTTGGGGTGTCTGTGGCCTTATTATGATTTTACGTAGCCTCTCTGCTAATGGATGGCGTTGTGTCCCTGTCTTGCTAGTTGTTTGGCACAGGGTGTCCAGCACTGTAGCTTGCTGGTTGTTTAATGAAGCTGGGTCTTGGCATTGAGATGGAGATCTCTGGGAGATTTTCGCCATTTGATATTACGTGGAGCTGGGAGGTCTCTTGTGGACCAGTGTCCTGAACTTGTCTCTCCCACCTCAGAGGCATCTCCCTGACACCTGGCTAGAGCACCAAGAGCCTTTCATCCACACGGCTCAGAATAAAAGGGAGAAAAAACAAGAAAGGAAGAAAGAAAGGAAGGAAGGAAGGAAGGGAGGGAGGGAGGGGGAGAGAGGGAGAGAGAGAGAGAGAGAGATAAGAAAGAAAGAGAGAGAAAGAAATAAGATAAAATAAAATAAAGTAGAATAAAATAAAGTTATTAAAATAAAAAATAATTATTAAGAAAAAATTTTTTTCAAGTAATAGAAAAAAAAAACAGACTGACAGAACCCTAGGACAAATGGTAAAAGTAAAGCTATAAAGACAAAATCACACACAGAAGCATACACATACGCACTCACAAAAAGAGAAAAAGGGGAAAAAATATATATATATATATATCTTTGCTCCCAAAGTCCACCTCCTCAAATTGGTATGATTCGTTGTCTATTCAGGTATTCCACAGATGCAGGGTACATCAAGTTGACTGTGGAGATTTAATCCTCTGCTCCTGAGGCTGCTGGGAGAGATTTCCCTTTCTCTTCTTTGGTCACGGGTCAGCTTGGGATCTGGACCCGCCTCTGCCTGTAGGTCGCCTGAGGGCGTCTGTTCTTCTCTCAGACAGGATAGGGTTAAGGGAGCAGCTGATTCGGGAGCTCTGGCTCACTCAGGCCATGGGGAGGGAGGGGTACAGATGCAGGGTGAGCCTGCGGCGCAAACTATTGACTTTTTCATTCATATCTCCCATTGACTCCTTTACTGTTTGCTTAGGTTTTTTCGTTTGTTTTTTTTTTTTCATTTTTTTCCCCTCTACTAACTACCTTTCTATTTTAGAATAGAAAAATCTCAGTGAATTCAATTGTTCCATTAAAATTCTTCCTAGTTATGAAAGGAAAAGAAATTATAAAAACACCTGAGTATATAAATACATACATTCATATACCTACATACATATACACATACATGCAAACATACGTAGACTCATTCAGGTCTTACTCCTGGCTACAGTAAAAGCAGGTAAAAGTCCAAAATTTACTCAGGCTCTTTCTGAATAACAAAATAACCCATAGTTAAGAAGTTACTTGAGTACTCTTAAAATAAGCTTTCTTAGCAAAATTTATTTCCAAAATTATATAATTATGTGGGCATAGTACATGGGAGGCAGATTCATAGTTGGCCAGATTCTCAAAAGTACATAGGAGGGGGGTTTTGAAAAACAACTTTGCAGAGGTACCATCTCTTCTTTAGAACAATCATTTATATTACTAAACGTTTCTTTTAAAGTATCTGAACATCTCACTTAAAACAGATAAATTAGAGCATGAAATAATTCATACTGTGAAGGAATTCCTCACTTCATAACTGAACTACAGGCTCTTTTCAAGTGTTTATATATAGTCTTTAAATAATTAAAAGAAGTATCTATGAGCTAAAGTATTCCAGAGTATGAAAACAAATTTTAATTTACAGTGACTAAAAAAAGTAGGTATTTATGTGTCCTGATCTGCCCTCCACCCCTTTTCTACCAGAACAAAGCTAAAATACAAGATTGTCTGGTTTATACTTGACATGTAAAAATCCTATCAGTCCCTTACAGCATACATGCAATGAAAATTAGCAAGATCTTTCCCCAGAAACCTCAAAACAGACTTTGTTCCCAAGAAGAATTTACTAAGGGGCAAGATCTGGCTCTTAAATATAGAATAATTTGAGGTGGAGAATTTATTCCTCTGGGGCAGACACATATACACTGAATCTCCAGAATTGATAATGTCAAGTCATACATTTACAAGGAGGAGGAATCAGAACAATTATGGCCACAAGACTGCTCCACTGGCTTCAAGATGCAGACTGACTTATTCCGGATTCCAAATCATAACTGAATGGTTATTTTGATGGCTGCCATGTAAATAGCACTTACATGCTAAGCCCCATGCTAAGAACTTTACAAATTTTACCTCATTTAATTTTTCCTATATCCTGAAAGTATTTAAATTTTATAGTAACACACTGCTAGTAAGTATAAGATATAAGATTCCAAAAAAAGCATAGGACTCCAAATCACATGCTCTCAACCACTGTAATGTAATATAGGATAAAGTTGTTTGGGTGCCCATTGCCCCACATTCCTACCTTTGAAAGAAATCTCAGATTCCAACTGGACCAGGACAAAAAAAAAAAAGAGAAATAGAGAGGGGGCTGAGGAGAAGGGAGAGAAAAAGGGAAGGAAGGGGAGGGGGAGAGAGTGGGGGGGAGAAAGAGAGAAAAGGGAGGAAGGGAGGGAAGGAGGGATAGGAGGAAGGTAAAGAAATAAATTAGATTTTGAGCTTCTCAGCCTAAGTCCTAGGAATTTAAAAGTGATTCAAAAGATTTCAGGGGCCTTCCCTGGTGGCGCAGTGGTTGAGAGTCTGCCTGCCGATGCAGGGGACACGGGTTCGCGCCCCGGTCCGGGAAGATCCCACATGCCACGAAGCGGCTGGGCCCGTGAGCCATGGCCGCTGAGCCTGTGCGTCCGGAGCCTGTGCTCCGCAACGGGAGAGGCCACAGCTGTGGAAGGCCCGCGTAGCGAAAAAAAAAAAAAGAAAAAAGAAAAAAAAGATTTCAGGCATAATTTTGATTATATGCAAAGTTCAAATTATGTCCTGGTCTAAGATGCACCCCTACACACACTTAATATGTAAATCTACTGTACTGTCATGTGCTTGTTGAGTTTGGGAATAAGACAGAGGAAGTGATTCAGATGCATTAAACACCAATAGCATTTGGTTGATTAAGTTAATCTCACAATAGGTCTGCTCTTATCAGTGAGATGGGAAAATCTCACAGTCCATAGACTACAACTCTTTCATCACTAATCGGAACCATATAAGACCAAACAGACCCTAAATCAGCTGATGGAGGCTCCCTCACTTTTAGACAGAATGTGGATGGGCACTGCAAACATTTATCTTAATGACTTAGCGTGTTCATCTGTACCCATTCTGACACATTATTTAGATATTTTAACACATTCAGTCAAGTTACAAGCACGTTTCACTGACCCCCAGACCGTTCAGTCACTAAAAGGAGTCTTTTATATATCTCTGCTCTGATTACGTGTTGGTTTTAAAGTGAAGTTCTCAAGATCTCACCATACTTTCCATATTTCCAAATAGCCTCCTAAGAACTAATAATGTACTCAAAAACAAGAAGCTTTAGGAAGTATATATTCAAATGTCATACAATATAGCTTTAAGTGCATTTAGTGGGGAGATAAATTGGAAGATTTAAAGATCCAGTTATTTCAGAGGTTCCACAAGGTACAAATGCTAGTAACAATGTGTGCCTAAGACAGTCAAGAAGAAGAGCCATTGGTGTGGACTAAAATTATTGGGAAATGCTTTACAGGAGTGGTAAAACTTCAATATTATACAGTTTTTTAAAATCTGGCACCATGCACAAAAATCTCAGTAACACTAACTCTTTCCAGATTCCCTGTAATCTTTAGTAAGGACCCTTAAATTTATATAACAGCCTGGGTTTTACTGGTAACACTTGAAATAATATAGGTGAATATTCAGTACTTGCCAAGCACCTTCAGTCTCCCTTTGAAATTACAGTGAAACTTTATTAGCCCCACAACTAAATCATCACTCCAGAGACGGTAGCTGGAAACAACTGTACAAATCTTAGCAGCTCCCAAGGGGGAAAGAGAAAAAGTAAAGCAAGAGTCTAAATTTGGGAAGTAAATGAAAGTGATGGATTAAGAAAGAGAAATCAGCATACCAAAAGGTAATCTAGATGTCTGAAAAAGAAGAGATTGGAAAGTAAAGGTGATACAGAGGCAGGAAGACATTTTCAACACTGGGTGGGGTAGTGAAGGAGGAAGTAAAAAAGAAAAAGCATCCAATGAATAATCTATTAAGGTCTTTAGAGTACATACTATTTATATAATATTTATTTTAAATCAAATTATCACAGTTTATTAACAACCAAAGAAAAAATGACAGTGATTAATGGCCTGAAAATAGATTTTATAGTAAGTTGATAAACATTTAAGTACAGTCATTTTATCAAATACTAGATGCTGCACTAAATCCATAAGGGAAAAGGTATGTTCCCTGCCTATAATAGTTTACAAAGCCAGATGTGAATAACTAAAGTACAGGCATTTGGCATTTGCTATTATAAACTAGGATAACATATCCTCTCTGTTTCACCCCTAGTAAATTCATGCTTTTTGAGCAGGGGGACAGTTCTGGGTCTCTGACTAAGAGCAGTGAGAGATGCCTCAGCAAAAGATAATACATCATAAATGTTTTCCCAAATACCTTCTATTGAGGGACAGACACAGGTTCTGTGGGCCTGAAGCTGATACAATTTGAGGGCCCTCTTTAAGAGAAATACAAATTCACAGCTATTAAAGTAGGTACAAAAACAGTCACCTGTAATAAGAAAATAGTTCAAATGCATTTCAAATTATTAAAAGCTGACAAATACTGTAAATCCCACAAAATCTAGAAATAATTAAAAGAAAGTTGCTATTGTTAACTGACAAGAGGCTATTATATTTTTCCCCTTGCATATTTGACTTCATACTCTTTGAATGTCTGCTCCCATGACAAAAAAAACCGTAATATTTTGTGTAGAGAAAATATTTAATATAATTTAATAAAAAAAATTTTATTATCTGGGATGCTTTAAGAATTTTGACTTCATACATGATGTATTTGGTGTCTGAAGTATTGCTAGAGCTATGTATCCCAAAAAAACAGCCAAAATTACCCCAGTGTCACTGGACACAAGGGCACATGTGTCAGAGGGGAAGCTGAAGTTGAAGGAGACAGTGGTCTTAATCAATCATGGTTTAAAAATATCTTACCTTTGCAAACATTCCCCCTCAATTTTTAACTCTCTGAACATGTTTCAGTTCATTTCCCAGAGCCCTGGAAGGGATTCAAATAAAGAAAGTGCCTGAATTTAAATTTTGTTACTGTCAATGTAATCCTGCCTCCACTCCCATTTTTGGAGGATTCATTAATTGCAACTTCCTTGCCCATTTACTTCACCACTCAAATGGCAACCATCAATGTCAAATTTTTATTTATTTATTTTAGCTGCCTGAAGACCAGTCAAGAGTGAGTTTCACTATTTCCTTGCTTGGTAAATATTGCTATACATTGCAAATATATCACATTCTTGGACTGATTATTGACTAAATGATCAGGGACCATTTTAAGTAATTGCCATTAGGTTCTACGAAATTTCTAAGATGCACTAAGCTAGACATGCAGCATTCTCCTGAGAGATCAGCAATGTGGCAGTTAAAATAAACCAGGCTAACAATAATGAAGCACCAATGATACTGGGAAGGAAGAAGAAACAGAAGTCAAAGATATCTTAGATTCAATATAACCTCAGTGGTAATTTAATGTGGACATGAAAAAGAAGGAAAGTCTGGAATGACTCATGATACTATACATAGAGAATCCTAAAGATGCCACCAGAAAACTACTAGAGCTAATCAATGAATTTTGGTAGAGTTGCAGGATACAAAATTAATGCACAGAAATCTCTAGCATTCCTATACACTAATGATGAAAAATCTGAAAGAGAAATTAAGGAAACACTCCCATTTACCACTGCAACAAAAAGAATAAAATACCTAGGAATAAACCTACCAAGGGACACAGAAGACCTGTATGCAGAAAAGTATAAGACACTGATGAAAGAAATTAAAGATGATACAAACAGATGGAGAGATATACCATGTTCTTGGATTGGAAGAATCAATATTGTGAAAATGACTATACTACCCAAAGCAATCTACAGATTCAATGCAATCCCTATCAAATTACCAATGGCATTTTTTACAGAACTAGAACAAAAAAAATCTTAAAGTTTGTATGGAGACACAAAAGACCCCTAATAGCCAAAGCAGTCTTGAGGGAAAAAACACAGCTGGAGGAATCAGACTCCCTGCCCGACTTCAGACTATACTACAAAGCTACAGTAATCAAGACAATATGGTACTGGCACAAAAACAGAAATATAGATCAATGGGACAGGACAGAAAGCCCAGAGATAAACCCACGCACCTATGGTCAGCTAATCTATGACAAAGGAGGCAAGGATGTACAATGGAGAAAAGACAGTGTCTTCAATAAGTGGTGCTGGGAAAACTGGACAGCTACATGTAAAAGAATGAAATTAGAACCCTCCCTAACACCATACACGAAAATAAATTCAAAATGGATTAGAGACCTAAATGTAAGACTGGACACTATAAAACTCTTAGAGGAAAACATAGGAAGAACACTCTCTGACATAAATCACAGCAATATCTTTTGTGACCCACATCCTAGAGTAATGGAAATAAAAACAAAAATAAACAAATGGGACCTAATGAAACTTAAAAGAAAGGAAATTACAAACAAGACAAAAAGACAACCCTCAGAATGGGAGAAAATATTTGCAAACGAGTCAACAAAGGATTAATCTCCAAAATATATGAACAGCTCATGCAGCTCAATATTAAGAAAACAAACAACCCAATCCAAAAATGGGCAGAAGACCTAAATAGACATTTCTCCAAAAAAGACATACAGATGGGCAAGCGGTACATGAAAAGCTGCTCAACATCACTAATTATTAGAGAAATGCAAATCAAAACTACAGTGAGGTATCCTCTCGCACCAGTTAGAATGGGCATCATCAGAAAATATACAAACAACAAATGCTGGAGAGGGTGTGGAGAAAAGGGAACCCTCTTGCACTCTTGGTGGGAATGTAAATTGATACAGCCACTATGGAGAACAGTATGGAGGTTCCTTAAAAAACTAAAAATAGAATTACCATATGATCCAGCAATCCCACTACTGGGTATATACCCAGAGAAAACCATAATTCAAAAAGACACATGCACCCCAATGTTCACTGCAGCACTATTTACAATAGCCAGGTCATGGAAGCAACCTAAATGCCCATCGACAGATGATGGATAAAGAAGATGTGGTACATATATACAATGGAATATTACTCAGCCATATAAAGGAATGAAATTGGTTCATTTGTAGAGATGTGGATGGATCTAGAGACTGTCATACAGAGTGAAGTAAGCCAGAAAGTGAAAAACAAATACCGTATATTAATGCATATATGTGGAACCTAGAAAAATGGTACAGATGAACTGGTTTGCAGAGCAGAAATAGAGACACAGATGTAGAGAACAAATGTATGGACACCAAGGGGGGAAGTGGTGGGGGGTGGGCGTGGGGGTTGGATGAATTAGGAGATCAGGATTGACATGTATACACTAATGTGTGTAAAATGGATAACTAATAAGAACCTGCTGTATAAAAAATAAATAAAATTCTAAAAATAAAAAAAGGAACATTTATGTTCATGAATTTTAAGAATTAATATTGTAAAACATCCATATTATTCAAAGTAGTATACAGATTCAATGTAATCCCTATCAATAATATTCACTATGGTACTACCTGTAAATAGTCACTGTTCAATATTTTGATATTTTCTTCTGTATTTGTGCATTTGTGTGTGTGCTTATACACAGACTTATTTACATAATTAGGATTATTACACATTTAGTTTTTTTTTATTTTGAATTTTATTTATTTTTTTATACAGCAGGTTCTTATTAGTTATCTATTTTATACACATCAGTGTATATGTGTCAATTCCAATCTCCCAATTCATACCACCACCACCACCACTTTCCCCCCCTGGTGTCCATACATTTGTTCTCTACATCACACATTTAGTTTTCTTATTTCAATACATATTTATAAACACTTACTCTGTACTCGCCCATCAGGTAAACATTTGGGAATACAAAAGAAATTAGAGTTCATGGCCGGAAGCAGATTTTTAAGGTATTAAATTAGATTGTAATAAGAAACTTAAGGTTGGAGTCAGGAGACAAACTAAAGGCAGTAATTTGCAGGAGATGAATTAATCAGTGTCCAGCCTCCCAGTGAAAAAGGCAATCCTAAAACTAGATATTCTTCACCCAATGACAATGTAAGAAAGATCTTACATACGCTCATTCAGTAAGAGGCTCTTAACATGCAATCCATTACAGACTGGTTGAACTTAGCACTCTGAATTTCTAGACCACTAAAGAAATAGTTGCAAATTAACCATGGTTTCATAAAACTACTGCACTGATCTTTGGTTATTTTTTAAAGCCTTGTTTTGTAAATAGGACAGTGTGATAGAGTGAGTACACCTTTCTCATTTCTGAGACATAATTAATTTTTACAGTAATTAGTCACACAATCTGTACAAACCTCTGGGGTGAAATATACTGAAGTCAGCATCTTTGATTTCAAAACAATTAAAAAATATAGCTTTATGATTCAGTAAGAAACAAGATGTCTTAGCTGGAAAATGAACAGGAAAGAATATTGACAAGAAAAATGACCACAGTGTTTCTCTCAGCAATCACAGGGTAAAGAAATGGAATTACAGGCTAATTACCTAGTACTTCAAGCACGTAAAATATTTTGGAGCACATGAAAAATCAATGAGAAATATCAGTTCATTAGAGATTTAATGCACAGATTTGAAACTACTGCTTTCACTTGCAACATACAATCACAGTAGATAATAGTTATAGTATCAATGGGGCTCAACATTTTATTACTAACTTTACCTACCCAGTAAACAATGCTGGTATTAATTAGAGATATTTATAAACAAAAGAAAATAACAAATGATATTAATCTAAAGAGGTAATCAACAAAATGTTAATTAAGTTGTCCCCAGCTCCTAGGAATTAGCATAACTAATTCTAAACTCAAGAGTTAGGAGAGCCAAATAGATAACTCTAGAGATAGATGAAATGCTCAGTAAATTTTCACAAAGACAAAAATGATTACAGTTAAATGTCACCAGAAAGACATCACTAGAAACAGCTCCCAATACAGTGTTTACAAGTGACACAGGCATTGCACCATAGCCAAGCAAATATCCAAAGTGAGTAATGGTAACAGCTTTAGTAATTATTTTCATGTGAATCCCTAAACTCAACCCAAAGTGATTATATTCAATAACTGTCACATTTCTGAAGGAAAATCCAAAAATTCTGCTGTAAGCATTTTCTTATCTGTACAAAAAAAAAATGATGATGATGATACCATACACATCCATCATAATGGCTCAACTGAAAAAGACAAACACCAAGTGTTGGTGAAAATGTGGAACAGTCAGGATTCTTACATACTACTGATGAGAATATAAGTTGAACCAACTTTCAAAACAGGTGGCATCTACTGAAGGTGAATTTATACTCTGTGACAGAACATTCTTTCTCCTAGATATTTAACCAAGAGAAATTAATGCATATGTACAACAAATGAACATCCTAGAATGTTCAGAGCAGTACTATTTGTATTAGATCAAAACTGGAAATTACCCAAATATATATCAATAAGGGAATGGATAGACTGTGATATATTCATAAAACTGAACTCAACACATGAATGAGGATGAATGATTTACAACTATGGGTAACAATGTGGCTGCGTCTCACAAATAACAATGCTGAACAAAAGAATCCAGACGTTAAAGTGTGCAGGGTGTGACTGCATTTATGTAAAGGACAGAAATGTGCCAAACTAATCTATGTTTTTCGAGGCCAGGATATAAGGGTACCCCTTGTAACTGGAAGGTGGCCTGAAGAGGGTTTCTGGGGTCCTGGCAATGTATTGCCTCTCAATCTGGGTGTTGGTTACCTAGGATGTGTTGAGGTTGTGAAAATGTATTAAGCTGCAGGTTTATGTGTACTTTTCTGCATGTATGTAATACTTCAGTGAAGTTTATAATAAAAGAAAAATTAATAATGATTCACAAAAGCCCTTTTCTAACCAAGCACATGCTTTTATTTATTAAGTTTAATTTAACTGAAATAAAGTTTCACTAATTAATTTCAAGAAATTCAACTATACACATAAAACTAAAGGGTATTCACGAGACGACAAAAATTTACAATAATACTGGATAACACATCAGATACATGGGAAAACAATAAATAAAATATACACTGATTTTTCAACTCTTAAAATACCATAAATTATAAGATGCACCGCTATGTTATGTGCCAATTAGAAAGGTAAAACACTTGTAATCGATCTGTGACATGCCACTGATTATAAAATAAATTCCATTAAAAACATTAAGTTTTTTTAAGTGTCTCTTATAATGGATAAGAAGTGTACCATAAACAAATAGTAATAACTGTGGGTACTCAGACTAGGAAAGGCTCCACACGGCAGGTATCCTCTGGGAAGGGGTTATCTATTAATTGGGACAAAAAAAAAATGGTCTTTGAAGGGTAGAAAGGAAAGAAGTTAAGAGCTGGAAGGTGAGGTTATTCCAGGTTAAGGAAGCTTTAGAAGAAGAAGTGCAGAGGCAGCAAAGTACCCAACTTTGTGTGGAGTTAGAGAAGAGATAGCCTAATTAGAGTAGGGAATGGAGTATTAGGAAATATCTGTAGATATATGTGGATGGCAAGGTGAGGCCAGATTATAGTAGGTTGGAATTCCAACAAAAACTGTTTGGATACCATTCAACTGGCAGTAACTGTCGGTTTTTACAGCAATGACCAGATGTGATTAAAGTGATATCTGAGGAAGCTTATCTTACTGGATTGGGTGGGGGAAACTAGAAGTAGAGAAAGAAGAAATTATTGCAGTAATACAGGTGTGAAGTGATGAACACTTGGACTAGAGTGCTGACATTAGAAAATGCATTAAACAAAAATTTCCACAGTGTAACTTTATGATGCATTCCATATGTAAAACTAAGTTTGATGTTGTAGTAAGTACAACTTCCTAAAAGTAAACTACATGCTTTTCTTTTTTATAAGACATTTGACTTATGTTTAGAAATTTGAACATGAGTTTTATATTTTGTTCAAGTAAAAGAGATGAATGAAAGAGTTAAAATGAGAAATATATATTCCCAACCTTCTCAAAGGAGATTCATTCAAGCTTCATCTTTTTAAGACCTGAAATTTCTAAACACCTAACTAAACAAACTATTGGGTATTTACCTACTTAACTACATATGGTGGATGCTTACTGCATTTAGATCATGAATGACTATTAGCTATTTAATAACTGCATAACTGGATTTCTCTTTCTCGCTCGCTCTCTCTATCTTGATCCCTTTTTCTCCTCTAGCTACTTTTCTTCCAACAGAACCTGCACAGCACAGGCTCTCAAGTGTTTATAATCCTTATACTAATAGTAAGACTTAGAATGTTTAGTAAAGTTCTTTGCTCAATGAAACAGGGAAAAATCTGTGTGGTCTTCTTCACTGAGTTATGCAAATAATGATTATCTGTCTTTAGACAGGATCTTAGGTACACAATAAGCATTTGGGCACTTTTTTAACTTAAAAAGGTAGATTTCCAATTGGTGAATCATTATAGAATAATTACAAAACTGTCAAGAGACTATTTTTAGATTAAATTTGGTGTAATCATTCACTTCACCCATAATGCTATGAAAAGCACAGTATTACCAACACAGCAAGAGAGACAAGTGGAATCAATTTTTCTCTTACAAGTTTTATGGATTGCAGGGTAGAAGATTGGCTGCTACCCCTCCTTTACTCAGAGTAGATTTAATTAAAGGGGATAGTGTGTCTGGAATTGGGAAGTAGAATTTCATATCTACTCATTCAAAATCTTCTGATTCATTTAGTTATAGGCATGTATTTGTGTTTATAAATCTTAATAAAAGAGCAATAGGAGCAAAGCCTATACCTTAAGAGACCTAATTGAAAGGACAGAATATAGGAACACAGTCTTTTACTGTAGTGACATGTAGTATAATCATGCTGGCAATTTAGAAAAAAATAAATACTTTGGTCACAACTTCAAAGTAAAAAGGTAGTTTTTAACATAGCTAATGATAAAAGACTTACTGTTTACCTATGGAACATCATAATTTCAGAAAAGGATGGAATCAGATTATCTAGTTGTCTGCTTCAATTACGTCTCAAACTATCAAGAGAGATGGTGGTAAATGTTGCTTAATGATTTTTAAAAACTGTATAATTGTGGTCTTTATGTCTGCATGCATTTTTGAAAGTAAACTATGGTTATTCTCATTCTTCCCTGTATGAATTTGTTGAGATATTATCTACCCTTTTCTCTATATTCTCTATATATTTATGAAGTCACTTAGTAATGTAACTACATTCTTAAGCATAATGAATATTTTCTAATATACTGAATTTATAATTCCTTCAGTAACTTTTGCTTCTCTGGAATTCCTCAAGTTTTTCACAGTTCTTCTGATGAACAAGGATTACTATCACACAAAATAGAAAATATAGGCTTATTCAAGGATGGCATTTTTCCATAGTTTATTATAAACCATTCCTTAAGATTTACTAGTGTATATTACTTAACCATTAATGCTGAACTTTACAACATTTTAAAATTTTAGGTTTTCTGTCATTTATAAATCGCCTATTTTACCACTAATATGTAGTAGTTTGCATCTGCCTCAGCAAAATCACTATTGTTGAATCTTTTAAAACAACAAATGCCATTTTTTGCAAAATGACCATTATACAACATGATGAAGTAAAACAGCTTTATCTGATTCTGAGGTATCATGCCCTTTGCAGTTTCCTCCATTTGGTCTCCATGAGCCTTCTATAAAAAATTCCCTGCAAAGTAGTACGTGCTTTCCAAAGCCGATACAATGTTTTATTGATTCGCTTAGTAACCTGTTTCAGACACTTTCAAATCAATTTTGTTTCATCAGGGAGTACCAAGCTAGAGATTACCCTCTCCAAAACAACTAAGACTACTAGACAATAGAGAGAATAACTTTTTAGAAAACATAATCCAACAATAGCAAAGGATTGTGATTCTTAAAAGATGACAAATGAGAGAAGCCTAGGATTACTAGCTGGAGGCAATTTCTGCCCTGAAAATGAAATTGAATTGAGGACACAGAGATCTGAGTTTGGAGAGGCTGAAACAACTAGAATTTTAAGAAAAGAATTCTAGACAAGAGAGAGTTTTGAAAACAAAAAGATCCAGATATTTGCATAGGAGGCCTCTTGAGTCTTGTCTGAGTAACAATCTGTGCATGCATGGGTAAACCACATGAGGACAAGACAGAACCACTTTTCACAAAAGAAAATCTTCTTGGGATAAGTAAGATAAAAATTCCTAGAGATCACACAGGACCGGTAATTATATGAGTTCTTTTTTGCCAGAGCAGAGAGACCTTGTTGAATTCATGGTGAAATCAGTACAGACAATAGAAGGGCCATCCCTTATACGTAGGACTAAATTACCCCTAGAATAATGGCATTTTTCACTCACTCTATTAGAGCTTAAATACAAGCCTCAAGGATCAACCTAATCCATAAGCAGCTCAACTCCCGTCATATAAAGTCCAATAATTCTTAAATGAAAACAACAATATCCAACACTTAATGATATAAAATTAACAATGTCTAGCCTATAGTCCAAAATCACTAAACATACAAAGAAGCAGGAAAACAAAAATCATAACTGGTCAACTGAAACAGACCCAGAAATGACAGAAATCATAAAACTAGCACACAATGATGTTAAAACAGAAGCTACAAATATACTCCATATGCTGAAGGATACAAAGGAAAACATGAACATAATGAGAAGAGAAATGAAAAATATAAACAAGAACTAAATGCAACTTCTAAAAAATGAAAAATACAATATCTGAAATGAAAAATACACTATATGCAATTAACAAAGGATTAGACACTGTAGAAGTAAAGAGAACCTAAAGAAATAGCAGTAGAATCTATTCAAAATGAAACACAGAGAGAAAAACTATTAAATAATACAAACAAAACTTCAGTATTCTGTGGGTTAATATCAAATGGTCTAAAATATATGTAATTGAAGTCCCAAAAGGAGAACAAGAACAGAAAAGTATATCCAAAAGGTTCAACAAAACACAAGCAAGATAAACACCAAAAGAACTACATAAATAAACTGATGAAAACAGGTGATAAAGAGAAAATATTAGCAACCAGAGAAAGGGGAACATTACCTACAGAGAAAGAAACCTAAGCATGAGTGCAGACTTCTCAGCAAAAACTAAGCAAGTCAGTGTTAGATGGAAAAAAGCAGTCAACTTAGAATTCCATATACAGTAAAAATAGGAAAGGCAAAAATAACACTTCTCTGTAGAAAGAAAGAGGAAGGAAGGAAGGAAGGAAGGAAAGGAGGGAGGGAGGGAGGGAGGGAGAGAGGGAGGGAGGGAGAGAGGGAGGGAGGGAGGAAGGAAGGAAGGAAGGAAGGAAGGAAGGAAGGAAGGAAGGAAGGGAGGGAGGGAGGGAGGAAGGGAAGGAGAGAGGAAGGGAGGGAGGGAGGAAGGGAGGGAGGGAGGAAGGGAGGAAGGGAGGAAGGGAGGAAGGAAGGGAGGAAGGAAGGAAGGAAGGAAGGAAGAAAAGCTGAGATACTTTGTCACCAGCAAACCTGCAGCACAAGAAATATTAAGGGAAGTACTTTGGGCACTAGGAAAAAAAATACCTGGTTGAAACGTGGACCTACTCAAAGAAATAAAGAGAGCCAAAGATGACATATCTAAAGGTAATTATAAAACACTATTTTTAAAACTTATTTAAAAGATAATTAGCAATTTAAAACATTGTACGTTAGTAGCAATATATTATGGGTTTCATTAAATATGCAAAAAAAATTAATGACAAAAATAGCTCAATAGATGAAAGGAGAGAAATGAAAATATACTATTGTAAACATTATTTTATAATATGTGAAGTAATATTACTGAAGGTATATTATGATAAGTTAAAGTTGATATTAAACATTAAATCAACCACTAAAAATATAAAACATTGAGCTGTAGTTAATAAGCCAACAGTGGAAGTTAAAGGAGCAATAAAAATATGTTCAATTAATGCAAAGGAAAACAGAAAAAAAGGTTTTAATGTAGCAAAGAACACATGGAACAAAAACAAAAACAGATAATGAGCTGATATATATAAGCCCATGCATATTGATAATTATATTAAACATGTATGGTCCAAACACTCCAGTTTTTAAAAAGGGAGTATTACTCATGATACAAGAAGGAAGATGCAATCATTTGCTGTCTACAAGAAACACACTTTAAATATGAAGACACTGGTGGATGAAGTGCAAAAGAATGACAATAAAGATTTATCGTATAAACATTAAACATAAGAAACCTGAAATCATTTTATTAAAATAAGAAAAACTAGAGTTCAGAATAAAAAACATTTCCAGAAATAAAAGAGAGTGTTCAACATGATACAGGGTCAACTCATCAAGAACACATAACAATTCTATATAAATATGCACCCAATAACAGAGCCTCAAAATACATGAAGCAAGACCTAACATAACTTAGAAGACAAATATACTATTAGATTTTAGCATTTCTCTTTTGATAACTGATAGAACAAGTGGACACAAAATCAGTAAGTATATAAATTTGAAAGACACTACCAAACAATTAAACATAATTGACATTTATAGAACACTCAACCTACAAACAGAAAAATACACAATCTCAAGTGCAAAGATCCAAGTACGGATATTTGAAAATTAAACAAGATACTACCCAGGAAATCATGGATCAAAGAAGAAGGCACAAAAGAAATTAGAAAATGTTTTAAACAGTACAAATGAAAACACAATAGATTCTAATTCCTGGGGAGTCACTAAAACAGTGCTTTCAGAAACCTTATAGCATTAAATGCTTACCTTAAAAAAATGTCAAAAAGGTCTCAAAGTAAAATAATGATCTAGGTTCCCAGACTGATCAGACAAAAGGTGCTTTAACCAAAATAAACAATGGAAGCACCCAACAGTCTGACAACAGAGAAATGGATAAATTGTGGTCTATTCATGAAATAGAATGCACTAAATAAAAAAGAATGAACTAATGTTACACACAAAAGCATAGATGAATCTAAAAAACATTAAATTAAGTGAAAAAGCTAGACACAAAAGTTTCCATCTACATGAAATATTAGAGAAGACTAAGCCAATCAGGTGACAGAAAGTGAATCAGTGGTTGACAGGCTGAAAGGCAAAGAACAAAATTGACTGGGATGGGGCATAAGGGAAGTTTTAAGGGTGATGGAAATGTTCTATAACATGATTGTGGTGGTGGTTACACAAGTGTATAAATTTGCCAAAATTCAACAAAAGGTACCCTAAATATGGTTGCACTTTAGTTTATGCAAACTCTACCTCAGTAATATTGGCTAAAACATATTATGTGAATATACAGCATGTATAGAAATACGGTTAGTGTCATAAGAATGCAAAGATATATATATGTTATAAGCATGCTTTGTGTTCATATGGGGTAAAGTAGTAAATATATATGCATATATATGTATATAACTGTATGTGGGTATACTGTGATTCATTCTGTAATTCATTGTTCAGAAAGCATGTGATTGAAGTTCACAGTAGGATAAGATGCTCAAAGTGTTTAAGACAAAACCCCTGCCCTCAGGGGCTCACCATCTGGCACCATAATAGAGATGAGAGAAACAGGAGAGTATGAGGAATGGGAAGATTAATTCAAGTGGGCCCAAGGATTCAAAAGGCAGCTACGGAGAAAGAGAACTCAACTTTTTATAAATGGTCTCCCTCATCAACTATAAAACATAGAGTTTTTTAGCCCTTGATTTTGCCAAATATGAGCACAAATTTTCTTTTGATAACCACTGAAGAGTGGACATTATAAATAACTATTTCTTGTAGTTGAAGACTCAAGCTGATGCTAGCATTGACATAGACATCAGAGAAAAAAACATTCATAAAATCAACATCATTTGATATTTCAATCTCCAAAGCTAAATGTTATTTTTACCATTCTTTATATTCTAATTTCTGAAGTGGGAAGAAGTGGCTCCCAGACTAGTGGTTTTCCATGAATGAATCCCAAATAATTTCAGTTTTAGTGGCAACTGACAACCGTATCAATGCTCCTCAATTTTTTTTTTTTTAAACAGCCTTATTTGTCAAATCAAGCCTTATGCAGAAAAAACACAGAAAACAGGTAAAGGCACAACTGTTCCAGTAGAAACTAGAGTGCAGTCCACTGCAGAGCCCCCAAGATCTACCCCAAACAAGCTCCAAGAAGCACAGTTTATGAGAAAAGAATCTAAAAAACAGTGGATATATGTATATGTATAACTGATTCACTTTGCTGTACAGCAGAAAGTAACACAACACTGTAAATCAACTATACTCCAATAAAAATTTTAAAAAATAAAATATAATAAAAGATTTTAAAATATGATACAAGATTTAATTTTTTTCACAGATGGCCTTTATCAATTGTGAAAGTTTCTTCTATTTCTAATTTGCTGAGTTATCATGAATATATGTTAAATCTTATCAAATGCTTTTTTAAAATGTATTGAGATGAGCGTATGTTTTCTACTTTTTATTCTGTTAATATGTTGAGCTACACTGATTTTTTTTTAATGTTAAGTCAATCTGGCATTTCTGGGATAAATCACACGTAATCATAATGTAGTACCGTCTCGTATATTGCTGGATTCATTTTGCTACAATTTGTTAAGATATTTTTGTCTATGTCATAGAAAATGTTTCTTTGTAATTTTCCTTTCTCGTAATGTTTTTGCCTTGTTTTGATATCACAGTAATTCTGATTTTATTAAATGAATTGGGATATCTCCCTTTTCTACTATTTTCTGCAAAGAAAAAAAAAGAAGCACAGTTTAAAACTTCTTTGCTGCATAATCATAGAATAAAATTATAACGAAAAAACAACTCATTCATTTATTTGATACAGGCACAAAAACATTAATTTGCTTATTATTCTTCCAGGTAGGGAATAATAAGCTGTGGATGCCCCATTAGAGTTTATTCAATGAAGGGAGGCTTCAAATATTTGAAGGCTTCAAACCTTCAAATATGTAGTGAGCGGTTTTCCATTAGGGTCCTAGTCTTTTCTACATCTGTTTAGGCTAGAAATTTCTAAAAGAACAGTTCTTTTGTGAAATTCTGAACTTCAACTTCCAGGCCCCAGCTAAAAGAGGAAGTATAAGGAATGAGTGAAATGAACAAATACTATAAAACTTATGCAAATATTTTCGAAGCTGCAAAAGTATTCAGGGTAAGTTTGGAAAAATTACAAACTGGTTTTTATTTCATAAAAACTGACTGTTTCTATTGTGTTTACTTTGGAAACCTCTTCTGTAAATGAGCTTTTTTGTTTGAGATTGCACCCTGAATTCATAAATGACATTTGTCTAAATCCACATACTGAGTATTGTTTTATAACACATTTCTAATAAAAAGTGAAGAACATTGCAAAAAAAAAGCAAAAACAAAACCCAAAAAATCCAGGAAGCCAGGATCAGAATACCTATTCTTGTGATAATTCTTCTACTACAAAATAATGGAAATTCAGAACAAGTTATTTATTTCCTAAAGAAGATACGAAAGTGAATTAAATTGACTAACAATCGAATTGGTCTTTTTGTCTGATATTTCCCTATCTGTAATTTTCTTAAATATATTGTGTAAGACAGTATTATGTCATTAAAAACAGTAAAGTGTTAGGTATTACCGATGACTTTCTCCACCACAACAGACTATGCTAATGTAGATATTGCTACGAAAAGTTCATCTTTGTCATATATCAATTACCTCATATAAAGTACATCCATGTAACAAATTCTAACAGCACTATGGATATCTCTGCATATTTACTTTTTTAACGCTATACTCTTTAGCGTTGGTTATCCTATCAGGAAAAGAGAAGCCCAAAGCAGAGGCAAAAGTATATTCACTGGCAAGAACAATCTGAACAACTGAATCTGTGATGTACAAAGAAAACAACATCAACTGATGGACAGGTTGATTCAGAAGAATTAAGGAAGGGTTCAGAAGGGCTTCTGAAGGGTGGCAGAATATGGTACCTCCACATATGCTTCTTTGGCACAGGATTATTTTGAGCTGATTATTTTGAGAAACAGCAGCCACAGAAGAGGCTCTGAAAACAGAGTAGAGGCTACCCTTTTATAAGGGAAATTTACATTTATAAAGGAAATCTCCATTTGTAAGGGTGTCTCCCTCTCCATATCAGGAAGACAAAGATGACTCTAAGTCACAAGAAATTCCTCTGACTTAAATCTGCATAACAAACCTTACCTTTGTTAACCTTGCTTTTCCTGGTCACCTGCCCAAAACTGCCTCCCCAGCTTTTCCTTCTTTTGACTTATCCTGAAAATAGTATTTAGGCCTGAGTTCTAAGCCATCTTGGAGAGCAACTAATTTTTCCCCTGGGTATCTCCCATGTGTACATAAGGTATACATGTTAATAAACTTCGATTTGTTTTTCTCTTGTTAAATTGTCTTTTGTTACAAGGTTCAGCTGAGGCATAGAAGGGTAGAGGAAAATTTATGTTTCCCTCTCCTCACCTCCAAGATCCCACTGAAGTAAGTTCCAGGTTTTTGGCAGAAAGGAATAATAGAGAGAGCCCTGGACACTAAGTCAGAGTACCTGGGTTCGACATCATCCTCTGACTTAGAATCAGCATCCCTGCTTACATGAGATGTGACTAAATTTAGATACAGGTTCTCCCTGTGTGCAGTGAAACTATTAGCCAAACAATTCCTTTCTTCTTCAATTTTCTGTAGCATAGAGTAGAAGACCTGAGATTTTATGTAAATGTGGAAATCACTGGGGATTTCTTCTAGTCCAAATCTCAATGTAATTCCACCATTTTAATTCTTCATTCATTCAGTCAACAGGTATTTTAATATCTGCTGATATTAAGTTTCTGCTAGTTTACTATATGCTTGGCACTCTGGCAGGCAGCAGAAATATAAAAACAAAAGCAGTTCTTGCTCATGTGAAGCTTATAGCCTATTACAGTAGATACACTGTTATAATAATACAACATGATGATACAGTAAGAGAGGGACAAAGGACAGGCACCTAGCCCAAATTTGGGGATTCAGGGAGGTCCACTGAGGGAAATCACTTCTAACACGAGATTGAAGGATGAATGGGAATTAGCCAGGTTAAGGGAGGATGAGGGATTGATGGCTATGGGTACAGAGTCTGGAAAGTTTTCTGGGAGGAAAGAACAGCCCGTCCAAAGTCTCAGATGACAAAACAAAATGCATCAGAGAAACTAAAACAAGCATATTCTCTAATCAAAACAGTATGGTACTGGCACAGAAACAGACACATAGATCAATGGAAAAGAATAGAGAGCCCAGAAATAAACCCACACACTTATGGGAAATTAATTTCAACGAAGGAGGCAAGAATATAAAATGGATAAAAGACAGTCTCTTCAATAAGTGGTGCTGGGAAAACTGGATAGCTACATGTAAAAGAATCAAATTAGAATATTCTCTAACACCATATACAAAAATAAACTCAAAATGGATTAAAGACCTAAATGTAAGACCAGAAACAATAAAACTCCTAGAGGAAAACATATGCAGAACAATCTTTGACAAAAATCGTAGCAATATTTTTTTGGATCTGTCTCCTAAAGAAAAGGAAATAAAAGCAAAAATAAACAAATGGGACCTAATTAAACTTAAAAGCTTTTGCACTGCAAAGGAAACCATCAACAAAACAAAAAGACAACCTACTGAATAGAAAATATTGCAAATGATATGACCGAAAAGGAATTAGTATCCAACATATATAAACAGCTCACACAACTCAACATCAGAAAACCCCAATTAAAAGATGGCCAGAAGATCTGAATAGACATTTTTCCAAAGAGGAAATGTAGATGGCCAACAGGCATGTGAAAAGATGCTCAATGACGCTAATCATCAGAGAAATGCAAATCAAAACCACAGTGAGATATCACCTCACACCTGTCAGAATGGCTATCATCAAAAAGAACACAAACAACAAATGTCGGCAAGGATGTGGAGAAAAAGGAACCCTCGTACACTGTTGGTGGGAATGTAAATTGGTGCAGCCACTGTGGAAATGAGATGGAGGCTTTTCAAAAAACTAAAAATAAAACTACCATATGACCCAGCAATTCCACTCCTGGGTATATATCTGAAAAAAGCAAAAACACTAATTCAAAAAGATACATACACCCCAATGTTCATAGCAGCATTATTTACAATTGCCAAGATATGGAAGCAACCTAAGTGTCCAACAATAGATGAATGGATAAAGAAGATGTGGTGTGTATACACACACACACACACACACACACACACACACACACACACACACACACAATGGAATACTACTGAGCCATAAAAAAGAATGAAATCTTGCCATTTGCAGCAACATGTATGGACTTGGAGGATATTACGCTAAGTGACATAAGTCAGACAGAGAAAGACAAATATTGTATGATATCACTTCTATATGGAATCTTAAAAAACAATAAACTAGTGAATATAACAAAAAAGAAGCAGAATCACAGATGTAGAGAACAAACAGAGTGGCTACGAGTAGGGAGAGGGCACAGGGGAGGGGCAAGATAGGAGGAGAGGATTAAGGGGTACAAACTATTATGTATAAAATGAGCTACAAGAATACATTGTACAACATGGGGAATACAGCTGATGTTTTATAATAACTGTCAATGCAGTGTAACCTTTAAAAATGGTGAATCACTACACTGTACACCCGTACAATGCTGTACATCAACAATACTTCAATTAAAAATAGGAAGAAGTACATTGTAACTGAACCCACATGGCTCACTCTACATTAAACCTAGTCATCCTCTAGGACTGAAGTCCCCTCAATTATCAGTCTCTTTTTGTTCTGTTACCCTCATTCTGTTCTATGCTTTCTTCCCATTAACTTTTCACTCATCTTTCTAGCCCAAAGCTTCCACTCTGATTTCTAAAAACTCCATTTCACTTATGGACTCCCTTACTTCCAGTCTTCACCAAAAATTCAAGGTACTTCCTAACCTCAAAGGAAATATGTCACTTAGGCTAGTTTCTTCTCCAATAACTTTCTTTAATGAAGGCTGTTCATTCTCCTGTACCCCATACATTTTAGAGACCTGAGGCAGCTTTCTCTTTCCTCACTACTGATTTCCCCACCCTGAATAAAGCCCTGCTCCTTTGAAACCTACATCAATCCATCTTTATTGCTCTGTTGCTGCTGGTCCTCATTTATTGAAGACTTTGGCACCTGGCCTGCTGTCTTTCTCTCTATCCCAAGCCTTGTCACCACAGTGATTTCCACATTCACACAGATGACTTGTCCCCTGCTGACTCCTGGTCTCCTATAACCACATCACCACTTCATTTCAGCCACAAACCCCCAGAGCCACATCTTGGGACTGGCTATCAACTAGGGCAGCTCCAGACATCTTACTTCCTCACCACAGGCTCCAAATCCTTCAGTCTCTATACTTAGTTGCTCTCTCTAAAACCATTTTGCACCATGAGAATGTGTACTACATCTATTTTCGCTTAAAATTGAATCCTTAAAGCCTAACATATAGTAGGTAGGCCTCAACACTGTTTGTTGAATGAATAAATGAGTGAAGTGAATAAAGCAAAGAATGAAGATATAAATAAATAAGAGAATGACAGAGAGACGAGTAAAAATGACCCATGGCCACAGACTAAATGAGCCATGAGGTGAGGAAAGCATGCACTGACTGGGAAGGCTAGTATGAAAATAGAATTGAAACATTTTAATAACTGACTGAATGTGAACAGCAAAGGAAGGGAAAGTGTCAAGGATGACTCAGGCCACCTGGGCTGGGATGACTGCAAGAAGTGTGGTAGGGCTTCCCTGGTGGCGCAGTGGTTGAGAGTTCCCCTTCCGAAGCAGGGGACATGGGTTCGTGCCCCGGTCCGGGAAGATCCCACATGCCGCAGAGCGGCTGGGCCCGTGAACCATGGCCGCTGAGCCTGCGTGGCCGGAGCCTGTGCCCCGCAATGGGAGAGGCCACAACAGTGAGAGGCCCACGTACCGCAAAAAAAAAAAAAAAAAAAGAAGTGTGGTAATATCAAGAGCAAAGGGGAGCTCTAAAAATGAGCATGCCTAATGGTGAGATTCTAACTTAGAGCTGTGGGCAGCAGAGTCAGGTTAAGATGACCAAAGGGCAGTTGGAATACAGGACGAGAGCTGGGGAAGCAGTCAGGGCTGAACATGTGGACTTAGCATCTGCACAGAGTAAAAGAAAAATCAGTGAGATTTGTTCATTCAAAGCATTCATTTAATAACTATGAATTGAGCACACACTATGAGTCAAAACTATTTTAGGCATAAACACTGGGTATGTAATATAATTCTAGCAGAGAGAAATGCTATAAGAAATGAAGTAGAATAATGGGAACTAGAACAGAAAATGGAGTGTTATTTTAAGTAATACTTTCAGGAGAAAGATACACTTAAGTAGAGATCTACATGAACTAAGGAAAAGTGTGATTCAGAAAAGGAAAGAAAAGACTGAATTAAAATATCAAGAGAGGGCTTCCCTAGTGGCGCAGTGGTTGAGAGTCCGCCTGCCGATGCAGGGGACACGGGTTCGTGCCCCGGTCCGGGAAGATCCCACATGCCACAGAGTGGCTGGACCCGTGAGCCATGGCCGCTGAGCCTGTGTGTCCGGAGCCTGTGCTCCGCAATGGGCGAGGCCACACAGTGAGTGTGAGGCCCGCGTACCACAAAAAAAATAAAAAATAAAAAACCCAAGAGAAAGAGTATGTTCAGAGGCTAGGCAAGGTTGGAACACAGACACTTAGAATAATAGGAGGAAGAAGTACCAGTAAAGGAGACAGAGAAGGAACAGAGATCCACTGGGAAAGAACATCAATCATATCATGGATGCTCAGGGCAAGAGGGTTGCAAAAAAGCAAAAACGATCAGCAGTGTCACCTTTTACAAAGAAGGATGAGGACAGAGGCTACAGTCTTGGATTACATGAAAAGAACAGTTCTAACTGGGTACAGAGAGTGAAAATTAGATGCCAGAATAAATAGGTAGGAGGGGACAAAAGAAGTAATTATCTCTCAAGAAGTTTGGTGAAGAACGAAGAAGCAAAATTTAGAAGGTGAAGTTTGGGTCTTGATTTTGCTTTTGGATAAGCAAGACTTGATCTCTCTCCTCTTAGATTCCAGAATCTGACATCTTTAGACACTAGATCTATGTGTGATTCATCCTTGCATCCCCATAGCTCACAGCATAGAGCCTTGTCTATAAACCTGGTCTGTAAGTATATTGAGTGCATTTGAAATTTTCTTTTTTGAGTGAAAATGCCTTCACGGCTTTTATTTTTAAAATAATACATACTCATTATTTTAAAAATCAAGAAAGCACATAAAGCAAAAAAATATTAAAATTACCTGTCCCATAATTGCCATCAACATATTTGGGTATGACCTTTCCAATTTTTCTAGAAATATGCATATATATGTAAATGATTAATGCATTTTTAAAACTGTAATCTAACATATAAAATTTTAATGATCATTTGAAGTAACCATAATTTAAATTACTTGTTTTTATTACTTTATTAAATTTTAAAATTCATTATCAAATTATTGAGTTAATATATTAATTTAATAAATATTATTTGAACAATGGGCAAAGGTTCACAAATGGGTTCACTAATGCCAAGGACTTCCTATTCCCAGAAGAAATTTTCAAATTTTAAATGGTTTAACCAGACTATGTGTTTTTTCCTAAGTTCATAATTGTTAAAGGTGATAAAATATCCCAACAATGATATTTTAAAAGTAAATTAATTATCTGTACCTATTTAAAATTATAATCAAGGATTTTGAAAATTTTTTTCCTTCACACCACAGCTGTTTAAATTGTATGGTAAATGACCTTAAAATACAGTTTTCTTCTGGGGCCTTTAGCAAGAAAGAGAAAAGCTATTTGTAATTTTTGCCACAAAGCCAAATCACGTCCAAGATGTAACAAGGGAGCTCTCAAAAGTAGCTCATACCATCTCTCAAAGATTTTGCTTTTATAACCCTATTACAGTTGGCTCATTCCAGGGATGCATAAGGAAACCTGGAAAATATATGAAGCATGGACTCTGTTTCCATTTATCTACCCTAGATCATAAGGAAATTTCTTATATAAAACTTCCTCTGCTTTGACTCTTAACTCTTTCATCTCCTCTTTGCTACGGCAGAAGAGAAGCAAAAATTAGATTGCCCCTGACGAATGTTTCTAATTTATGCTGAAACAAGTGCAAATAAGGATAAATCATGATATATATTTGGCATTTACAGAGCATTTGCAACCTAATATCTTCATGGAACTTCTTACCACTTCACTAAATAAGCCTACTGATTTCAAAGTTGTCTGTTGGTTTATTATTAAATAGAAATATTAGAAGTAAAATCATGGGTTTTCTTCATTCTTTGTACATGAAATCCTTTAAACTGCCTTTCAAAGAAGCAAATTCATATGTTTTCTCCAGAGGTATTAAGCTACTTTTAATTGATACAATTATTTCTGCCAAAGGTACTAACCAAGTCTTTTCTTGCAACTGTAAAATAATATTTATCTAATGTGTTTAGTCCACAAGTTACGACTTTTTTCTTTCAGATCAATAGTAATTATATAACAGGACTTCTGGATAGGTAATTAAAAAAAGAAAATTAGAAGATTATATAAACTCTTCTATGTCTAGAGATTAGCAACAGTCAATTACCTTGGGCCAAATTATTTAATTATCATTATTAAAGGAAAATACTAGCAGTAGGTACCTCTTGACCTGGACAATATATGTAGTACCCAGACCTTTTTATTTCCCCCCTTCTATGATAAACTAAAGACTGACTTTTGGTATCCTGGTCACACAGATTTCTTGCTCAGATGGAGCACTTGGCCTACACATTCAGAAGCCTTCTGGGAAATAAAGGACTAAGATTCCAAAATTCTTCTTCCCAAGATTCAAGATTAGGTCCTTTTCAAAATAATCTGGGCACATGATTTCACTCAATTTCCACCAAAAAAAAAAACACAAAAAACTTGCTGCCTTTAATAATTCCTAGATTGGATGATTAAATGATAATTGCTTTCTTTTTTTCCATTAATTTTTTAAATTGAACTATGGTTGATTCATAATGTGTTATTTCAGGTATACAACATAGTGATGCAGTTATATATATAAACATATATATAAATATAAATATATATATATTCTTTTTCAGATTCTTTTCCATTATAGGTTATTACAAGATATTGAATATAGTTCCCTGTGCTATTATACAGTAAATCCTTCTTGTTCTGTAATTGCTTTCTTCACAACGATATAAAAACTTTACAATACATAAATACAATATTTTTGGAAACAACAGGTATATAAACTCTTAAATGTGTTAAATCTCTTGTTCTTTCTGAATTAATATAAGATCAGATATACTCTGGTGTGTGTTTGTAAAGAGAGAAATCATGCCTACTATTTTACCACAGACATATACCTTCTCTGAACAAAAAACTTTAAAAGGAAACTTTAAAATTTAAATAGATAAAATATGAAAGGAAACATCCAAGTTGTTGAGGCTCTCTGAAAATGCCTCAATAGAATTTTATTTGCT
Source organism: Delphinus delphis (assembly GCF_949987515.2). Classification (NCBI taxonomy): domain Eukaryota; kingdom Metazoa; phylum Chordata; class Mammalia; order Artiodactyla; family Delphinidae; genus Delphinus; species Delphinus delphis. Next base: position 140,415,643 of record NC_082683.1, on the reverse strand, counting down.
TCAACACTGCAGATTTTCTTCATGTTTTCTTGTGTTCCTTTGTGGTTCCCAGCAGGAACTCGTCAAGAGATCATCATGGTCGATGACTTTAAAGGCTAATTAGTGATTTCACTTTTAAATGTCAAGCACTTGGGACATTTTTTTTCTCAACTCAAACCTTTAGTTTCCATCACAACTCCAATAAAAATAAAGACCAAGCCTTCTAAATGGAGATAAAAGATCATTTCTTTCAAGTCAGTGCAGACCTGAATAAATTTTTCAAAGACTTTGAGTCTGACACTATAACTTTTTGATAGTTAAGACTCTTGCAAATCCAGAGTTAGCTATACAAGTAATTGATTGATTAGTTAAAACTGACATCTCATAGTCAAAATTAATATTTTATTTCAGCTTCTAATCAAAATAGAGTCAGCTAAGTAAACAGTTTCATTTCTTTTTCTATTTATTTTGGTCCTGTTGAATGCACGTAACCTATTGGCTAACATTTGCTCTTAAATAACATTTTTTTTTCTTTAAGAAATATTTTTTTCAGGGCTTCCCTGAGGGCGCAGTGGTTAAGAATCTGCCTGCCAATTCAAGGGACACGGGTTCGAGCCCTGGCCTGGGAATATCCCACATGCCACGGAGCAACTAAGCCCATGAACCACAATGACTGAGCCTGAGCTCTAGAGCCATCAAGCCACAACTACTGAGCCCACGTGCCACATCTACTGAAGCCTGCACACCTAGAGCCCGTGCTCCGCAACAAGAGAAGCCACTGCATCGAAAAGCCCGCGCACCACAACGAAGAGTAGACCCCGCTCACCGCAACTAGAGAAAGCTCGTGCACAGCAATGAAGACCCACATAGCCATAAATAAATAAATAAATTTACAAAAAAAAAGAGAGAGAGAGAAATATTTTTTCAGGCATTCTTCTTTCTCTTTGCTTTTTTGGTATTTTAGAAAGACGCTTTAGTGAGTCGTATCCATTCTGTTCTGAGTTTTGTAGACAAGTAATACCAGGGGTCAAATATCATGACTGTCTTTGGAACACTTTCATATTGAAACTCACATTTCATAGGCAGTGAGTTTTGTTTTGTGGATATGACTCCCACGGCCCTTATGGAATGTACTGCCACAGTCTGTAACTAGTACTTCAAATAGTTCCCAGAGCCACTATATACATGAAACCATGAAGTGAAAGATGGAATTCCCATTTTTTTTACAGAGTGTATCCTTTTAAACACTCACTATTCCCCACTATTTCACATTGCAGAAGGGCTCCATTTGACTCGGTATATTTTGCCTAAATAAGATTCTATTGAGAACAGTCTTTTTTTTTTTCCACTTGCAAGGAATATTATGTATTATGTATACTTTAAATGTCATTTTGAAAAACTGTTCACTTTCTCAGAGGTCTATGAGCAATAAACAGTTTTTTAAACCGTAAATTATGTTTTGGGTTTTTCTAAACAAATGGAACCATACAGTACACATGGCTTCATTTAAACATATTGGCGACCTATAAAGCACTCCCAGGTGCCCTGGAGTGATAACTACAGGAGCATTAGTTCCCAGAACACACTCATGACATGTCAATCTTAGCATAGTGATAGAGGAAGAAATCATTCCACTGGAACTAAGGTACGTATTCCTTTTTTGGTATTTTTGTGGATGTAGAGACATCTGTATTATTTTAAAGTACGAGGTCTGAGCTCTCCACTTCATTTGCAACATTTAATTAGGTGAATTCAAAGAAGGGATAAGTGGAAACACTTATGCCTTGTTTTCATACATTTCCTGAAGCTTTCTAGATGTTATAATTGTCTCTGATACATTTTCACATTTCAGAGGAAACACCCATTTCTACTTATTTTCAAGGTCAGCAATAAGGTGATGTTTTTGAAATAATGTCTGGAGTGAAACTTGAAATAGAGGAAAACAAAATGGCAGATGCCTCACTTCAGAGCACTAACTGTTCAAAACCCTGAGTTTCAGAGTCTCATCATTAAGCCCATACACAGAAAACTCTTGGTCTGAATTCTAGTCACAAGTAGGCTTTAGCCAAAATTGCAGGAAGCGGCTGTGCTGAATTCATACTCCAGCAAAGCTTACAGTTTTTCTTTTTCTTTCTTTTTTTTTGGGCAGGGGGAGATGCACTGCATTTAATTTCCATGAAGATGTGGGAATGGACAGTGTCACAGCTGCTTTTAAATTTGTACATGCTACTCTATTCTCACTGGTTTTAAGGTAATTAGTACTTGAGTTTTAGGAATCGATCAATACAATTCTACAGATTTTATTTTTTACTGATATTGCTACACTGACAATCAAAACCAACTTAGGCTTGCTTTTATTTCACAAAGTTGCCTACAAATGAATGGGGCGTGTATGCAGTGTTAACATCAGCCTCCATACAGTTTTTCTAATATCAATACTGACCCCTATGAAAAGGAGCATGAAACTAGCAAGAGAAACACATCCAGTAATTTCTAATCAATGAGGATTTTTGTTGCCAGGTTGTTGGTATTTTGCACCAATCAGTTACAAGATTGTCATTTCATTTTCCTCCGCTTTAGTTACTTCCTCTGAAATATCTAGTGAGTTCAACGCTTCACTTCCCATTGGAAATTCCTTAGTGGAAAAAAATAAAGATGTTTTCTTTATCTTAGAGTCTCAATTCATGTTACAGACAGAAAGATGATCATCTGCTCTGTCTTCCTCTAGAAGAACTCCATGGACCTATTTCTCAGCTCCAGGATACTACTCCCAGCCAATCACCCCTCATCTTACCATGCAGGACACTGCAACTACACATGCTGACTCCAGGAAGACTCCCAGGGGAGTGGGATTTATTCTGCTTGGGGCTTCTTGTAGAGTGCTTATCATGTTATTATTATTACTAGTGTTTTATAGGTCACTGATATGGGTAAATGAAGCCATGTGTACTTTGTTTCCATTTGTTTAGGGAAAAAACCACATAATTTATTGTTCAAAACATTATCTATTGTCCATATGTCTGTGATGATTAAAGGAATGCACTCAGCATAGTGCCTGCAATAAAATAAGCACTCTGTAAGGCTGACCTATATTATTATGACTATAATCAATGTTATTATTATTCCCAAAATAAGGAGTTAAACCCTTTACCTTTAAATGGCTTTACTGCAACGTGAAAATAAGGAAACATGACAAATACAGGGAAATGTAAATGTTTGAGCATCTTACAGTCTTTAGTAGTTCTGAGTCCATTCTCCCTTAGGTATTTATTTGTAAATGTGGGGCTCACTGAGCCCTCCGCAGAGTAAGGTCATCCAGGACCTACAATCAAAGCAAAACCATAGGTCCTCTCTGGCATCAGAGGACCTCCAGGCTCGCTGATTTCCATTTTCCTGAGACTCTATTCAGCTTATTATACGTATTCCTTATTTTATTTAAGCTTCAGAACAATCCTGTGAGTTAATTAGTATGCCATTTTTTACATGAAGAAACAGTCTCAGAGACGTTATATAAAGTTACATAAAGTTGTCCAACTATTTAAAGACAGAGAAGTCATTCTAACCCCGATCGCCCCGATTCTAAAGCCCCATCACAGCGTGCTGCCTTTGGCCATCTCAACACAGATGGACAGGAAATATATATTTCTTTGTTTTAGGAAAAATTATACAAATGTTGGTGGAATGTTTTGACTAACATGTACCACTAAATAAAAACATTTAATATTTATTGGTATGTTCTAAATACAATAACCTTATGAGGTAGGTACCATCATTCTCCCCATTTTCAGATGAGGAAACTGAGACAGAAAAACTACGTAACTTATCTAATGTCACATGGCTGGGATATGAGCCACAGTCCCAGAGCCTGGAGTCTTTACTGCACAATACTGCTTGTGCTGGATACTTTCATTTTGCCCCTCCAGATCCATTCTCTGCCTTTCTCCATTAGGCTCTGTGTCCAGGGATACTGATCGTTATGGACCGCCTCACTAGGGGCTCCTTGGTCTTGAGGCAGGAGATAGATGGGCCCCAGGCTTAGCAGCTTGTTCCCTGTGGACAGATACTCCAAGATGAAGAGGGGGAGGAGCTAAGCCCTGCCCATAGAGACCACATGTTTCTCATTCTCGAGGTCAAGGAAACCTTCCCGACTATACATGAGCAGAGACTCTCCTTGGAGGTCAGAAAGGGAGTGATGTCAACCTACTCATAGGCCTCTTCGCTAGAATCCATCTTGGCTAAGAGATGCGCACGCACACATGGGAGGACCCAGAGATTAACCAAATACAGACTCGGAACCAGACAAAGCAAGATGATTGGCCAAAGGAAACCTGGAAGAAAGGTCCCAAAGGAGTGATTCAAACTACCAAGAGGGCGCGACTCTTTCTCTGAGTCCGCCTGTGTGTCTATCCACAGGTATTCTTTTTCCTTCTTATAAACACTTGACTTGTTTCACTACTTTCCGTTTCTTTGCGGAAATTCATTTTCTGCAAAGCTGTACAGGCCAGGGCCTTGTCACTGGTCTAGTGGCTAGGATTCAGCTCTCTCACTGCCACGGCCTGACTTCAATCTCCAGTCGGGAACCGAAATCCTGCTTCAAATCGCTTCAGGCTGAGGGTACCCAAGATCAGTGGCCCAGCTTCCAATTAGATTGGGTGAAATGAAAGGGATAAAGAGGAGTTGGGTATTTATTCCCCTGGTTCCATCCTCCAGGGCTGCAGTTTGCCTATCAGAGGTCCTTAGCCTTGATCTCCCTGAGTACTGGTCCAAGCTCTCTCTCCTCTATTGTTGCTGGACTCTTAGTGCTTCACCATTCCCTGTTGGCTGCCCTTAGGCCTACCCACACCTCGGTAATCTGCTATTCAGTAAACTCTCTTTTGCCCCTGTTGAGCGAGCCATCTGTTTTCTGCCCAGGTGATTACTGATATCCTGCTTCTTTAATCATTCTTAGAGAAAAATTCTGGGATGACCTCTCCTCTCTCCTTGCTGTTGTAAGAAAATTGATGGTAAACTCCCAGAGCATGTTGACTTTAGCAGCAGTTGGTCTTGCCTAGGAGGGCGGAGAACTTAGAATGGAGATTCCTAATGTCCTGGACTTTTACTACCCTGCCACATATTCAGAGAAAAGCAGACAGCCTTTCAGTGCCTTTCCAGCCACTTATAAGGTAGAGGGTAGTAAATTTAGATCAGATGCCCAAGTCTATTCTTAAGAGATAGAAAGGACGGGGGGAATGGGGTCTGCAGTTTTGCTACTTGAAAACAAACATTAAAAAATAAACATAAAATGTTTTCAAAGGCTTATTATTTGCTGGGTACTACTGAAATTTCCCTATTTGCTTAATCTTATGTGGTTGGTATTATATGTATCCTATCTATCAATGAAGAAATTGAAGCACAGAGTAGGTAGATAACTAAGGGTCATGAATCTAGTAAGTGGTGGAGCTAAGATTCAAATCCAGAGAATCTGGCATTAGATGCCCCCTCTTCACTCCATTGGCCAATGCAGCAGTTAGGACCCTGAGGAACAGAGTGTGTGCCCTGGTCTTCAATGAGACCCACGGTCCTTCTAGAGTGAAGTCTCTGGCTGGTTGAGGAGTTGGGATGGTATCCATCAGCTATTATCACCCTGTAGTGTAATTACATCCCCTTTCCTCCTCTAGGCTCCTTGAAAATCAGGACAGCATCTGTTAGTCTTTGCTTTCCCATGGTGTTTAGTGTGGTGACTAGCATCAAGTAGACCAAACATCTGCTTAACAAATGAATGGGGATGGAATCTCTGATGTGTCACTGTATTGTTAAAACTGCATCCTCTGATGAAAACAAAAGACAAAATCAGAGGCAGGACTCACAGTGGTTGAGGGTGCAGTCTCGGGAGAAAGAATGCATACGCCCCCTATGTTCAGACACTTAGCAGCTAGCAGCAGTTTAACCCTGAGCAAGATGCTTTGCCTCCCTATGCTTCATTTCCCTCATCTGTGAAAAGAGGGTGGTGTCTTCCTTATAGTCTGTGGTAAGGATTAAGTGAAATGAAATGAAATGAAATGAAATGAAGTGAAATAAAATTCAACTCTTGTTGAACGGCGATAACAAGCACACAATCATTCTGATCTGGTATTACTTTCTTAATCACAGGGCAATCACCAAAGAAAGGAAAGAGTCGTGGGAGTCTTTCACGTCTAACAGAGAGTGACAGTCGAGAGGAGTATGCCCGTGCCAAACAGAGTAGCACAGGGAACCACTCCAGAAGAAAGCACTAGGTGTTAAAAAGGAACGCTGGAACTAAAACATCCTACACCAAAGACCTGCAAGTTATATGATAGGATAGTCATTAAGATACATTCTCATGGGACTTCTAAATATCATCATTGATCTCCTTCAAAAACTATAAATTTCTTGACAATTATTTCTCTATTTGATAAAATTTCCTTCTGATATAACATAGCCAGCTAGCCAGCATTACTTAGAAGTGGGAAATAAAACCAATCCACAAGTCTGGGACGTGCAGGGAGAGGTTTTTTGGGGGGTGGGGGGATTGGAAGGGGAGATGTTTGAAGACACGAGTTGGGAGAGGTGGACAGAAAGGATGGGGAAACTCAGAACAAGTGAATTATCCATTTGATAGTGGATTTTTCTGTGTTAGGTTCTTGGACACAAGAGTATAACATCTGTGGGTAACTCTGAGATTTCAAACTTGGACTTTGCTTAAACCTAGGAGGCATTAATTAGATCATTGACAATCACCCAGTTTACAAAGAAATGAAAGAGTTAGACTGTTTAGTTCCTTTCCATCTTCAAAGGTGAACGGTTTAAGTACATCCTTTAGATGTGTCTTAACTTGTATTTCCAAACTGTAACACCATACAATGATTTACGTGCCTCTGATGTTCAGCCAAATAATTTCTTTACTTTGGTTTCTCTTTTATGTTAAAAAAAAAAGATGAAAGATACCTAGACCTTCTTTAAAAAAAGAACAGGAAGAAAGAAAACAACTACAAGTTATCTCAAGAGAGAGTTGATACAAAATATATCCCACTAGGTTAGGAAATCGGTGAACAAGGTTAAGAGAGTAAAAGCATAATACTCTACAGATTCCTTTAGAAACAGTAGATGAAAAATCGCTCTAATAAAATGAAAGGACTCAGTACGGGCATGGCTTCACTGCAGTTCTTAAATCTATTAAATGTGCAGTTATCATTAAAACATCTATATTCTCTAGAGTTTAAAATATTTATATAATAGGAGAATCTGGAACAATGAGAAAAGAAAAATGGCTAAATTATCTGCTAAAAATTTTGCAAATCCAATTTTAACACTGTCACTCTGCTTTTTGTTAACAAAAGCTTTTACTTTGGTGGCTTTAAAGCACATATTGGCTCATACAATTCCAGTAACCCCTCACAGTATCTTTTTTCACACACATCAAAAAAGAACCATCTCTCCAGCCTTTTCCTAGACTCTCCCACTCAAATTTACTTCCCAGCAACCGACAACTAGCCACCTGGTTTCTAACAAACACAGTGGCACAATTTCCCCACTTCGAAAGCAAAATAACAACATTATGAGGATTGTAACAATACCAGTTAACATTTATGGGGCACTTACCCTGTATCAGACCTGTGTAGAACATTTTACATGCATTATCTCATTTAACCTTATAACAACTTCCTGAAGTGTATAATTCTATTATCCTCATTTTACAAACAAGGAAACTGGGACTTACAGAGACCATGTCACAAAGAAATATAGAATTTTTATCAGTTAGAATACATTTATCTTTAGGTAACTTAATACTCAACTCTAACTGGCTTAAACAAAAAGATCACTTCCCTGATTCAGAGGCTTAGAGGTAGGATGGTCTGAGTGTTGACTTAAGCCAAAGGCTCTGGATTTTCTTAGCTCTTTCCTCCGCCTTGTATTTGTTTCATCCTCAGACTTGTATGAAGATGCCTGTACCAGATCTGGAATTCACATTCATGCAGGACAATATCTAGAAAACAACTTTTCCAAGATACCCTTAGCTAAATTTCCCCGCATCTCAGTGGCACAAAGTATACGAGATGACCTTTCCTGAACAACCTGGAAGGCGGATTGGAAATGCTACGGTTGACATATGAATTAAAGCCCGTCCCTGTTGGCATCAAACTCCAGCTTATAAAAACGGACGATTTTAGCAATGCTTTTTGCTAGCCCTTTTCTGCCTAGCTAAAGTTAAAGATCAAAATATCAGTTGAAGATCTGGGAGAAAAACACTATTAAGATTGCAGTGGGTTAAATTTATGTTATATACATATATCTATAAAATTTTCTGTAATTCACACCAAATTTTTTTAATTGTTCCTATAAATTACTTGGTAATTGTCAGAATTATTAGGACTATAAAAAATATGCATTACCCCATTTCTTAATAAGTAAGCCTGTACCTCTGTAGGGCTCATATTCTCCATTTAAGACAACAGTATTTTCTTTTCTTTTTTTTTAAAGATTTTTTTTTTGATGTGGACCATTTTCCTTTTCAAGTCTTTATTGAATTTGTTACAATACTGCTTCTGTTTGTTTTTTTAATTAATTTATTTTTATTATTTATTTTTTTATTTTTGGCTGCATTGAGTCTTTGTTACTGTGCGCGGGCTTTCTCTAGTTGCGGCGAGCAGGGGCTACTCTTCGTTGCAGTGCACAAGCTTCTCGTTGTGGTGGCTTCTCTTGTTGCAAAGCATGGGCTCTAGGTGTGCAGGCTTCAGTAGGTGTGGCGCATGGGTTTAATTGCTCCGCAGCATGTGGGATCTTCCCAAACCAGGGCTCGAACCCGTGTACCTTGCATTGGCAGGCAGATTCTTAACCACTGGACCACCAGGGAAGTTCCAACAACAGTATTTTCAATTTTGCATAAATCAATTGTCTCTGAGTATATGAATATAGAGTTACATTTATGGGACAGACGAGGTTATATTCTAGCTCTATGGCCCAACTCCTAAAAAAGTCCTATGGTTCCCCCTAAAAGTTTACCCAGTTTGTTCTGAGAACTTCCAAGTTATGCCTGACTGCTCACGGCAGGTTCAAGCAACTGTTCTTTCAAATGCTCTAGGTGCTGACCACGGCCATGTCTCTTCTCACCTCTTCTCTAATACCTTCTGCTGAGAACCACCCTGTCTACTGGGTATCCTCTGCTGGCAGCAATGCCCCATCTGTCTACACTGAACACCACTGCCACTTCTCCCAAAAGCCTCACAACCCCCTAAGCAAATGGTATCCCCATTGATGCAAGAGAGAATGTTGCTTTTCCTCACTTATGCCCTACTTTGTGCTGATGATACTGACTGTACCCCAGAGTCTTACATAGGTTAAAAAGCAGGTTAAAAAGCAACTCCAAATAGTGGCCTTTCTTTTTTTTTTAATTGGAGTAAAATTGCTTTACAATTTGTCTTAGTTTCTGCTGTACAGTGAAGTGAATCGGCTATATGTATACCTATATCGCCTTCCTCTTGGACCTCCCTCCCCTCCATCCCACCAATCTAGGCCATCACAGAGCACTGAGCCGAGCCCCCTGTGCCATACAGCAGGTTCTCACTAGCTATCTATTTTACACATGGTAGTGTATTTATGTCAAACCTAATCTTCCAATTCGTCCCATCATCCCCTTCCCCACCGCGTCCACATGTCCATTCTCTACATCTACGTCTTGATTCCTGCCCTACAAGTAGGTTCATCTGTACTATTTTTCTAGATTCCAATATTTGTGTTAATGTATGATATTTGCTTTTCTCTTTCTGACTTACTTCACTCTGTATGACACTCTCTAGGTCCATCCACATCACTACAAATGACCCAATTTTGTTCCTTTTTATGGCTGAGTAATATTCCATTGTATATATGTACCACATCTTCTTTATCCATTTATCTATTGTTGGACATTTAAGTTATTTCCATGTCCTGGCTATTGTAAATAGTGCTGCAATAAACATTGTGGTACATGTGTCTTTTTTGAATTACAGTTTTCTCAGGGTATATGCCCAATAGGGGGATTGCTGGGTCATATGCAGTTCTATTTTTAGTTTTTTAAGGAACCTCCATACTGTTCTCCATAGTGGCTGTACCAATTTACATTCCCACCAACAGTGCCAGAGGGTTCCCTTTTCTCCACACCCTCTCCAGCATTTGTTGTTTGTAGATTTTTTGACGATGTCCATTCTGGCCAGTGTGAGGTCATTAGGGTCAAGCACAGTGTATGGGATGGGACAAGAAACCCAGTTCCTGAGACGGTCCTGCACTCTTCTCCAACTCTTCTCTTCCCAGGCTCCCAAATTCTCATGCAGATGTTTACTCAAATAACTGCTAAGGGCTCAGTAGTTGAGTAGTTGTCAGACCTGCCCAGGCATTTCTGGATCACTACAGTGGACACAATATGGACTCAAGCCACGTATCACTCTAAGGCTGTTTCTTGCAAGAAGAGAAAACATTTGGACTAAAGTAACCTCCCAGGTTTGTATATCACATATTAATAAAAAATATTTTTGCTAAAATGTTTATTCTAGAAATACGCAATGTCCTATTAGTTCCACCATGATGTAATAGGAACTCTTTAGTTATAAGAGGACTACTGAACCACTTCTTTCAAGACAAGGAAGTTTGTCATGAAATTCATAGAACCTGTATATTGACTATATTCCCTGTGCTGTCCATTATATCCTTAAAACTTATTTTTTTATACTTAGTAGTTTGTACCTTTTAAACCCCTTCATCTATTTTGCCCCCTCCCCCACCCATTCCCCTCTGGTAACCAATAATTTGTTCTCTGTGTCTGTGAGTCTATTTCTGTTTTGTTACATCTGTTTGTTTTATTTTTTTTAGATTCCACATATAAGTGAAAATACACAGTATTTGTTTTTCTCTGTCTTATTTTACTAAGCATAACACTCTCCAGGTTTTATATATATGTATACATATATTTATACATATATATATAAAATCCTGTCCTACAAAGAGAAACCCATATTTTTAGCTCACATCAGAGACTTAAATATTTACCACATATTAGATCACAAAAAAAGAGGAAAAAAAGGGCTTCCCTGGTGGCGCAGTGGTTGAGAGTCCGCCTACCAATGCAGGGGACACGGGTTCGTGCCCCGGTCTGGGAAGATCCCACATGCCACGGAGCGGCTGGGCCTGTGAGCCATGGCCGCTGAGCCTGCGTGTCCGGAGCCTGTGCTCCGTAACGGGAGAGGCCACGGCAGTGACAGCCCCGTGTACCGCCAAGAAAAAAAAAAAAGAAAGAGGAAAAAAGAAAATATACACACACAAACATATATCTACATATATGTGCCTATATATATATATGTGTGTGTGTTAAGTATCTGTGAATATATATATATATATATACAGTCAATCATGCTTGTTATCTTTCAACCAATAGTTGAAAAATTGTTCGTTAAGAAAAATTTTAAATAATACTAATTGCAGTAATGACAAACAAAAAACTATAGAATTTTTTCGATACACTGACCACATCAAATCAAATGTGAATTATACCCACGTAAAATTTTATCTTTGTTCTGGCATGTTCCTAGAAACTTAAGTGGGAGCCAAATAAATAAGTAAACAATATTTTATCATCACAAGTAAGGTCAAGGAAAGGTAACAAAAAGAAAGAAATAATCATGACAGTTAAGTATATCTCAAACACTTCTTTAGAAGTACCAAGATTTTCTTAGCATATAAGTTATAGATTTTATTATCATAAAAATTTTTAGATAAGTATATAGTTACTGAGTTATAGTTTTTTACTTTTAATCTTAGAGATCAAACTTCATTAGAATTTGGCTTAATAACTCACTTTTTTATATTCTACTTCAGTAAACGAATGTAAAATGAGTCAAGTAAAAGTCAAATCAAGCCTCATTTTAGCAGCTATCCAAAAGCTGTACATCAGAAATACAAACTGACCTTACTAAACAACAACAACTACAAAAGTTTTCAAGTTCCACTAAATGAATTTTAAATAAATGTATGCTTAAATCTAAATAATTTATCAGTATAGCATAATACAGTCTAGAAATTAATACCAGATAAATCTATGTTTCTCCACATTGTTTTAATGACTTTATTGATCTGTGGGGAATGGGGGAAAATGCTTTTTTGTTTGAATTGTTTTTGAAATCAAAACTGACACAATTAGCTTTGCCTAACTGATGTTGGTAAGGTAGCTGGTAATAAAGTAGACCCACTTTATTAAACTGACCTCATTAACTTGTTTTTTGTCCAGATGGAACACTTGACCAGAACTTGTAGAGGCAATTTCTTCATAGACTCTATATCCAATATGGCCCCTGTCATCACAATCTCCAGTGAGCACAAATACCACCTATGATTTTTGAAAAAAGAAGATAGTTTAAAGGGTTCTCAGAAACCAATATATACTTATTGAGCACTTACTATGTATTTACATACTACCAAGCAAGTGGAAGATATATAGATATAGATATGCATTCTACTGGTTCTAAGCCTGAACTCAAGAGGCCTTGGGTATTTCCACTTGCTCTCTAGTGTTTCTGCATTGGTCATGAGAAGAACATGCCTAAACTAGCTTCCTGGTCTCAGAAAGTGGCTGAGAAACCTGAAAGGCAGAGCCAAGTCATCCCAAGATCACCTAGATAAGCCAAACCCAAACTATGCCCAGATACACAAGTGAGCAAGCATAGTCTAGCAAAACTGAAACCTGCAAACATGTGAGAAATAAATGATTATTGTTTTAAGTCATTGAGAGAACAGCTTGTTATGCAGCAATAGCTAACTGATACAATGAGTAACTGACTCAGACAAGATTCCACACAGGAGGCGATATTTGAAATACAGGCCTTTTCTGTCAGGGCTATGTTTTTGTCAGTTATAAGGATAAGATGGTAACAAGCATCTTAATTAAACTCTAATCATTTCTTCTCCATATTATGAAACAAGGCATTCATATGCTATATACAAATATCACATATCCATTTAACATGTTTAGATTAAATGACACATACATATTGGAGTCCATATATATGGATCAATAGTTGTAATTATTGACATCTGTCACACATAGTATAGTCAGGGAGGGGAGGCAATCTCTTGTATTTCTTACAGCTGTGTTCAGATGGAAAATTCAGTGGTGGGGAGTTGATTCCTACTCACTTGTGACTGTTTCTGTTGGATAAGCTGCAGCACCTCATGAGTGAGCCGATAATCCTTGGACCGTGCATCAGTGAAAACATAGATGAAAGAACCAGGAAGAGAAATCTCCAAGGCAATTTTTATAGCTCCAATACTCATTTCTGGACAATCGCCACCACCCTGTTGAGGAGCAGTGAGAAAAAAGTCAATTATTTCATTAGCAGAAAAGAGATACCTTAGTTATTACAAGTTGCTGTAGGAGCTCTAGAACTGAGCGGTTGTCTTCACTTTTATTTTCTGTCAGTTTGCCACTGGATTAACCACTTTGGTTACAAGGAGATGGAAAAGATATAAAGTGATGCAGTGTTAGAAAAACCTGTACTTATGCATAAATTAAAAATTCACCCATATGATCCTACAATCCCACTCCTAGGCACATATCCGAAGAAAACCATAATTCAAAATGATACATGCACCCCGATGTTCACTGCACCACTATTTACAATAGCCAAGACATGGAAGCAACCTAAATGTCCATCGACAGATGAATGGATAAAGAAGACGTGGTGTGTATGTATATACAATGGAATATTAACCGTAAAAAAGAATGAAATAATGCCATTTGCAGCGACATGGATCGAACTCGAGATTATCTAAGTGAAGATTACCTAACTCGAGATTATCTAAGTACACTTTGCTGTACACCTGAAACTAACATGACATTGTAAATCAACTGTATTTCAATAAAAATAAGTAAATAAACTAAACTTAAAAGAGTCAGGAAAAGAAAAAAAATAATAAAAATTCACCAAAAATACAGAAAATAGAAATTGTTATATGCTTTTTAACTTGATTGACTCCCACTCTCATACATGACTATTTTATACATCCCCTCTTTTCTTATCCCTTCTCACTCTTATTTGATGACTTTTCTTCTATTGTACTGAGAAGATAGAAGCAATCAGAAGAGAACTTTCGTAAACTCCCGCACCGATACCTATTAACGTCCAGCAACAGCAGGCACATGCCCCGCCTTCATGGTGAAGGAATCATTTACACCCACAGCTTAGGCTAACTTCTCACCTGGGCCTAGTCAAGGACATGGCTCCTATGGCTGTCCCTTCTCCCCACTCCATTGTCAAACATTCTGTCTTCACTGGATCATTCCCACCAGCAAACAAACACACTGGTTCATCTCCCATACCCAAGTTTCTGCCCAAATGTGACTTATCAGAGAAGCCTTCCGTGACCACTTTATATAAAATACACTCCCTCTGTCACTCTTTTCACTCTGCTTCATTATTACTATTAACACATGATCTCTGTGTTTTATTTTCTACTCAATTAGGCCCAATATACCTTCCTAAACAAAAATAGCCCTCACCGTAAGAGGAATTCTTGTCACACTTATTTCCTTCCAACACATGGGAACTGATAGATAAAACTGTAAGCATGCTGTAATTACCATTTTATACATTATATTTTAAATTTAGAGCTATATCCTGCTTATGTTATCATGTCATCAATGTTCTTCAAAATCACAGGTTTTAGTGATTGTATAATATTCTGTCTATATCCCATAATTTAGTCAGGCATTTCTCTATTGTTAAATATTAATTCTCTTTCAAATTTTCCTGTTATAAATAAATACAAATCTATTATAAATATGCTTATATTTATAATATATATAATATAGTATTTTTTTTCTCATTAGCAGATGTCAATAACTACAGGGTCAAGGAAATGGACTTTCAACCAATATGTTTTGAGCAATGAATAACTGCTAAACACCCTGCAAGGATTTAGGTACGCAAAGATGAATAAGCCAAAGTATATTGTCCTTAAGGAACTCATGCCTAGAAAAGACAATCAAATAAAAAAGCAGGGCAGCTTGGGATCCTGGGGGGCCTCGTGGTTCCACAGTCCACTAGAACCCAGTGAGTAAGAGCTCTTTCTCAAAAAGAAAATAATTACTTGATGAAAGGGATACGGTTTTACCTTTAAACTCTGAAGATTCTACTTGATTATCCTATTGGGGCTTTCCCTAGGCTCCAAACAATCTCTGATTCTGATACAGATACCCTGAGCACCACAGGATCTAATCAGGGTCATGAGAACCAAGCACTAGAATTGTTTACACTTTAGCCTGGACCACCTGAAGAATCTTTTCTTGCACTGGATGCCACTCAGTACTTACAGCCTTTAAACATCATTTATTCAATGAGTTGGAACTGAGCACCAACTGTTACAAATTACTTCTAAAACTGAGACACCCATTAAATATTATGCCACTTTCTTAATAGTAGAGGGCTGGACACTGCAGTAACTTTCGAGAAGATAACAGTTATCGACTCCCAGAAATTTTACTGAGTTAGCAGTTCCTTCTATTTTTTCAGTAAATATCTCCTATCCTCTTTTACTTATGTGCATTTTCACAGGATCTAGCTTAACAGATAACACTGTTCTCAAAAACTTGTATACTTGTATCCTCAGACTGTACTTATCTCCCAAATTCCAATTTTCTATTTACAAGTGCTTGTTAGACACCTACTCCTAGACGTCTTACAGGTGTCTACAATTCAGTGCATGTACTATGGAACTCACTGTATTTTCCCCAACCATATCTTCCCTATTTTTGTTAATGGTACCATCTGCCTAGATGTTCAGTTCAAAACCTGAGGCATTTTTGA
The DNA here is from genome assembly GCF_949987515.2 of Delphinus delphis. NCBI lineage: Eukaryota > Metazoa > Chordata > Mammalia > Artiodactyla > Delphinidae > Delphinus > Delphinus delphis. Next base: position 140,399,837 of record NC_082683.1, on the reverse strand, counting down.
CTCCTCCCTCTTTCTTCACCTAATCAGTGGTCAAACCATTTTCCTTCTACATCCATCATGAATCTGTTCCCTCCCTTCCTCTTTACTTCCTACAATTCACTCTTCTTATCATTAATTTTATTATAAGTATAGCCTCCTATCTAATCTGCTCTTCCTACCACCAAACTTTATATTTCCTGAAGTAAAGAGCTGTCTATATCACGTTCCTAGTTAAAATCTTTCACTAACCACTGTGTTGGATCAAATTATCTTTCTGGCTTTCTATCTCCTGATGCTCCCTCTTCAAAAATTGCTTCCTTGGTAATTAGACTTACCTTGGTGATCATTGTGAAATGTACAGAAATGTTGAATTAATATGTTGTGTAACAGGAACTGTGTTGTAGGTCAATAATACTTCGAAAACAAACTCACAGAAAAAGAAATCAGATTTTGGTTACCAGAGGCAAGGGGAGGGGGAATTAGCTGAAGGCAGTCAAAAGGTACAAACTTGCAGTTAAAAGTAAGAGAAGTACTAGGGATGCAATGTACTACATGATAAATATAATGAACACTGCTGTGTGTTATATATGAAGGTGGTTAAGAGAGTAAACTTTAAGAGTTCTCATCACAGGGGAAAATTTTTATTCTATTTCTTTGGTTTTATATCTATATCGGATGATGACTGCTTACTAAACTTATTGCAATAATCATTTCATGATGTATGTAAGTCAAATCATCATGCTGTACACCTTAAACTTAATACAGTGATGTATGTCAATTATATCTCAATAAAACTCGAAGAAAAAAATTGCTTCCTTTAATCTGAGGCTATTTCCTGTTCTTTAACTATGCCCCTTGCTCCACATCTTAATTCCTTTAGTACTTTCATTCAAGTAATCTTTCTACTGCTGCATCTCCACCATCAAACATTCCTTACCGATGTATGCATGTCTAAAATCTCCCATTTTCTATAAGCTATTTGATGGCAGGAACTGTGTGCTAAGTCCTTGAGAACTCAGTTCATAGCATTTGCTGACATACAGTAATTATTGAGTAAATATTTGTCAAATTGAATTATTTTCCTTCCAAGGTTGAGACAATATGCCTTCCCCTCTTTAAAACGTTCTCTTTTCTCCCATTCAGATATACTTCCTCACTCTTCAGATGTACTCTAATTTGCTTTATTCTTTAATAATGAAACATATTTTCCTTGGCATAACAGTTATTTGGAGGGATTACCGTGTGCAGCAAATGCCCCTGAGTGAGCATTTGTGGGCTAGGAAAGTGGGAAATAGCTACTGGGCACATTGGTAACTTTAGTATGTTGGATAGGAATAATTGTTACTTGTAGCCAACTCTGCATATCTGTAATGAATACTCTGGACTGCTCAAAAATGTATTAGATTCCTACTGTATTTTCAGAAGCTTAAGCAAAAAAACAATTTCTCACCTGCACTTGACATTGTGCACCTGAGTGGAATCACAATATAAGTTATCCATTCCACAGCATTTGTTAAATGGCCAAGTACACAATAATCCTCTGTGGTAAATAACTCTCTGGAGAGATGAATTGCTTTTTGCTCATTGTCACCTAGTAGCAAGGGGCTAGGAGAAGTCATCTGTCTGTGGGCCAAAAATCAGAACAGCTAAGTCATCTTCAGAGATACTTGTTAGGAATGGCAAGAATGATAAATCTTGTCCAGTTACTGAGTGGAGAACAATCTTTGAGCCACTTGACTCGCATTCAAATTTACTCTAAGAGAACCTCGGGATGCTCATCCCTCCACATCATCCAGGAGTAGATTCTAAAGACCACTAGAATCCTTGGAAGTTTGCCTATCTCATTGTACATGTAGGTTCTTGAAAAGGAAAATAAGTTTCTTTTTTCCAAAAGAAGTTAACATATAATGTTGTAGCCTTATAAAGGTCCCTCTCTGATACTTGAGTTTAATTTTCTAATCATTTTAAATCATAAATAACCATTAAAATGATCTATAAAGGGAAGACTTCAGATATGTGCTATCTACAATAGTAGCCACTAACTAGCCCTATGTGGCTACAGAACACTTGAAACTGAGGAACTGAATGTTTTACTTTATTTTAAAATTTAAATTTGAAAACTGAAGTACTGACTTTTATCCTGATGACATGTTAAATTGATAATATTTTAGATATAATGGGTTAGATTATTTAAATTAATTTCAACTGTTTTTTAAGATTACATATGTGGCTCACATTCTACTTTTATTGGACAGCACTGCTTTAGAATGATATGTTTGGTTTAGTTATGTAGGCTTCATTCTAGACTATTATTATTTTTTTTTTTTTTTTTTTTTTTTTTTTAGACTATTATTTGTAAAGCTGTTGATTTGATCTAAAAGTCTTCCGTGAACTTTGCTTCCTGGAAGAAGTTATTAGAAACAAAATTTCAAGTTGTTTTCATTTACTAAGGTTTAGGAATCAAGCTAAAATCTACTCCAAAAATCTATAAATCACTTACTTTGTTTAAACATACACACACACACAAAGTTTATAAATAAAGTTTTTATATATTTACATAAACATATAAAATATCTTAGAAACTTAACTCACAGGTTGGCTAACAGTGTTTCCCAAATCATTAACTGATCTTCTGATCATTAAATTTAGCTAAAAGGTAAATTTGTCAGAACAGGACTGAGAACCATTGTCAAAACGTCCATGCTTATAAATAAGACTAACAAAGTCGGATACTTTAGGTTAATTTGGGTCAAACTCATGTACAGATTATAAAATTAGTGCAATGGGATTGTGACTGAAATTATAAAAACAAACTGTTTTAAGTTTTTAGTTCCAAACTTAAAAAAAAAAAAAGTAGTCCGTTAAAAGTCTTAACATTTTCTGTTTTGACCTGAATACCAAATGGAAAAGTAAAATAATATTCTATAAAACACCTACGATGAAGAAATTTAGAATAAATGAACGTGAATCTATGAAAAGTCTCATTTATTTAACTGATACTTTGTTGGTGATGACACTCTACTTGTATTAACTCAATGGATATCAATTGTGCACCAAGCACTGAGACGGTATTGTCACACATGCTCCGCTATTTACACTTTACATCGATTGATGGGGGAGGTATCATTTTTAGCATATTTTATTGACAGAGCACTAAATCTTGAAAACCCCTTTCCCAGGATCACACAACCAGTATGTGAAAGAGCAGGGATTAGGAACTCAATTCTGCCTGGCGTCACGCAAACAGCAGTGTGGCATTTTATTCCCTCATCTACTTCTGTGGCTGCGAGCAGCTTGTCAGGGACACTGTAAAAGCAGCAGAAGAAAGATTCTCCTTCTTCTGGATGCCCACGGAATATTGTTCATTCTATTATAGCATTCGCTGACTTGTACGTATAACTTATCTGCTTCCTCCCACTAGATCATTGTTCCTTGGGGAACTTAGTAAGTATTCCATTGTTGTTTGATGAATGAATGGGTAAATGAATGAATAGTGGGTAAATGGGTAAATGAGACTGTGCAAAGCAATCCTGACACAATCTAGACACACTTGCTGTATTAAGTCTTAGCTTTGCTCAAGCCTGGACCATCTCATTTCAAGTAGTAAAATTCCAGAGCTAAGTCTCCTGAAAATACAAGTGCCAAAAGTTGTTCTTTAAGTAAGCAATACATATATGAATATGTGTGTGTGTGTGTGTGTGTGTGTGTGCGCGCGCGCGCGCATGTGAGTGTATATATATAAAACTAACTCCCCCCATGTCTCCCCTCTCCCCCTCCTCCCTCTTCTTCCCTCTTATCTCTCTCTCTCTTTCTCCCTCCCCACCTCCCTCCCCCCACCCCGCATCATGAGGTCAATTTTTATATTTAACAGAAAACAAACACAGCAATGTATATGCATCCCCCGAAACCACATCAACCTGCACAGATACATGAAAATGAAAGCTGTGAGGGAGATAAAGTTGCATAATGCATTGAATTGCATAATTCCCTAAAGGTATATAAGAAGGGCCTGACTTTGTTAACTTAGAGTTTTTATTTGAATTCTGAAATATAACTAATTTGTATCAGTAGTTTCATTCATCATTTTGTCTTTATAATTCTACTGATTGTGACAACTTACCAAGTTGCCAAAGACACTTCAGATAGAAAAAAATGTTTACGAAAAAACAGATGTGCCCTTTCACAGGAAACACTGCTCTTGAAATTAAAGGGAAAAAAATGGTAACCTCAGAATTACAGTGATAATTATGTTCAGAAAATAAATTCCTGTCAACAAGATTAAATAAGAATGAATAGAAATGCTATCAGTCAAGGGAGTAATAAAACAGATTACCATGCTGTCTTTTCTAAATACAAGACAGTGTGGGAGCGGTACTGGAAGAAACTGAACCTTTAAACCCTGAGAGGAGCTGGAGAAAAATGAGGTCTCTGTCCAAAACCTGATGGGAAAACACTCATCAAACAAGAGATCAGAGAAGGAAGAAGGCTAATCTCAAGGCAGGCCCTTGCCATGCCTTATTCTTTCTTCCAACCCATTTCAATTCTTCTATTCTCATCAGCCATTTTCAATGAATTAGTGTTTATACCAGTTGTTTTCCAGTTACGCCTAACTCTAAGCCATCAAAAAATGAAACACTGTTGGTAGGCTCATGCCTGAGTCCAAAAGAACGTCTATTGGCGTTACAATATTTACCCTTATTCTAACATGACTACAACCTACTAAGCCTAGTTTCAGAGTCAAACTGTATTTTCCTTTCACATGGAACACCCATTGTTTCGGATGTCTTATTTGCATCATTTTCCCTTTACATATAAAATTTAGAAGTGAAACTCAGTTGCAAGCTGAACAAAAGTTTACAACCCTCAGTTCTCTTTCTAAAAATACAGCTGTGCGATTCTATAACCCAGAAAACAGAATGTACATGTGGAAACCATTAAATTACATTGAATTTAATTAAAAGTTGCTCCCAATCAAGTATAAAGTAAATCAAAATGACTGTAGAATCCTAATGCATCAGTGACATTTGGTATTCATCACTTGTAGAAAATACAGCAGGGATGTACTGAGGGACAGAATATTTCAGAGTCCAAACTTCAAATCTCCATAATCAAAAAAAGAAAAGGATGCATCCCAGGCAGTCCACCATGCTGCCCTTTACTAGTCTGAAGAAGGTGGAATACAAATCAAGGCATCAAAGAACTGCTGATCTCGATCCCAGGAACATTAAAGGTTAACAATGACAACCCTTTCCAGGCTTTCAGGTTATCACCTGTCAGTAGCAGGAGTCTAACGCTTCAGAAATTGATCTTTCCAGTTACTGGAACTTATTTTATGTTGAGCCTTACGAGGATATTCAGTTCACTTCCATTTAAATAATCATAAAGAAGAGACTATGTACCAGACGCTCAATATCTTGATTCATAAATCAGAAAATAATGTGCCTTTATACCTTAAAATATTTCAAAAGCTTCATAATTTACATGAATTATAATAGACCATGGTCCTTTCAAGAGGGAAACAGCGTGGAAGCAACCAAGCAGTAACAAAAACACCACCGCATACCTTCTCGTGATCAGGAGACATATAGAAGTGCGCAGGGTTAACTCTAGGCAAAAATGGGAAACTGCAAAATGATATCTTGGAATTCTCAGTATCCACTTCAGTAATTCTCCTCTTCTCTGCTACTTAGAGAATTCTCTCCTCCTTCAAGGATTCTGTACCTTTTTATTGGGACCTTTTCTTTTCCCATCAAATTAAGACACTGCCTTGGTCTCTGGTTGGAAAGGACTCCTGGTCTCCAAATGTCTCTTTGAGAGAGATTCAAATGTCTCTCTTGTTTGCTCAGTGAGAAGGAGCCAGAAGAGGGCAGGGGCATGGTCTAAGGAGGCCCTTGTAGCCAATCATCATTTGCTTATTCAAGGACTAGGCATTCACCCTGCTTGCACTTCCTCTGGGAAGGCTTTCTTTCTCCCTGTCTTCTCTCTGCTATGACCCTTCTCTACCTTTCCTCTGTTACTACCTCAGACTCTACCTGCCCACTTTCTCTTCCTTTCTGTTCCAACATTCACGTATGGAATTTACATGCTTTCCAGCACATTTGGCATAATCTTTGTTACTAATTGAAGAAGCTGTAATGTTGTGATTCTTTTTATTTAAAGTGATAAAAATATATTTATATTATGTAGGTTATAATAGGTCTTGATGAAAAAAATTAACAATGTATTTTTACTAATAAAATCATTATAATTTGTGAATGTTACATTTATATAGAAGTTGGAGATAGATAAGTTTTTTTTTTTGTTTTTTTTTTTAGAACAAGTAAGTAGTCATTAAACAAAATTGGTGAACTAAGATCTAGGTCATCTCAAAGGAGGAGACTAATATATAGAGAGAGTAGATAAATGAGGAGTTTTTAAAATCAACATGAATATAGAAGAATGGAGACCCGGTTTAAAGTTTGCATAAGGAAACCTGAGGGACTTAGCTGGTGACTGGACCAGTATTCAATAATGGGATATTCCTGCCCAAGAAAGCCTGTATCAGCCTTGAACATCAACAGAGGCTCCCAGATATTGCTCCACAGGAGCCCCAGGTATCATCTGCTGAGGAAGGCCAGTGCTATCAAATCTCTAACTGATGCCAGTTCATGCCTGGGGTACTGATAAGTTTCTGGAAGGGATCCGAACATCTGAAGGGATAACTGAACAAATACTACTCAAAGTCAATACCAAAACCAAGACTCTACTAGTCTTCTTGAGACTTTTTCAAGGCCTAAGAAGAAAAAAAGATGGCTTCTTGAGAACTGCTTCAGATCAATTTGGATTGAGAAGAAACTCTTTAATTTCCCTTAAAGAAACTCTTTAATTTTCCATTTTGTTGAAAGTGAGGTTTATAGGTTTTTTCTAGGAGTCATGGCTTTAGATCAAGAAATATTCTCCCAAGAAAAACATTTTGACCTCCATCCTCACCATCACCTAAAACCTGACAAAATCAGGTATAGTACTTATTGCGGGGAACAGAGCAATCCCTTGATTGACTTAATACCATGAATGGAATAAATCCAGGCATCATAGGTCAAAGGAGTCCTCTTCCTAAATGTTATTCTGTCACATATATTTGCAATATTTACTCCACAATGACTTATGTACGTACCCTTAAGAACATCCCCACACATCCACACTTTGAAAAGAAAATCAAGAAATGTCCCATCATAATCCACACCCACCCCATTCTAAATGCCTATGTATTCTGCTTTGAAAAAGCAATGCAACGGTCAGAATACCCTTCTATACTCTTTGTCCTTCGAAGTGCACACAAAAGGTCATTAAGAAATCAGCCAACTATTTGCTTCTGGATAGGGATACCAGGATGGATAGCTAGAAAGGAGCCAATCATTCCCAGTGCCCTCCAGTTACTTATCTTAGTCCCCATCCCTCACTTCCTGGGGATATAGGATTGTTTGTCCCTCTAGTAGAAAACTCCAGCAGCAAACTAAAGTTTGAATAGATGCTTCATTCAGGCACCAAGAAATTTCAACAATAAAAATAATCGAAACTGCCTACAAATACAACTGCAGTATAAACACTACCTTTCAATCTCTTAAAATACATCTTGTTCTCGTGTCTCTCCATGGTGACTGTGAGGTTACACTTAAATAAGCTTAGCGCGCTAAGTAGCAAGAACACATGCTGAGCAAAGGGAGTCATTTTCAATGTACAGTTATCATTCTCATTAGCCGCTCAGTAACTTTAGGTGAGCCGATAACCCAAAGCGACTGGAGGTAGAAGAGGAAGTCGAAATCTTTAAGAAATAAATTTGTTTCGTGGAGGATGAGACCAGCCCTAGACCTACATCTGTCTTTAATTCTCTACTTTCCTACTTTGAAGTAAAATACAAAGAGAAATTATATAAATAAACGTTAATTTGATTAGCTTAATAAGGTTACTTAAACCACTCTTTAGAAGAAAAGTAGCCAAGTGAAAAAGGACACTGGCTTTGACATCAAATACCTCCACTTTTGAGACTAGCCTTGCTCCTTGCCAGTTTGGTGGCCTGAGGAAGATGTTACCTAAGATCTCAAAGCTTGAGTCTCCTCATTTGCAAAAAGGAAGATTAATATTTGTGTAGGTTTGAAATGAGAGGATGACTTTAAAATACATGCAAAATCTTTCACAAGGCACAAGTTCCATAGTTGTTCATTTATGGTATAATTATTTGGTGATTATTTCTGCTAAAAGAACCTCGGAGTCCTAGAGATAGTAGTAGTAATAGCAGTAACAATAGCTAACATCTATCAAGTCCTTATTTTGGGTCAGATGCTGGTTCTACTATTCTTGTAGCTTTCACACGTATTATGAGTTGTATGTATTGGACTCTATCTCACTTTCTTCCCTAAATTAAATACATGCCATTCCTCCTGTAAAAGTGTGTATATGTATATGCTGATATATATGCATTTGTAAGTCAAATGCATATTAAGAAAACTTAAATGGAAATGAAAACTGCTTTCTTCAGTTGAATCATGTCCAATACCAAACATGAAAATCACATCTCTTATAGCTCTACATTATATTTATCCTAACATATAATCCTTTCCCTTTTCTTGTCCTAGTCAATTTTACTTTCTTAATTTTTTTGGTTATATCTCAGTTTTGTTTTTTAAATTCATATAGAAGACTTCTATAAATATAGAAATAAAAAGGACACTTTTGCACAGTAGCATGATTTAGAATACTTGAAATTAAATAAAATGTATACTGAACTGATATCATAAATCAACATTATCCTCTGTTTTAACAGTCTTTGCCTATCTGGCCACAGTTTTTCATATTCTCTGTTGGCAGTTAATTCTAACATCAACTGTTCTTATACTACAGCAGAACATTTTTTCCCCTTAACATCAGTTTGCCTATTTATTCTCCTGTTTCAGTTAAAGAATGACAATAATTGGACCTTACCCTAATCTTCATAACTCTATCTTGTTGCTATGTCATGATGCTGTTCTACATATTTTTACTCTTATTCTTGCTTTCATTAAGGTCAATTTTATCAAAACACTTCTCAAAGAAAAACTAAATTATGTGTGAAATTTTTCAGGTCTGGGGATCAACCATCTATATGAAAAAATTGTAATTCCATTACTGTAGAAATATCTTCCTTCTCTACACTTCAAATGTTTGACTAATATGCTTTTTGTTCTTTAAAATGTTTGGATAAAAGGCTTGAAAGCATATCATTGCCAATACCATTTTCTAAAAATCAACAAGCTTTATAGTTTCTTATAAAGACTGTGACCTGAGGCAGGACTTCGCACTGCACATTCACAAGGATATTAATTCCCAAAGCTCTGTGTGATTTGAATACCATTGCTGTCATTTGTCTTCCCTTCTTTTCCCCAGAGAGAAAGCTCAGATACTTTTCAAGTTACTTCTCTGCATTCCAGATGAAAGAAGAGGAAGGAAAATGAAATTAATGTTATAAATTTAATGATTTAAGTTTAGCGATTTTTGTTACGTTTTTCTTGGAAATTTTTAAATTGCTTTTCCCCAAGTTAATTCCATATCTCTACAGGAAAAATAGCTGAACCTAGTAAAAAGTTAATGGGCAATTATTTAATTTACTTACAACTGAATTTACTTTTCTTGTTTTCAAAACGATTAAAGTATGAAAGGAATATTTTTAAAGTTTTCTTTTTTAGGAAATCCAAGTTAATTTTAATAAGATAGCAATCCTTGTTGCTCTTTATATCAGTGATTTGGGAGGAGTTACTAAAAATGGTAGAAGGGCAACTGAAGAATTTAGTATTATTCTAAAATTTTATGAAATTTGTAAATTTTAGTTTCACAGAGTGATTTATGAAATAAATTTATTTATTTATGAAATAAAATATTCTCTACGAAACACTGAAAACAAAATATATTCTTTAGGTTAGATGTTAAGCGATAATGTAGCCTAGTGTCTTGTCATATTTGACCCTTACTTGGTGACATTTTTTGCCATTGATTAAAAAAGGAATAATTCACTAGAAACTTTGAAAGTAAAAACACTTCCTTGGTATTCCCAATGCCTATAACAATGCCCGATTTTGAATGAAGAGAAAAAGTAAATATTTGATTTCTTCCCTGGCTGGTTGTTCTAATTAAGCATCCCCTTGGATCCCAAGACAATTCAAAAATGAATTCCATAAGATGCAGCCAGTACAGAGGAAATCTCCAGAGAAATGGACACGAGCTTTCATTCCAGGGGAGAAAGAAAGATTATTTTCTTGAACAGAGATGTCATATGACCCTATAGAGTGTCTGTATCAAGTTCAATTCCAGATATTGGCTGGGGAGAGAATCAATGGAGTATGATTAAGAATCACAAGCCTTCACCCTGGAGACAAATGGAGCAAGGAGGATAAGGGTACTCCCTGAAGATCCGTCAGAACAAAAGAAGGGGAGAGGCAGGAAATCAGGAAATGCCAGCGCCAGGTCTCATTGAGAATGTAGGCATTTTCATTCTGGCCAGATTTCCAAGAATATATCCCAGCTGAATTCTTTTTTGAAGAGAAAAAAAATGAATACAGTAAATCTCTTCCTAACATTCTATCAGCTAGAAATCTCCATTACTTGGCCCTTCTGAATCTTTATATAATGAAAACTGATGATTAGGTTTTTAAGTATCTTTTGTACCATCAAAGTAAAGTTTGTATTATACCTGATATAGTTTAACTGTTAAATATACATTTTTAAAAGAAGCCACCCATGTATGACATTCATTTATAGCTATTTAAGTCCACTCTACTGAAGACACTTGTTCATCCCACAGTGGACCAGAGGCTCAATGAGAGCTACGAGGCTCTTGCCCTCAGGAGCTCATGATAAAATAGCAGAACATAAAAAGTTTAAACAATCAGGGCAGTACAATTTCTAGTTCCTATGATCCATGTACAGGATAGAAATTTTTCTGTAAAATTTTTTTTCAAAGAATGTGGACATCCAAAGCGGCAAAGAAGTTGCTATATCAAGGGATAGAAAAGTAAATTGTCAGTAAGTATCAAGATAATGACTGAAAAAGAATGACATGGTATAAGAGAAAGGAAATGGAGGATTAATAAAAAAGATTATCAGAAGAAATTGAATAAAAGAGAAAAACAGTCAAGGGATAACTATATATACCTATTTAGATATTTATGAAACATAATTCAATTTAGTATGCAATTTAAAAATAAAGACAGTCACAATAAAAGAATCACGATGGAATACATATTTGGAATGCCAAACTTTTGAGTTTTTTCATCCTATGCCCCAATTATGCTCATACCGTATATAGTTCCAAATCAAGTCATGCACCCTACAGCGAACCAATAAAGTATTAAACTTCAAACTCTAATTTGGACTCCGTTAATTTGTACATAATGGTTCGTTTGTTCGTTTGTTCATTCATTCTTGCATTCATCAAAAATTCAGCACATTCTATATGCCAGGCATTTTACTAAGGGATTCACTGATGAGCTAAATCAGACATAGTTCTTTACTGTGAAACGCCAACTAGTTTGTGACGGAGAGAGGCAGTGAGATATGACCGAGCCTGGAGGATAGGGCGGGATTTTCTGAGGAACTGGTATTCCAGATGAGATTTTGAATATAGGATTTTAAACTAGGTTAAAGGAGCATGGACGTGAGGGCAGGATGAAGAACAAGAACTTCCTATGCAAGGAGAACAGCATGTGCAAAGGTCCTGTGGGGAGACAGGTGGGGATACAGACAGGAGGAGGCTCTATGCAAGGCCCCTGTGGCAGAGCTCAGGGTCCAAGGGAGAGAGCGGCTCTAGGAAGGGCTCTAGGTTGACAGGCCTCAGGTCACTCATGAACTTGGGAAGACTTTGATGAGATGGGGGTAGGAGGTGAGTGGACTGGGTATTAGGGAGAAATGTTCAGAGATGTATTTTGAAATTATTTTGTCTGCCTGTCAGAGTAGAGAAAGGCCTGGAAAAATAAAAAGAAGAGTAAATGCAGGAAAATCACTTAGAAGCTTTTTTGCATTAATTTAGCCTAAAGATACAGTAACTGGGACTAGGACAGTGCCAATAGAAAAGGAGAAAAGTCAATTGATATCAAAATTATTTAGAAACTTAAAAACCAAGACTTGATTTATAGTTTGTATATTGGGGTGGGGAGGGGGGAGAGAGGCAGGGAATGGATATAGTAAGGATAACTCAGATCTTTGGTAGTATAACCAGAATATTGTAGGCATCATTCACAAAGATAACAAATACAGAACAAAGAGCAAGGATTTAGGACCAGATTTGGGGCAGTGGAAAGAGAACATTTGTGAGTTTCACTTTGGAGGGCCACTGAGACATCCAAGAGCCTGACATAAGGGTCTATTTCTCAGAGGAGAGGCCTAGGCTAGAAACATATTTATGTGGGTATGGACGATTTCCCCTAAAGAGAAGAAATAAAAATGAGAGAAAATATAGGGCCACTTTCAAAACCTCCTAGGATCCTAAACATTTAATGGTCAATCGGACAGAAATGAGCTGCCTAGGAAGCTGAGGAAAAGTGGGAAACAAAATGAGAGCACACGTAATGTAAGAGAATGTCTCAAGAAGAAGGGAGGGGCCAGTATTGCCGAGAATTACACAGATGTTAATCTAATATGTTGATAAGTGAAATGCTACCGCTGCATTTAGCAAAATACAAATCATATATCACCAACTAGAGCTACTTTGACAGAGCAGGGGTGTGGCAACTAGATCGAAACAGACTGAGGAGTAGATGGGGAAGGGATGTGAAGAAAAGATGGCGGTCAATACAGACAATATTCTTGACACTGAAGGAACTGAGAGAGATAAGTTATTTGTAAGAGGATGTGAGAAAAACAGAGATTTGTTGTTTATTTTGTTTTGCTTATAATGGTTTGATTTGTTGGGATCCGTTTGTTTTGGGGGGAGACTGAAACATATTTAAAAGTAAATGGGAACCCTTAAGCAGTTGAAAAAAAAAGAAAAATACAGTTTGATAGGTTAAGATCCTGAGAAAGCCAAGGAGTTGTGATTAAGTATGAGGGGATGAGGATGGGATGGATACCAGATGTAGGTGGATTACATGCTAGGTATGAGGAAGCAGAGGGCTTCCATTTATATATGCCTGTGTGTGAAACAGTAAGTGAGACAGCTTGCTCAGACTAGATCATTAGCTGAAATAGCCAGTAGTAAAAGGGTAATGGGATAGAGGTTCAAGAAGAATAGATAAGATTTGCAACTGTCATTGAGAGGGATGGGAGATATAATTGACCAAAGAAACATAGTAAGATCATGGAAGTACTAAGAGTCCAGTGAAAATAGGTGGTTATGTATTTACAGTGGAAGCAATCTGCCATGTTGTGAGGTTTCAACAGCACTTGGCCATCGGTGGACATAACTGCAGTCATTCAGGGATGAGGTTTTGCCTTTTGAACAGAAAAGCAATGGACAAGAAAGAAAAAGGAGTGTTTTTGAAATGACAGAGCTCTGAGCTAGATGGGAAGAAAGTGAAAAAGGAGAGATCTGATGGCCTTGGAGACAGGATAGGGGTCAATGGACTAGAGTGCTTGATGAGGGTGAAGGAGTAGTTGTAGTGTAAATAGCTGCAAAAACAAGCTTGTGGACCTGCTTGAATTAGTGATCTGAGAGACGGAACAGATTGGGGTGATCATAAGATCCAGAGGGTGTGTGTGAGAATAGAAGACTGAGATGGAGTACTGAAAAGGTCATTGAAGACAAATAGCACGTCAAAGAACTGAGAGGAGAAGGTTCTGACAGGTCATCCCCATCAATGCTGAAGTGCACCGGAATGACGGCAGCCCGAAAGGGGAAAGGCAGCCAATGATTCAGGTATCAATAGCTTAAATGAATGATGAGGATTGGCCAAAAGATCTGTAGGTGATTGCAGCAGAGACCATCCATGGAGGATAGGACAGTAAAACAGCCTCAAAGAAGCAATTCTTTTTTGACTAATGGATTTGGGAATAATGACCTCAAAGCAGCAATGAGGAGATGGTGCATATCAACCCTATCTCCAAGTCCTGTTTTCAGAATAACAATTAAACCAATTATTCATCTTCTCTACTAACAAAATTATACTTACAGTCAAAAATTTTGTAAAGATGACTTATAGCAAAGAATATCAAAATTACCATAATTATACCACTACTATTACAGGGAAAGAATTAACTGCTCCTTATGATTCTCAGGGAAAGGAGTCATCTGGAACAAGAGTCAGTACTTTTTCTCTAAAGCATCATACAGTAAACACTTCAGGCTTGTGGGCCAGTCTGTCACAACTATGGAATTCTGCCACTGTTGCATGGAAGCGGCCATAGACAATGCATAAATGAAGGTGATATTTTGAACCCAATCTATCCCACTACCATATCTGTCATTCAAATTAAGTCAGAAAAAGTGGTATTAGAATTTAAAAACCAATAACCGCTGCTTTCAGACTTAAAACTAAAGAAAATCAGCCAGAAGTTCATTATTTTCCTTTCCCTTAAAAGAAATAAAATTGAATGCAAGAACTCACCTGAACATAGAGTTCTCTGAGTTCATACTGAAATTTCTTGGGATCTGTGGTAACTGTTACTGGGCCAATTTCTGTGGAGATAAAAATGACATAGGTCAAAAATAGTGATCAATAGCGTTAAAGACTTTAATGTACTATGTCTGCAAATGTCTTTTCACTATGCACTACATGGTTATTTAACAATTAGAAATAGTCAGCAAAACAACAAAGACCACTTCTCAATTTATAGCAACCAAAGAATACCTTAAAATTTGCTGTAAATTATGCATACCTTAAAAAGTGGATTTTTAGCCTCAGAAAATGCAGAGATAGTAAAAAGGTCACAGGACAAAGAGTCTGGAGACCCCAGTTTCAGTCTCTTTTTACTCTCACCAGTGAGTGATATTAATTGGGCACCTACTTTGTTGTTGAAGTCTAAATGAATCACTTATCCATCTTTTAATTCTTCTTTCTCAACTATAAATTGTAAATTTGTCTGCAAATAAAAAATTTAATACTAAACAAAAACCAAATGACCCTTCCCTGTCTATCCCACAGGGTTTTTAAGAACTTGTAGAAGCAAAGATATGAGGATATTAAAAGTTCAGAAAACAGTCCCTATTGCTTCCTTCACCATGGCTGGTGTTGCTGCCCATCACTATCACCATTCTCCTAAGCTGGCTTTGACCACCATAATTATCTTTGGGGTCACTGACACCCTCATAACTGCCTTAATGTGCTGCACAAACCATTGTTTCAAGTGGAAACAGGTGAGGGGACCACTGCATTCCTTGGAACACCAAGATCTAAGTCAGGTGAAGAGAAAGAGCCCAGATACCAGTGTGGGTTAAATTGATTGATTGATTGATAGAACAATAGTGAGAAAGATATACATATACATAGATATATACAGCAGGTTTATAATAAACATTTTAATGTGCCAAGACCATTTTCTAAAAACAGAAAATCAACCTTTAAAATAGAAAAGCAGAAACTGGCCTTTACAGGTATCAATTACTTCCCCCAGGAAACATTCATATATTTAAGTAATAGTATTAAAATTCATCCAAGTATCATGTGTACAGACATATCACCTTAAGTTCCCAGGGTGGATGAAAATTTTTCTATTTTATCTAATGAAGATAACAGTACAAAATTATAAAAGTACTTAACATTTAGTTTTTATAAGACATTATCTAGCTTCAAATGCATACTGCTAGAAAAGGACTTTACAACTTCAAAGGCTAATAATTAATTAGCCAGGCCTTCTATAATGTGCTAAATGTGATATAAAAACAGACTTTTAGAATTTTAGAAATAAATGAGGTAAATTGGAAAGGAAGCACGATATGCCTGTCATAAGGCATGTAATTTTTCTTAGAAATTACATGAAAAAAATGTCACCATCCTTCACCAGATTAGACACCTTGCAGTATGCAAAAGGAATGGAGAGGCGATTGAAGAAACTGTGTGAAAATGCAAACATCTGCATTCTATACAGAGCAGAACAGTCACTGGCTGTGTAAAAGTCATGTCCTGAGTATATGGAAAATCGGAGAAGCCCACTCCCTCAAGATTAAACAAAGGCATACTTTGCAAAGGAATGCAAAACAGCAAAGAATATGCTAGACAGTTACACCCTGACATATAAATTGTCAGCAGCACTGTCAAGCCAAGCTTCTATGTTCCTCCATGGTATAATACTGAAGTAATTCTAGAATTCAAAACTCAAGAAGTAGAAAGAAATACAAAGAACACTAGAAAAAAAATTAATTATATGAAAATAAAAAGTACAGACATGCCAGAACATTCCCTATAATAATAATTTTTAAAATAACCCTGATATATGTCTGTTCTTCAATAGTGGAGATTAAGGGATGCTATTAAAATAGGAGGACTGATTCGCCTTCATTTAGTTATTGAGAGATTCAAATATCCACCTGTTTTCAACAAAGATAGGAAATATCTCCTGAAGCTCATTAATGTACATTTTTGCAAATCACACTGGACAGCTGAGGTAAAACTTCTATCAGTTATGAGCAATACTCAGGAGAGGTAAAGGCCCACTGAGCTGCCACATCCCTCCAGGTGTAAGCATCTTTTCAAACTCTTTTGAACTGAATGATATAACCATTTGGCAAAATCAGCCCTCCTCCCTCTCAGGACTTGTGTCCATTCCAGTCTTTCTCTTCATTTAACAGAGCCTTATGCCAGCTGTGTCATGAGCAATTTCCTCTTCTCTTCCTTTTTTCTCACGTTGGTTTCATCCCCTGTCAAGCCTTTGATGACATTCAACAGGTACAACTTTGTCTTCTCTTCCTTCCTGAACATGGTCCTCTATTGCTTATAAAATTAAATGGGAACCCTCCAAGGCATTTCAGGCCCTCTCTTCTATTTATCTAATCTTCCAACTTCGTCACACCCCTTAGCATGAAGCTACTGCTCTTCCTCATCCATGGCCATCACCATGTCCATGGCCATCTGCCCATACACCTCTTATTCTTTAAAGCCTGATTCAAGTCCTATCTTCTTGAATGTTTTGCCTTTTCTTCAATATGCTTTAATGTTGTTTGATGTCTGTATAATAAAGACATGGAAAGAATGAAGGTGAATAACATTTAGCAGAATGCAGGGACAATATCCTATTTTATTCAACCATCAATCTCCAAACAGAATCCTCAAGTTAGATGGGGCATTAAAGATCATTCTCTTATCTACAGACAAGAAAACTTGAGGTTCAGAGAAGATGACCCTGAAAGATTTTGGTAGTGAAGAGGTTAAGATATCTAGAAATATTTTCTACACTGAGCAACCTCCACACCTCACTAACATTTCCTCTTTTCCAAGATCTCCATTCTGTCAATGATTACATCACTATTAACTTTCTTCTTTCCTCTGGACCATAGGCAAGACAGACCATGTTAGGAGTGCCTAATTCGATGCACACAATATCTAGAATTCTTTATTGTCACATGCCTGGATATTATCTTTAATAGAACAAAGAAAATTATCTCTCTTGCCTAGTAGATATTATAATTAAAAACACAAAGAAACCTCACTAGAAAATTCCTTCTCTAATCTATTTAACAAACACACATTGATCATGGACTATATATGGCTGCCACCAGTAGCATAAGGACGACCAAACATGAACCCTGCCTTCAAAGTCCTGATGGATCTAGTGGAGAAAATAAAACTAATATGTAATTACAGTACAATACAATAAATGCATAAAGAGAAGTATGGAAAAGGTAGTGTGGGAGTACTAATTAACATAGAAAAAAATTTTTTTCAGAATGAACCATGGGGATTTCAAAAAGGAAATGAAAATTTAGGATTCCATATTAGAGAAAACAAAAACGTTCTTTATTAAAACTAATTTCTTTTTAAATTCTATATATCAAGTTTTCACGACAGCCCTGTATTTTATCAAATTACTATTACCTATAACTATCGATATTTGCAAGTACAATTCACAATACTTTGTAACATATAGTGGCTTCCTTTGAGCTTCACGACAACCTCATGAAGAAGTTAAAATACATACAATTATACAAAAAAACTGAAGGTTGGATGATAAGCCAAAGCCAACCAGTCCCTTTGAAGGCTACCACAATACTGTGTGCCTGCGACATGATGGCATCTACCAGATAATACTATGGCTGCCATTGCTTTTTTGTCTCCCTCACTTGACTGTCAGCCCAAGGAGATGAATTGTCTCAGTGTACCTATAATAGAGTCTCAGTAAATGTCTGAAGACGGGAAGAAGGGAGAGAAGGGAAAAAAAAGAATAAATGTTAAGCCCAGGCCTTCAGACCCTTTATTTTGTGCTCTTTTCATTTTACCATGGAGCCTCCACGCTATAGGTAAGACCACGCTGCATGATCAGCATGATGACAATGACTACTCAACTGAGAAAGTCTTCAGTTTACTCTTTTAACCAAATGTTTTGCTCTTTAATCAAGTTCTTGATGCAGATAATCAATAGATACAATTTTCCACATATAGCTTATCTTAAAAAGCAAAAGAACATTAAGCTAACATGTTATTAAAAATATAAGGAGTATGTCACGCTTCAGAATACTACTTTTGATTTAAAAAAATAACTGTCTGAGACTCTTAAAAAAGCCTTTCCTCTTCTCATTAATTGTGTTATTTCCTGTTTCCTAGGGATTTATCAGATGGGTTGGATTTATTTCCAACATCTCAGCCATTGTTCTCTTAACCCGAGTTGCTGGATTGAATTTGAGAAAATAGTGGAAAGAAGTTCACAGTGTAATATTTTCTTTCACTGCTTCACTTGGCAAGATCGATATCCAGTTCCTCACTTCCTTTTTCCTTTCTACTAACAGATTTCTGATCCTTATAGTTTTTCTTTACTCAAAGTGGCTCCTTGATAATAAGAGGAGTATTTACTGCTGCTTGCTGGGGTCTCAATACTATCTGTGAATGATTTGATAACAATGTTCACAATTTCCTTGCTTTTTTGAAAAAAATTATGTAGTTCTTGGCTTTATATTTATAGTTATACATAAATATGTGAAAAGTTAAAATGAAAACCCTTAAGCTGCATTATAAATTAATATTTGCAAAGCACTGTAAAAGAACAAAAGAAATATATAAATCACAGGGCTTGCCATAATGGAAATTTAAATATAGTTGAAAACTTAAAAAAACAGCAAGGTATGAAAAATTAAACAGTTTAATCTAGCATCAGAGAAGCGCAAGTGATATAGATACAGAGGGACAGCAAATTTCTTCAGTGTCCAGAGAAAGACCCCCGAGCTCTAGGGAAATATACAGTGAAGGTATCAGGGAGAAGATGTGGTACGGCACTTGAAGAGAACACTGGACACAGAGGGTGACGTCAGAGCAAAGAAATTCCAGGCACTGTGATATGGCCTATTCAAAATGCCTTCCATGAGCTGGATCTCAACACATTCCACTTTGTAAAAATTCCACTCTTAGTCAATAATTTTACACAAATCAATGATGTCTTCTATGTGCAAAGTTCCTAATATAAATATATACATATTCAAAATATTAATATTGTTTACATGAAAATTAATAAATTATGTTTCTTGCCTTGGGATGGTACAGAAAATCAGATTAATAACTATATTTACTTTCACTGTTTTCAGTTGAATCTACGATACACTCTTTCCAGATTTCTCTCTCCTCACTTAATTATAATGTTGCTGTCCAGCACCATTTTTAAATGATTTGCATCTAAACCACAAAAACAAAACTGTTTCCTGACTTTGAGCTGAGCCAATGCCAAGTATATTTCAGGCCTCATTTAATTGAGCACATGCCTACTCACATTAGAAGAGGTAATTTTCAAGACCACTTAAAGGCCCTTAATGATTATTTTGACACGAAGTGATGTACTTGGTGTGTTTTATAAAATCTGAGTCAAAGATGAATTCATGTACAGCATGTTATCTAATACTGATTACATAGCATTCTGATTTAATTTCCAAAAAGATTATTCATTTAACAGTGAGTTGTATAACCTTAAACGTATGCACTTAGCAACACTGCAGATAATATATGTATAATGAAAGGCTCATTTCACTTGGACTGAACAGGATATAGAAAAAGTCATGAACATGAATTCCGTAATGTTTCACAGCTGTTTAGAGGAGGAAGCAAAGAAGAATGCCTTAATAATTGACAGTCCTCACAGGACTGTGAGGTATACTGAGTAGGATGTTATTGCTTAGACTGGACTTTGGCCAGGGCTCCAGCAAGCATTCTTACAACAACAGCCGTGGGATTTTTAATGGCCAACAAAATTCAGACGCTCAGTTTCACCTGTAATACTAAAAATGGCATTTTTTGTTTTTTGAGCAAAGATGTTGCTGATTATACGGATCTGAAAATGAAAACTCCAAGATAACAAATTCTTTTTTAAATACATCTTTATTGGAGTACAACTGCTTCACCATACTGTGTTAGTTTCTGTTACAAAACAAAGCAAATCAGCCATATGCATACACATGTCCCCATATCCCCTCCCTCTTGAGCCTCCCCCTCCCATCCTCCCTATCCCACCCCTCTAGGTCATCGCGAAGCACCGAGCCCATCTCCCTGTGCTCTGCTGCTGCTTCCCACCAGCCAACTATTTTACATTCGGTAGTGTATATATGTCGATGCTACTCTCACTTCGCCCCAGCTTCGCCCTCCCACCCCATGTCAAGAATTCCATTCTCTATGTCTACCTCTTTATTCCTGCCCTGCAACTAGGTTCATCAGTACCATTCGTTTTTTTTAGATTCCATATATATGTATTAGCATACGGTATTTGTTTTTCTCTTTCTGACTTACGTCACTCTGTGTGACAGTCTCTAGGTCCATCCACCTCACTACAAATAACTCAATTTCGTTTCTTTTTATGACTAATATTCCATTGTATATATGTGCCACATCTTCTTTATCCATTCGTCTGTCGATGGACATTCAGGTTGGTTCCATATCCTCGCTATTGTAAACAGTGCTGCCGTGAACATTGTGGTGCATGTCTATTTTTGAATTAAGGTTTTCTCAGGGTATATGCCCAGTAGTGGGATTGCTGGGTCATATGGTATTTCTATTTTTAGTTTTTTAAGGAACCTCCATACTGTTTTCCATAGTGGTTATATCAATTTACATTCCCACCAACACTGCAAGAGGGTTCCCTTTTCACCACACCCTTTCCAGCATTTATTGTTTCTAGCGTTTTTGATAATGGCCATTCTGACTGGCATGAGGTAATAACGTCATTGTAGTTTTGATTTGCATTTCTCTAATATTTAGTGATGTTGAGCAGCTTTTCATGTGTTTCTTGGCCATCTGTATGTCTTCTTTGGAGAAATGTCTATATAGGTCTTCCGCCCATTTTTTAACTGGATTGTTTGTTTTTTTGATATTGAGCTCCATGAGCTGTTTGTATATTTTGGAGATTAATCCTTTGTCTGTTGTTTCATTTGCAAATATTTTCTCCCATTCTGAGGGTTGTCTTTTTGTCTTTTTTATGGTTTCCTCTGCTGGGCAAAAGCTTTTAAGTTTAATTAAGTCCCATTTGTTTATTTTTGTTCTTATTTCTGTTACTCTAGGAGATGGGTCAAAAATGATCTTGCTGTGGTTTATGTCAAAGAGTGTTTTTCCTATGTTTTCCTCTAACAGTTTTATAGTGTCTGGTCTTACATTTAAGTCTTTAATCCATTTGGAGTTTAAGATAAACTCCAGAAAAAGATATCACAAAAAAAGAAAATTATAGACCAGTATCACTGATGAACATAGATGCAAAAATCCTGAGCAAAACACTAGCAAACAGAATCCAACAGCACATTAAAAGGATCATACACCATGATCAAGTGGGGTTTATCCCAGGGATGCAAGAATTCTTCAGTATAAGCAAATCAATCAATGTGATACACCATATTAACAAATTGAAGAATAAAAACCATATGATCATCTCAATAGATGCAGAAAAAGCTTTCGACAAAATTCAACACCATTTATGATAAAAACTCTCCAGAAAATGGGCATAAAGGGAACCTACCTCAACATAATAAAGGCCATAAATGACAAACCCACAGCAAGCATCATATTCAATAGTGAAAAACTGAAAGCACTTCCACTAGGATCAGGAACAAGACAGGATGTCCGCTCTCGCCACTCTTATTCAACATAGTTTTGGAAGTCCTAGCCATGACAATCAGAGAAGAAATAAACGGAATACAATTTGGAAAAGAAGTAAAACTGTCACCGTTTGCAGGTGACATGATACTATACATAGAAAATCCTGAAGATGCCACCAAAAAACTAATAGAACTAATCAATGAATCTGGTAAGGTTGCAGCATACAAAATTAATGTACAGAAATCTCTGACATTCCTATACACCAACAACGAAAAATCAGAAAGAAAAATTAAGGAAACACTCCCATTCACCACTGCAACAAAAAGAATAAAATACCTAGGAATAAACCTGCCTAAGGAGGTGAAAGACTTGTACTCAGAAAACTATAAAACACTGATGAAAGAAATCAAAGATGACATAAACAGATGGAGAAATATACCATGTTCTTCGACTGGAAGAATCAATATTGTGAAAATGACTATACTGCCCAAAGCAATCTACAGATTCAATGCAATCCCTATCAAACCATCAATGGCATTCTTCACAGAATTAGAACAAAAAATCTTACAATTCATATGGAAACACAAAAGACCCCAAATAGCCACAGCAATCTTGAGAAAGAAAAACGGAGCTGGAGGAATCAGACTCCCAGACTTCAAACTTTACCACAAAGCTACAGTAATCAAGACAGCATGGTACTGGCACAAAAACAGAAATACAAATCAGTGGTACAGCATACACTGCCCAGAGATAAACCCCTGCACATATGGGCACCTAATTTATGACAAAGGAGGCAAGAACATACAATGGACAAAAGACAGCCTCTTCAATAAGTGGTGCTGGGAAAACTGGACAGCTACATGTAGAAGAATGAAATTAGAACACTACCTAACACCAAACACTAAAATGGCATTTTAACATCAAAATATATCCAAGTATTGACAAGGTATACTCAGATAATAAAACATATAATATTTTAAGTCATGCTATTTAATCAAATTTAACTAACAAGCTTTCCAATGTGATCAAGATACTCTGAAAGCAAACAAGAAGAAAATTAATACTATTTTCCAGAACATTTTTAAATTTAGATATGATATTCTTATAGGAGACTGTGTTTAAAACTTTAAAATGAAAAATATTAGAATTCATTTCAAAGTTTTAATTGTTCTCTTAGACAATTCTTTAGCATTAATAGTCTTCCAAATAAAAGTAAACATTGGGGGGGATAAAGAAAAGAAAAACTATAAAAGGAGCAGTAAAATGTTTTTGAAAAAGAAAATAATATGCTTGAAAATCCTTAGAAAAGAATCATTAATATTGCTGAAATTTCCACATGTTAGGAAAACACACTTAACTTCAGCCCTGATTGTTCCCACAACTAAACAAATACATGCAGTCCTTTGATCACGTTTTCAGGGAAAATACAATTCAGTGGTCCAAAACCATATTTACGAAGTAAACACTTTATTTGCAAACAATGAGAATCAGAGGCATGGCAAAATATAGATGATTTTCATGTGTCTGTATATATGTTATAATATGTGTATGCTTTTCCCTAAATACTTGCATTCATTCATTCATTCAACAAACAGGCACTCTATCCTTAAGCTTGGTTCAAATAGGCAGGAGAAAGCAAATACATTTAAAGAGTGGGGTCTTGAGTATAAGAGAGTCAGAAGTATCTGGGTGTACCTTATAAACAAAGAGGTGGCTGAATGGACTTGTGACCGGTACAGTTGTACCAGGCCCTACTCTCAAAAGAACCCCTGCTTTGGGGTTTAATGCTTTGCAGTCACTGTCTTGAAATAATTTTATGTCTGAATTTATGTTTCGTAAAGCAAACTTCAATGGGAAGATGTTAACATGTACTCCAAGTTTTTAGCCTCATCTCATACATGGTCCTGCCCCTATCACCTTCTGGGGACAGGTTCTCAGCCACCTGTTCACCCACCCTCATATGCCCCCAGCCATACCCAGCACCCCAGTCCCTGCTTCTGCCATCTGCCCCAGTGAGGACCTGGATGTGAGGATTGGGAGGGTTAGGATGAGGGCACTCAAGTGCTGGCCAAGGTTAGAGGCCAAGTCTTAGCCTCTCAGCTGGGACAAGCCTTTTAATGAACTCCCAATTCATATGCCAGGCACTTCCCAGCACCAAGGTTTAAAGATCTCTGGGGGTCATCTGTCTGCCAAGAGTTGAGGCAATGGGGCCAGAGACGGAGGAGATATCTGGCTCAACTTCACCAGACCCTGCTTCCAGCTTGAGCACAGTGCTTGGGTCCCAATGGCAGGAGGGGGAATCTGACAGCCTTCATTCCTAGGTGGGACCCCAGGGACCAGAGGGGCCAGTGTGGGTCTGCACTTGAACCACAGGTATCCTGCTACCCAGGGGCGCTCCCTTCGCAGGAGCCATGCCAGGAGGATCTTCTCTTCCTCCTTGCAACCCTTTGTAGCCTAGCTTAAACGACTAAGCGAATTTTACCATCCATCTTTATTTTGTGCAATGTCACTATTAGATGCAAATATCAGAGCATTTGACTATTAGGTAGATTTACCCAAATTATACAATTTGTATTTCACGGCTGATACCAGATGGTGCCTCCAGCTTTCCAGAAGAGACACACAAGTCAGATTTGGGAAGGTTGAAGGAGGAACCATTCATTTATAATCCCAGCAACAGGATGAATGTTCCAGGTTTATCATGACATTGAATTAAATAGTACTCCTTATTGAAAAACATAAAGGATTTTTTAAATGAAAAAAGACCACGGTTACATAAAAGAAAGCTAAATATTAAAATGTTATTCTGCCAAGTTAATTTATGGATTTAATACATTAAAAATCTCAAAAACAATATTTTTTGGCTTATGTTTTAGAATACTTAGCAACAATATTCCTAAGTTTATTCTGAACAGCACATGGGCAATCATATCAATGAAAACTGGCCAAAAAAACTATAAACAGGACATCTTAAGCATGAATAACTAAGAGGATAGAAGTGTTGACATACAAATAAATATGTAATAAGTAGAAAAGAATTAATAATTATATACAAACTAGCATCTGAAGACAAGATGCATAAAGTAAGATTATTTATTTTAAAAATATTTATCTCTAATTCATATTTTACAGTATCTAGTAAAAATAAGCTCCAAAGGGTTAAATGGTTCAATATAACCATTGTAATTATTTCAACTGAATATAAATTAGAATATATATCAGATATATATAGAAAAATAACATTCTCCTTTTCAAAGTAATAGAAGAAATCACAAGGGGAAATACTGACAGATATGAATATATAAAAATTAAGTAAAAATTAAAATCTAAAAAAGATATAAAGCCAGATTTGCCAACATTTATGTCATCAATTAAAATAAATTAAAATCTATACTATCTGAAGAGATCAAATTTTTACAAAAAAAATAATAAAGTACCAATCACTAAATGAAAGGAAAATTCATTAAAAGAAGGATAACAACAAAAAAAAAAGACCAGAAACAAACGATCATATTTAGTTATAGCAAAAGAGAGTGAACTGCAGCAAATCTGAAGTATCTTGTAAGAAAGAAAATGATTTTAATATTTTCACTCAAACCAGTATCATAGTAAACCTGCAATACTGGTACGGTTGTTAAGATTATAAGTGGCTGTAACTTTTGTGAAATTCACTGTAGTTATGTGTATGACACGATTATAGGTATGATAAGTCTTAAAAGTATCTTGTGATAAAGTCATTTCCCGCTTTGTTATAATCCGCTGAAAATAGATACTGATATTATTAGGATATCAATAATGTCAAAATAGAGAAATGATTATAAACATGATTCTCTAAATAATATTACGCAGCAATTAAACTACTGTTCCATGTAGAAACACAAGTGAATGTTCATCTTACAACATTAAAAAGCAAAACATAGAATTATAGGTACCTTGATTGCAACCATCTTGATTGCAACAAAGACACAGACGCATAAAAACAAATTCTGAAAGGTCACACCACAGTAAAAATTGATTCTTGGAATAAGTGGAGTGATGATTGCTTTTTTCTTTCTTCAAATTTTTCAAATTATATGTACTTGTAATTTAAGGAGAAAGAGAAGAATTTCACTTGATCACAGACAAGTATGAGGTTTTGTTCATAAATTCTGGCTGACTGTGGTTCTTAATTGGTTTAAATTGGTCACTGGAGAAAAGAGGCAAAAATATTTTTCAGCATCGGGCAACATATCCAGAAAAGCATTGATTTGAGACATTATCTGTTAATGTTGTGAGGCAAAATATTTTAACTATTTAGAATCTAACCAGAACAGTCATTGTCTGGATATGGTATTCTTTTCTAATCTTCTCACTTCCAGCTTCCAGCTTTCTTTCAAACGCCCAACTCTTGACAATGTCATCTTCCTACTGTTAGTTAGTCTTTATTGAATATACAAAGAATTCCTTTTGATTGGATGAAATAAAACACTTGTAACACGGAAGCTCAATCACAGTCACATTTTGTTTCTCTTCTGCTTATTACTGACTTTTTTCTCTACACACTCTTGCAATGACGTGTGTTCATATACACATGTGTGTCTTCTGTTTTGCTTTTTTTCTCTTCATAGAAAAAATATGGGAAATAGGAAATACCCAGTATAATTGTAAATACTGAACATGAAACCAAATCATCACTGTGAATATGCATTTTAAATTTAAATACCTCTCCTACTGGGAAGAAGTTCACAGTATTCATCTTTTTTTTTTTTTTTCTTTTTGCGGTACACGAGCCTCTCACTGTTGTGGCCTCTCCCGCTGCGGAGCACAGGTTCCGGACGCGCAGGCCCAGCGGCCATGGCTCACGGGCCCAGCCACTCCGCGGCATGTGGGATCTTCCCGGACCGGGTCACGAGCCCGTATCCCCTGCATCGGCAGGCGGACTCTCAACCACTGCGCCACCAGGGAAGCCCCCAGAGTATTCATCTTAGTTGGTAACTAAAAGCATCCCAGATTTGGAAGTTACTATAGTCTAAAGGAATGAAGTTAATTTACTATGTGCCATTGTGAATAGACTCCAAAGGCATTTTCAACTCAAGACAAACCCGTGCATCGTGCCCGTACCTGGTAAGAGGAAAGCATCCACATAGGAGCCACCTCACTTTTCCTCCCACATCACCAGCGCACTACTGCATTAGCAAGGAGAGGGATGTCCCCATAGATACCAAGAGGCTGTGGCACATATCCACATCAAGGACAAGAGACACTCTGTGGCATTTCTCTTGTATCACAGTGATCAGTCCTTTCTTACCATTCAGGGTTTCAATACCTCTGCTCCAAGCTCCCATGCTTCCCTATTTTACTCTGAAGGACATTCCTATTAACCAATTATATCAAGCCTTCTCTTTAAAACTTGAACTGCAAAAGGCAGGAGTTGTTTCCTTTTCGTACTACATTCCTCAAACCAAAATAATTAATATGTTTTACAGACATCCATTAATAAAAATTAGCAGAGACACTGAGAGGGAGATTTGGCCAAGTGAAATTCCCAACCAAACTGATTAATAATAGTGCTTAGATGCGTGCTGATCCAGACACCACCAGAAAATCTACATAGTCTAGATGAAAAGTGACATTGGATTTGGGAAACTGTCCGCTCGCATGGCCCTCATTTACTAAATGTTTGACCTAAGAGTCAGTCGGTTGTCTTTCTTAAGAGCTCAGGCACTGGAATCAAAACTACCTGGGTTAGAAGCAAGGCTCTGCCACATAACAGTTTTTTGGTTTTGTTTTTAATTTTTATCCAGTTCCTAAATCTCAATGGCTTTCAGTTTCCCCATCTATAAAGTGGGGAAAATAATCATAGCTACACCACTGTGTTGTCGTGAGAGTTTAATCAGGATAGCATGCATGATGCAATGCTTGGAATGGATTAAACACGCTAACTCTGCTATTGCTACTGCTGCTACCGCCAGTAATTTTCATGACAATGTAAAATACATTATGTTATGTACTATGATTGGTTATATAAAAATCTACTATAATATAAGGAACAAATTCAGTCTTGGAGTTTAGAAAAACATAATACTTTTCTTGTGCTTATCACTGCTTAAGATGATTTAATGAATTTGAATTTCCAACTCAAATCGCATTAGTTAAGTAAGGTGTGTTGTTTTTTTTTTAAGGTACATTCTTATCAAGCCATGCCTCCTAAAAAAACTTCTTATTTTTACCTTGCATCAGATGAAAAATGTCAAACTTTTAGACAAATAAAACTCTTGCTGGCCTTTGGAGATAACAAAACAACATATCTCATACCTGTCATTAAATCAGATCTCAGAATCTGAAGTTACATGATCAAGCATTTCAAAAATATGTTTGATCTTTAATTTCCACTTCTCTGATACTTAAAAATATTAATCCCCAAACAGGATTGAGATAAGAACAGCATTTATCAAAGAGAAAACAGGTATCTGATTTAGGGTTGCTAATGAATATAAGAAAATACTACTGTCAAGTTCTATTTTCTATTCACTCTTCCCAAAGTAATGTAGAAAAATGTCCCCCTCTACACCTTTGTTTATATTTTTTCTATATAGGAGACTGTTCTCTCCCTTATCAAACTTTTCTTTAAGATTTAATTCAGGTCCCAACTTGTTTGGAACAAATTCCTGAGTGTTTCAATCCTTAGAGGTCACTCCTCTGAATTCTTTTAATGACATATCTCAACTGTTAAGTATTTACCCAATGTGGTAAATGTCCTCTAAAACGGCCTCCAATGACCCCCACTACCTGATACTCACACCCTTGTGTAATCGCCTCTCCTTAAGAATGGGTTGAACCTAATAACTTGCTTCTAATGAAGAGAACAGGGCAAAAGTGATGGGATGTCACCCACCACTGGGATTAGGTTGCAAAGAGACTATGGCTTCTGTCTTGCATGTACTCTCTTGCTCTCTGATGGAAATTACCCATATAAGCTTCCCTATTATCCTATGGAGAGGTTCACGTGGCAAGGACAGAGGGCATCCCCTGGCCAACAGCCAGCAAGTAACTCAATCCTGACAACAGCCATGTGAGTAACAAAGTGGACCTTCTCCAGTCAAGCCATGCAATGACCACAGACTCAGTTAGTGCCTTAATTGTAGACTTGTGGGAGACCCTGAATCAGGGGACCCAGCTACATTTTACTGGGATTCCTGACTCCCAAAAAGTATGATTTAATAACTGTTTGTTATGTTACAACACTAAGGTTTGGAATAATTTTCCATGCAGCAATAGATTCATTTAACTCCATATTCAGTCTCCATAGCTAGATTATAACTTCTCTGATGACAGCAACTGTGATATTTTGAATCTCCATCATTTGGACAGTGACCTTCACTGTGTGATGATGGTAAAGTTACAGAAATACTTAGACAACAATTTTGAACAATATATACAAGTATTACTTTAAAAGTCACTATAAATTGCAGTATCTTCAGAAATCTGTAATTTAATTTGCAAAACAGAGAAAATATAAACATATGTATGTATATATGCATGTGTTTATAATAAGTAAATGCCCACAACAGAAACAGATCATAAATGACCAAATTTAGAAGAGGCAAAGAAGTAATAATTAAGGAAATGAAAAGTGTGATATCTGGAAAATCAGAAAACAGTATGGCTATCTGAAAAATATTTAAGAAAAAAATACTAAGCATTACAAAATCTCTTAAAACTACGGCATTTAATCCTAAAAATTAAAGAAACAGTGAACATTAATAGAAACGATGTCATTCATACATTATCTCTAATGGTGCCTATGAATTTCATCATGATCATTAAAGCAATAAAGTTAGGTGGATGAATTAAGCAAAGAAAATTCAAAGAAACTGAAATTGAATTCAAGACTCTAAAGAAGTTATTAATAAAGCATTCACTCTGACAAGAATAAATGGACAAAAATTTAAGCTCTCTTCTGGCAAACACTCTTCTTCCAACACTTTTTAATTCAATAAATCATCTTTCAGTCCCTACTAGGTAATCATACCCCATGCCTGAAGCTGACCACCGGAAGCCTGGTAAAACAGTTCATATTGCAGCCCAATTGCTTTGTGAATTTGTGATGTTTTAATTCTGTAAATCTCAACTCACCTATCAAGTTTACTGTAAAAAAGCTGAATATGTTTGGCACAGGTCATAAGGAAGAAAGTTTAGAAGGCATATTTCGGAGATGGAATACAACAGACTAGCATAGAACAGAATTGTGAAGTGCACTGTTCTTAGTGCAAGGGAACCAACTGTGGAGGACACAGAAGTGATCTCCTTCCCCGTGGATTTCACAGTATGAGAGAGAAAATGGACACTAAAACAAGTAAACAAGCAAAGAGGAAAAAAAATAGCAACAGGTTGGAATAAGTGTTGTGATGGAAATAAGCAGGCTATGGGACAAATAATGGGCAGAGGGGCTGCTTAATAGTACAGCATCAAGGAAGACCTCTTTCATTTCCTTTGTGCAAAACGAATGTCCATAATCTTTGTCCATTTTTATACTGGGCTGTTGCTCTTTTTGTGTCAATCTGTGAACGGTGTTTATATTAAGTAAATTAGGTTTTGTCTGTGACATCAGTTGTGAAGTTTTTTCTACCTCGATGTCTCTTGTGGCAATTTTGGTCATGTAGAAATAGTTTTCTTTTATGTAGTGATAAAATTTATTACTCTTTTCCCTATGGTTCTTGGTTTTTATCATAGTTGGGAAAACTTTCTTCATGCTGAAGTTATATAGAGTTCTCCTATGATGTCTTCTAGTCCTTTTAAGGTTTATGTTTTAGATTTACATCTATGGTCCATTTGAAGTTTCTGCGGGTGTAAGCTATGAAGTATGGATCCACTTCTCTTCCAGATGGCTACCCTGTTGGCTCATCATTATTTATTGAAAAATCAATTTTTCCCTACTGATATTATATGCCACTACAATTCATGTATGTATTCTACATTTTTTTCCATTGATCTTTTGCTTCATGCCCAGAACCAAATTGTCTTAAAAACTGAGGCATGTTTTAATCTCAGGTGGGGCTAATTTCCACATCATCACTCTCCTTTTGCTGAATTTTCCTAGCTATTGGTGCTTATGTATTTTCTATAACAAGATCAGCCTATCTTGGTCCAAAAACATCCTGTAGGTATTTTTGTGTATGTCACATAAATTTATAGAATGAATTAGGAGAAACTGACAAGATGCTGAGATTTTCCATGGTGTATTATTCCAATTATTAAAGTATTCTTTCGGGAATATTAGAAGCTTTTTATAGGGTTTTTTCCATACAGAAGTTTGCATATTTCTTAAGTTTATTGCTATTTCATGTATACTCTTTGATGTCGAAAATCAGGGGTCTTCCTTCCATTACCTCTTCTAAATGTAACTTTGCATATCGAAAAGCTACTAATTTTGTATATTAATTTATTTTTTACCACTGTTTAGATCTTTTTTTACTCTTTGTAAGAATTTTCAGCTGATTCTTTTGGTTTTCCAGGTATACAATCATATAAGCTGCAAATGATTTTCTATTTTTATATCTCTAATTTCTTCCTCTGTCTAATTGAATTGGTTAGTACTCCAGAACAATGTTAAATAACAGTTGTGATAATGAACATCATTGTCCGGTTCTAAAATTAGCAAGAGGGCTTCCCTGGTGGTGCAGTGGTTGGGAGTCCGCCTGCCGATGCAGGGGGCGCGGGTTTGTGCCCCAGTCTGGGAGGATCCGGCGTGCCGCGGAGCGGCTGGGCCCGCGAGCCGTGGCCACTGGGCCTGCGTGTCCGGAGCCTGTGCTCCGCGGCGGGGGAGGCCACAGCAGTGAGGGGCCCGCGTACCGCAAAAAAAAAAAAAAAAAAAAATTTAAAATTAGCAAGAATATTTCTAGTCTTTCCACATTATGTATGATACTGGATTTGGGATTAAAATATACATATGTTATCATATTAAGAAAATATTATCTAGTCACAATTACATTAGAGATTTTTCTTTTTGGCGTTAATTATAAACATTACATTTTGTTGCTTTTTCATGTGTATGAATATAATCATGTGCTTTTCTCCTTAAATGTAATGTTAATAGATTTCCTTTTATTGAACCATTATTATATCCCTGAAATAAACCCCCTTAACCAGGATGTTTTATTCTTTTAATGTGTGCTAGATTCTGTTAACATTTTATTTAGGATTTTTGTGTAGTTATTTGCATGAATACCAATGATGTAAAGTTTTCTTTTAATTGTAACCTTTATTAAATTTTAATGTGAATATCATGCTCATATTATTTTAAAAATTGATAAATTTTTCCTGTTCCCTGAAATAGTTTAAATATCACTGACATTAGGTTTTAAAGGGTTTGGTAGAATTCCCTTGTGAAATCATCAGGATCTAGTGCTTTTATTGATGCGGGTACTATATATTTCTCCATCCTCCTCACCCCCCCAACTTAATATGTCTGTCTTTATTTTCTACATATTTTGGAGTCTTTTAGTAAATTATCTATCTTGAGATAATTTAACCACTTTAACCACTTTATGCAGTTTTTCAAATTACTCATCTAGAGTTTAGAAAACAAAATCTCTTAAGGCTTAAATTTGCTGCATTTTGAGGTATTTTCCCTATTATCCTTTCTTACATTATGTATTTTTGCCCTCTACATTTTTTGTAATTTCATTAGCTAATATTTTAGTTTTCCCAAAGAAAATCTACTTCTATTCATCTCTTATCTAATTCATTTATTTCTGCTTTTATGTTTTTTAATTGTATCCTCTTACTTTGCATAGATTGATTTTGTTGTTTTCTTCCAGCTTCCTAACCTACTACTCAAAGTAGCAAATGTATACTTTTTCTTCTGGGAGTTATTTATCTACATATCATAGATACTGATAGGGTGTATTTTTATTATACTTATTTTCTATATTTTAACAATTTTAGTTTGGATTTCCTTTTTTTTTGGTGGTACGCGGGCCTCTCACTGTTGTGGCCTCTCCCGTTGTGGAGCACAGGCTCAGGACACGCAGGCTCAGCGGCCATGGCTCACAGGCCCAGCCATTCCGCGGCATGTGGGATCTTCCCGGACCGGGGCACGAACCTGCATCCCCTGCATCGGCAGGCGGACTCTCAACCACTGCGCCACCAGGGAAGCCCTGGATTTCCTTTTTGACATGACTTTGAGACAAAGATTTTCTAATTTGATGAATTCTTTTAAATTTTATTCTCTTATTAATTTCTAGTTTTATTGTATTATTATTAGTGCAATTTTCCTTGTAGTACTGTAAATGTTTCGTTTTTGTTAACATTCCATGCTCACTTGGGAAGAAGACATATTCTCTGTTTTAAGAAAACATAGTTTTTATACATCAATTAGATCCATCTTATTAATTATATTAACTAGGTCTTATAGATTTACATAGTTTGGGCCACTTGGTCTGTCATGAACTATGGAAGAAAATCAAGGCTCCTCATTCTAAACTGCTTATATTTCTTCCCTTAACATTACTTTGTTTTATGAATGGTACATAGATATATTTCACTGTTATATCTTCACTATGAATGCTTCAACCCTTTATAAAGTATTATTTTATCTTGTTTAACATTATAGAGTGTTCTTTTTATTTCATTTTAGGTTAATTTGACTTAAAGTAAAACTTTCCTTATATCGTCCAGATCATAACCCTAGCTAGCTTTTAATTTGCATTTGAAATAAATGTACTTATTTTACCTGCCATTCTCTTTCCCTCTACTGTCCCACTTTTGTAAGGTTTATTATTTCTACTGTCAGCACAACTAACATTATAGTCTATTTTGTTGCTCTAATCCCCATATTTGCTCTACTGTTAAAGAGTTATGTGGATCTAGTGCTCCTGGCTAGTACTTTTGCTGTAGTTTTTTCAGACATCTTAAAAATTCCTGAAGACATTTCATGGGAACAATATTCCCTGAGTTGCGCATGTTCAAAATTGTTTACTATGCTTTTGTACTTTAACAACAATTTGGCTGGCTATAAAATTCTTGAGTCACACTCTTTATCTGAAGATTCTGTAGATGTTGCTCCACTCTCTAGCACTGAACATGTTATAGAACAGCTTAAGGTCACATTAATCCTTTCCTTCTACAAGTGACTTTTTTCTTGGCCACCCAAAGGATTCTTTCACTATGTTCAATGTTAAGCAATTTAATGTGGATGTTTTTACATGGATGGCTGTGGGGCAACTTCCATTGGGCTTGATATGTTTTTTAACATGTAAATGCAAGTCTTTTTTAATTTATGGAAGTTCATTTAATTTATATCTTTCATTTTGTCACATAATTTGTTTTATTTATTAGCAACTCCAGTAATATGCATGATTGACTTCCTTTGCCTGTATTCTATAGCTATCATTTTATCTCTAATCTTTTTGAACTCTTTTTATATTTGCTTCCTCTTGCTCACTTTTCTCACATCCATCCTCTAGATTTTTGCTATGTTTCAGCAGTGTTATTTCTTATTTTCCTGCCAACTTTACCTTTATTTCTGTGATGGTTTTATTTCACTCTTCTATTTCTTTCTTGAGCCTCCTCACTATTCACCTACCATCTCTTTTCTGAGTTCTTGTATTTTTCAGTAGCAGTAACCCTACAGAGAGACATTTATTTCCTTAAGGTTTTGTTTTGCTTTATTTTTAAATTTATGGCACAATGTTCAAGAACAATTTTTGTCTCTTTCATGGCTACATTGTTTTCTTTGGTTTTGTTTTCTCATGATCTTTCCTTACCTAGCTTTTGGTTTTCCTCTTCACTTCCTCATATCTTCCTTGTGATTTTCTTTAAAAAAAATCTTGGGCTGGTTCTTTTTTGTATCATAGTAGTAACACTGGTACTTTTTTTCTGTACCAGCTGTTTGCTGGAGATTCATGTGGGGAAGGAACCAGGGACATGTTCCAGGATAATAGCACTTTCTCTCCTGATAAAGGATTTTGTTTGTATATTTATTTGCTCTTTACATTTCCTCAGCCAATGGACATGGCAGCTGTGGCAGTTTTCTTAACTCAGCATTCTTTTCTCCACTGCAACAGAAACTGCCTGTTTGCTGAACTATTCCCTGTATTTTCTTATGATTAACCCATCTTCACTGCTGAGAACCAAACCAAACCAAAGGGTCTGAGAAAGCCCTTGCTATCTGCTGGTTCACCCCATGTGCGCTGTTATAAAAACAGAGGTCAAGCGTTGCACCTCAGTATGTGTCCCCCTTCTTCAAAAATGGTCCTCTTCCAGAGCATCGGCTGCATTCTGTCTCCATTCTGTTCCATTTCCACATCCTACTGTACAGTGTCCATAGCTTTGGGTAGAAATTCATTTTGGGGGGTATCTGGGGTTTTAGTAGTCTCCTAGTTTCACCAAAAATGGTTCTTTACATTTTTGTTTCTCTTTCACCTTCTGGTTTTGGATAATTTCTGGGAAGAGGATGGAATAATGTGATTGTAAACTACCACATTCAAATCAGAGGTCCAATCCTAAATTCTTTAATTTTTAGTCTTAACAATTGAACATTCTCGGACTTCCCTGGTGGCACAGTGGTTAAGAATCCGCCTGCCAATGCAGGGGACACGGGTTCGAGCCTTAGTCCAGGAAGATCCCACGGGCTGCGGAGCAACTAAGCCCCTGCGCCACAACTACTGAGCCTGTGCTCTAGAGCCCGAGAGTCACAACTACTGAGCCCATGTGACACAACTACTGAAGCCTGTGCACCTAGCGCCTGTGTTCTGCAACAAGAGAAGCCACCGCAATGAGAAGCCCGTGCACTGCAACGAAGAGTAGCCCCCACTCGCCACAACTAGAGAAAGCCCACATGCAGCAACAAAGACCCAATGCAGCCAAAAATAAATATATAAATAAATAAAAATTAAAAAAAAAAATTGAACATTCTCAAAATCCACCCATTTTATATGGTTAGGAATTGAGTTGGAAGTACTAAGAAATAATAATAGCCATCTGCTTTGTATCTGGCACTGGGCATACACATACATTTATTTTATTCTGTAGTCCTTAAAACAGCCCTGCAAATGAGGTATTATTATCTTCATCTCACAAATGAATAGCGGAGCCCAGATTTCAACCTGGATCTATCTGACTCTAAAGCCCACATTCTTTACTCCAAACCACACACAAATAAATTCTTTTTCTCTAAAGATAATTTTTACATGTTTAATTGTTGTGGAAACAAAGGAGTTCAGATTGATTAGATTATGGCATTATTTCCTTGTTCTGGAAATTAAATTTCTTTAGCCTCCTCCAAATACTTTTTTAAACCACTGGTTACATATAGAAGGAAAAATTTTAGAACGTAAATGGTTGCATGCTATCGAACAAGGACTGGACTTCCTAAACTGTAAAACCACAAAGCCCAACATAACACAACCAATATGCTGTTTGGTTTTGTCCCCTAAGCAACTGACCAAACACTACTATAAACGTGCCTGCCAATGGATTTGACAAAGATTAAGAATGTTGATATACCCCTACCTAAAAAGTAAACTTTGAATAAACATAAATAATAAACAGGCGAGCATTCAGGTGACAATTTGAGAGTAAATTACAAATGCTTCATTTTGGACATAATTGATAAAATTACTTCATGAACGTTTTAAACTTGCTACACGTATGAAAACTACAGACACATTCACTATTTCAAACAGTTACAGACAGAAATTAGCAATTGCTACCATACTTTTCTTGCCATTCAAAACAAAGAAAGTACTGCACAAATCTTCCCTTCTTTCAAAATAATGTTTTATTTAAAATTTTTCATTGATGTCCTCTAAATATAGCACTGAAGAAGACACAATAGAAGAGCACTGTGTTTCAAATTAAGACTTGAGTTTTTGGGGCTTCCCTGGTGGCACAGTGGCTGAGAGTCCACCTGCTGATGCAGGGGACATGGGTTCGTGCCCCGGTCCAGGAAGATCCCACATGCCACGGAATGACTAGGCCCGTGAGCCATGGCCACTGAGCCTGCGCGTCCGGAGCTTGTGCTCCACAACGGGAGAGACCCCAACGGTGAGAGGCCCGCTTACCGCAAAAAGAAAAAAAAAAAAAGACTTGAGTTTTTATACCAGTTCTACACTATTAATGGTGTGAATCTGGGCAAGTTACTTAACCTCTAAACTTCAGTGCCTGTGTGTATAAAATAGACTTGGAAATACCTCTCCTCGGTGTTCCTGTGTGGCTAATACCTGTGTAAACTGGCTAGCATAGTTTCTAACACATAGTAGACTGTCAATAAGTATTTACTGAATCTGAATAACATTATGAACAAGTTCTTGTTTCTCCATTCTGCTGCACTGATCTAATATAATAATAATTATATATCATAATATTATGATATTACAATGAATGATAACAAACTTAAGTTGCTATCAACTTAAAATAGACTGTTACAGTGACAAAACGAGAGAGAGGCATGGACATATATACACTACCAAACGTAAGGTAGATAGCTAGTGGGAAGCAGCCGCATAGCACAGGGAGATCAGCTCGGTGCTTTGTGACTGCCTGGAGGGGTGGGATAGGGAGGGTGGGAGGGAGGGAGACGCAAGAGGGAAGAGATATGGGAACATATGTATATATATAACTGATTCACTTTGTTGTGAAGCTGAAACTAACATACCATTGTAAAGCAATTATACTCCAATAAAGATGTTAAAATGAAAAAAAAAAATGAAACTGTAAAAAAAAAAAAAAAAATAGACTGTTACAGACCCAAGTTGACTCATCCATATGCTGCCTACAAGAGACACACTTTAGCTGTAAGGACCTACACAGGTAAAAAGTGAAGGGATAAAAAAGATATTCCATGCAAATGGACATCAAGAGAAAGCTGGAATATCTATACTTTTATCAGACAAAATAAACCTTAAAACAAAGACTGTAATAAGAGACAAAAAAAGGTGTTACATAATGATAAAGGAGCCAATCCAAGAAAAAGCTGTAACATTTGTAAATACAATAACTGTAGAGAACTTTAATAGCCTGCTTACATCAATGGGTAGATTTTTGAGACAAAAATCAATAAAGAAACATCAGCCTTAAATGACATGTTAGACCAGATGAAATTAACAGATATCTACAAAACATACCATCCGAACGCAACAGAATCCACTTCCTTCTCAAGTGCACATAGAACATTTTCCGAAACAGATCACATGCTAGGTCACAAAACAAGTCTTAAGATTCTTAAGAGGATTGAAATCATATCAATGGTATGAAACTAGCAATTAATTACTTGAGGAAAACTGGAAAATTCACAAATATGTGGAGATAAAACAACATGCTAATAAACAACCAATGGGTCAAAGAAGAAATCAAAAACGAAATCAAAAAATGCCTTAAAAAGAATGAAAATGGAAATGTAACATACCAAAATTTACGGGTTACAGCAAAAGCAGCTCTAAGAGGGAAGTTCATGGCAATAAATGTCACCTCAAGAAACAAGAAAAATTTCAAATAAACAACCTAACTTTACAACTCAAGGCACTACAAAAACAACAAAGCCCAAAGTTAGTAGAAGGAAGGAAATAACAAAGATTAGAGCAGAAATAAAAGAAATAAAGACTTAAAAGAACATAGAAAAGATCAATTAAACTAAGAGTTGGTTCTTTGAAACAACAAAAAAACCAAAATTGATAAGTGTTTATTTAGGTAGACTAAGAAAAAAGTGTGAGGACTCAAATAAATAAAATCAGAAATGAAAGAGGAGATATTACAACTGGTATCATGCAACTACAAAGGATCATAAAAGATAATTACAAACAATTATATGCTAATGCACTGGGCAACCTAGAAGAAATGGATAAATTCCTGGAAACATACAACCTATCAAGACTGAATCATGATGAAATAGAAAATCTTAACAGACTGATTACCAGCAAAGAGATTGAATCAGTAATCAAAAACCTCCCAACAAACAAAAGTCCAGGACCAAACAGCTTCACTGGTGACTTCTACCAAACATTCAAGGAAAAATAAATACCAATCCTTCTCAAATTCTTCCAAAAAACAGAAGAGGAGGAAAGTCTTCCAAACACATTTTACAAGGCCAGCATTACCCTAATTCCCTAGCCAGACAAGAATGACACAAAAAAGAAAATTACAGGCCAGTATCTCTGTTGAACACAGATGCAAAAATCTCAACAAAATGTTAGCAAAACAAATTAAACAATACATTAAAAGGATTATACACCATGATCAAGTGGTATTTATTTTAGAGATGCAAGGATGATTCAACACCTGCAAATCAGTCAGTATGATATACCACATTAACAAAATGAAGGATAATAATCACATAGTCACGTAATCACCACAATAGATACAGAAAAAGCATTTGACAAAATTCAACAGCTATTTATAACTAAAAGCTCTCAACAAAGCGGGTATAGAGGAACGTACCTCAACATAATAAAGGCCATTTATGACGAGTCCACAACTAACATCATACTCAATGGTGAGAAGCTCAAAGCTTTTCCTCTAAAATCAGGAACAAGACAAGGATGCCCACTCCCACCACTTTTATTCAACATAGTAATGAAAGTTCCAGGCAGAGTAATTAGGCAAGAAAAGGAAATAAAAGGTATCCAAAATGGAAAGGAAGAAGTAAAGCTTTCATTATTTGCAGATGACATTATATTATATACAGAAAACCCTAAAGACTCCATCAAAAACCTGCTGGAACTCATAAACAAATCAGTGAAGTTGCAGGATACAAAATCAACTTGCAAAAAATCTGTTGTGTTTCTTATTTACACTAATAACAAATTATCAGAAGAGAAATTGTTTTTAAATCTCATTTACAATTGCATCAAAGAGATAAAATACTTAGGAATAAATTTAACCAAGGAGACAAAAGACTTGTAGATTGAAAACTACCAGATAGTAATGAAAGAAATTGGAGATGACAAAAATAAACAGAAAGGTATTTTGTGCTCATGGATCAGAAATACTGATACTGTTAGAATGTCCATACTGCCCAAAGTAATATACAGATTCAATGCAAATCCCTAATAAAATTCCAGTGTCATTCACTGAAATAGAACAAACAATCCTATAATTTGTATGGATACACACAAAAAACATAAACAGCCAAAGCAATCCTGAAGAAGAAGAAGAAGAAAGCTGGAGACATCACACTCCTTGACTTCAAGTCATATTACAAAGCTATAGTAATTAAAACAGTACAGTGGGACTTCCCTGGCAGTCCAGTGATTAAAACTTTGCCTTCCAATGCAGGAGGTGCAGGTTTGATCCCTGGTCAGGGAGCTAAGATCCCACATGCCTTGCGGCCAAAAAACCAAAACATAAAACAGAAGCAATATTGTAAAAAGTTCAATGAAGATTTTAAAAGAATGGTCCATGTCAAAAAAAATCTTTAAAAAAAAAGATCTGCTTTAAAAAAAATTTTTAAAGAAATAAATAAAACAGTATGATACTGGCATAAAAACAGACATATAGATCAATGGAACAGAGAGCCCAGAAATAAACCTATGCTTATATGGTCAAGTAATTTACAACAAAGGAGCCAAGAATATACAATGGAAAGGGGAGAGTCTCTTCAATAAATGACATTGAGAAAACTGGACAACCACATACAAATAAAATGAAACTGGACCACTATCTTACACTGTATACAAAAACTAATTTAAAATAAAGACTTGAACATAAGACCTGAAACCACAATTCCTAGAAGAAAGCAAAGATGATAAGCTCCTTGACATAATTCTTGGCAATGATTTTTTGGATCTGATACCAAAAGCAAAAATAAATATCTGATACAGAGCTAATATTCAAAATATAGAAAGAACTCATACAACTCAATAGCAAAAAAAAAAAAAATCAATTATTAAAAACTGGGAAGAATATCTGAATAGACACTTTCTGAAGAAGACATACAGATGGCCAACAGACACATGAAAAGACGCTCAACATCACTAATCATCAGGGAAATGCAAATCAAAACACAATGAGATATCACCTCACACCTATTAGCATGGCTTATTAAAAAGCCATTCTATTGGAAGGCACTGTATACCCTGCAGAGAGGGTAAATTTTATTGGGTTATACAATTTGAGTATTCTCAGTTTTTTCAACCCCTGATCCTGAAAAGTCTACAATTTAGTAGGAAGAAAAAAATGAACCAAGTAAGTGCAAATAAGGCTGTGTAAGATAAGTTTAGTGCAAACAAAGCCACAGGAGTCTAGAGAGTATCTCTTTCACCTGGGTCAATAAGCCTAGCAGTTACACACGTGGAGTTTGAAGGAGAGACAGCCTGTGCTCTAATCCTGCTCAACCACTTACTAGCTGCATGACCTTGAGCAATTTACTTAAACTCCTTTAGCCTCAGATTCCTCATCTTTAGAATTGGGGTTGTTGAGAGGATAAAACACACTAAAGCATAAGGCCCAGCACTCAGGACCCATGAGTTAATGATAATATCACTGTCATCATCTAAGTCACACAGCTGAGGACAGAAAAGTTTTACATCTACTTCCATTTCTATCAAAGATATGCTGTCAGTTCCCCCATAGAATGTTGTTTATGGTGATTTAAATAAACAAACAAAAACCTACTTGCTGTTAGTTCTAGCTCACATATGTTTGTAATAAAAAAAATAGACGAAGTAAGATATTATAAAGCAATAAAAATACAATAACATACTTGACTGCACTATCAACGAGGTAATTTAATTACTTGTTTCTAGGAGTCTAGATTGCTTTAATTCTAAATTGAAAATGCTGCTTCTTGTTTAAATTTCAATTCTTAATTTAGAAATAAAAAGACTTAAGGAAACACACACAGGTCCTTTAGGTAGTTTATTTTTCTAGAATGGGATATTTTACTTTGATTCTAATCTTCTGGCATTCAGTCCTGTGAACTGCTAGACAGACCTGAGTTGGATTTTGCCAAAACCACAAAGCCAAGAGATGGCACCTGGGAAGTTCATGACTAACTTTAACCTAAAAAATAAGCACCTTTGCCAGAAATCTGTAGTAAAATGAGGCAACATCAAAGTTGTAGTCAACTGAAGCAACAACAACAACAAAAATACCTATCAATACTTA
Source organism: Delphinus delphis (assembly GCF_949987515.2). NCBI lineage: Eukaryota > Metazoa > Chordata > Mammalia > Artiodactyla > Delphinidae > Delphinus > Delphinus delphis. The sequence goes on along the minus strand of NC_082683.1, from coordinate 140,357,625 downwards.
GAGCTATGAAATTAGCATTAAACATCATTTACACTTTAAATTTCTAAGAGCATTTTTTTGTTGCCCACTCTTTCATACTATCCATGTTTGCCTTAGATATGACAGGAAGCTTGTGAAAATGTCAATATAAAGATTTTTAATTTTGATATTGACTATGGAATAAAAGAAAATGAACTACCTTTTCCCATAAAATGTCTCAACACAAGAACAGATTGTTTCCAAAAAATTTTTCTAATCACTCTTTTTTTAAGGAGAAAAAATATTTTAATGTCCAACAGAAGATAATGAAATAAGTGATGATCCATATGTAATATTTTAAATAATGTTTTAGAGTAATGTTAATTCCTTCTGGAAATACTCATCGTGTATGTGTTGCGGAGGGGAAAGTACAATACAAAATAAATATCCCATATACTCTCCAACTGAAACAAAAAGGAAAGAGAACAGTGAAGGGAGGGGAGAGAAAGACAGGAGACAAATGAAATATGCCAAATTTTAACAGTGAGATTGTTAGAATTTTGCTGATTTTGTTGTTCTCTATACTTTTATAGTCTCCAACTTTTCTATAAGGAACATATTTAGTTTCATAAGCAAACAAATGAAAAATCTTCAATCTGAAGTATTACCTGCTAAATGGGATAATTCCTGCCCACTACACGGACATTTTCCATCAAGAAAAACACTACCAATTCTTAAAATTATGAAATCATAAATGAGGAAGCCCATATCTTCAGTTAAAATGTTATTTATTTTAGATGTATTAACTCTTGCCGGGCAACCAATATACCATTGAATCTTTGCCACTGGAACAGATTCGCCAACAGGCTAATTTCTAACGTTAACCTAAGATAGATTTTTTTTTTTGAACCTAACCCTTTAGTTTAAAACACTTATTGGCTGCAGGAAAGCACTCCTAGATATTCTAATGGACTTAATCAAGTACGTTAGTGCAGTTGTGTAAGGAAGGGTTTGATTTAATTTACACTGAACACTATCAAGTCCTTCAGGTTAATAAGAAAATGCTGACCAAGCAAGCAGAAGCTAGAATACTAGTTTTGGTATGTTTGAAGCTCTACTTTCCTGGCACATGGAGAAAAAAACATAAAGCTTAATATACAGCAAAGCAATCAGCAGGTAATAATTTCATATCCCAAGCCAGGACATACTATCCCTCATCCCCACAGAATCATCTCTGCCTGCTCAACTACTCCCCAGTTGCCTAGCCTCCTCCTTGGCTTTCCTGAGCCCTCCCCAATTTGGCCAAGCAGAAGGGGACCATGGGCAGGCCCTGCTAAGCATCTTCCTAGGCTCAGAAAATAAGATACAATCAGACTGGCCTCACAGCTCTCAGAAAAGCTGAAAATGCTGAGCCACACCAGGGCTGAAACTTACTTGTCAGGCGTGCGCGCACACACACACACACACACACACACACACACACACACAGAATATGATTGTCACCAGACTCTTACAAAACTGATAAATGAATTACATTCTAAAAAGTTGGTTTGGTTGCAAGAATTACATATATCGACTCTGGGGAGACAAATTGCCCACCGCTGTCTGCAACTCAGTAGGGATTACAGTATGCTACCCTTAAGCTTGTTTATTACAACTATTCGTTTTTTACTAATACATGACAGAATATGAGTTTCCTACACCTTTCTGGCCATAAGAAAATTCATTTCTCTTAGATCAAACATATGTCAAATACCTAATGACATACAGTTACTATAAATTTAAAAGAGAGAAAACGAAACTTGAAGCTAACCTCAGAATGCCTCTCAATGTACTTATCTTCAGTTAAATTATGCCAGAGAATGCAATCCTTTACACTGGTGGTCTCTACAGTGAGGTACACATATCCCAAAGGGTGCATAAGAATATCTGTATGCAAGAAATCTCTGCTTATGTTTAATTATCTCAAACATTTATATTTTCTGGAGTGTTTTTCAGTTAACATAATTTATAAGAACAATAGTACATGCATGTGGTTTATAAATTAATATGTATATTATTACAGTTATATACTCAACATTTTTATCAGTAAGGATGCTTGTTTTTAAAAGTTTGAAAGCTGATGATCAGAACTAGAAAAGGAAAATGTCTATATAAAAAAATCTATATATAAAAATCAGTGTGTTAATCTCTACCTGAGCAAGAATCTTTACCCAGCTCAAGGCAATAGACAATCCATTTCACCTACAGTTTATCACAAGCACTTCACAACCAGAAAATATTGCTATAAAGCACTGAAGTATTATATATTCTATCAATACTTCCCACAAAGTACCTCTGATGACTCAAATACATTTGGCTAATGGGCTGCAGCTTGTACCCTTTCATCACACTTCATTGTGCATTTTTCCTTTCTGCTACTTCCTTTACCTACTTCCTGCTCCTTCTCTGAGTTTTTATTTTCTTGTCCTGTGCTTTACTACATGTTTAACAGGCTATATGGCATGATACATTGTTAGTAAAAGGAAAATAAAACTACATTTCAGAATCTCGGTTGGGGTTCATAATATTGACTTGTTTTATTGAGTATGTCCATTGAGAAAACATCAGTGGTTCAATATACTTCCTTGATCTATTCTGGATTTCTCTTGTTTTTAAATATTTGGGGCAATTTCTTATAAGATTGCTTCTTTCTCCAAGTCTTTCCAAACAACAAAAGAATATTTTTTTAAATAAAATATTTAAGAAGAATGATTATATGGAGGTATTTTTGTAAAGCCATTGTAATCAGAGAAGTACATATGAAATCACTGAAAAGACAGAAAGAGAATAATCAATCAATTTAAATAAGATATTTTTCTCCAATTTCTGACTAAACTACATTTTAGTTTCTTAAAGACCATACACAAGGGTGCAGATTGATGTAATAACTCAGAATTCATGGACATAAGAAAATGTAACAGAAAATGACAAATAGGAAAAATTGTTTTTTCAGAAGAATGACAAATACTGAGAAGCATATATGGACTGGTAAATTTAATTTTAAATTCAAGAAAATGTCTAAAATGGCCATGAGTACTTAGAAAAAGATGTAGCTGCATGTGAATAAAAACCAAAATATATCAAACTAGCAGCAGTTCCTTTTTAAAACATGGTTTCCGTAGTGATAGATCAAGGAACTGCATAACACAGCTTGATTTCAGAAAAAAAAAAAAAAAAAAAACTGGTAAAATTTCTTAAATTATTCATGTTCAATGGGATGGCAATTTTAGTCCAAGTGAAAGGTTTTGCTTTGGGTTTTTATTTTTTAAATTGAGATGTAATTGACATAAAACATCGTATTAGTTTCAGGTGTATGGAAGGTTTTTAAAGATGGGATTTAGTTAGGATGAGTTTTACATTCTATCAATACATGTGTTTTCAAAAGTACAGAATGGTGTTAGCTGGTGCCATTCATTTACTCATCCAAAACCACAGTTATTGGGCACATACCATTTCAATTGTTATGAAAAATATATTTAGACTTTAGCCAGTTGCAAGCTTTGTATCATTCAAGAATGTGGAATCACTAACAAAAAAGCTAAAAATCTTAGGGTTAATAAAGGTGTTGTATAATATCAAGGAAGGTAAGAATTCACTGCACTCAGTTCTACCCAATTCACCTTTGGAGAACTGTATGCCACTCCATATTTTAAGACAGGAAAGTGACCAATTAAAGTATATCCAGAGAAGGGCTATAAGGTTACAAGACGTCTTAATCTGGAAACCATTTCATATGAATATTTAGTAACAGGAAAATCATCTTCAAACTCTTATAGCCATGTCATTTAGAATGAAAAGAATTTAAATCAACAGTAATAGAAACAGATAAACAGCGCAATATAATGAGGAATTTTCTAGTATGTGCATACCTCGGTTTATTGCACTTCACAGATACTGTGTTTTTTACAAATTGAAGGTCTGTGGCAACCTGCATCCAGCAAGTCTATTGATGCCATTTACCCAACAGCACTTGCTCACTTTGTGTCTCTGTGTCACATTTTGGTAATTCTCACAATATTTCAAACTTTTTCATTATTATTATATTTGTCATGGTGATCTGTGATCAGTGATCTTTGATGTTACTATTGTAATTGCTTTGGGGGTGCCACAAACCAGGCTCAGTGATGTTGTGTGTTCTGACTGCTCCACTGACCGGCCGTTACCCTGTCTCTCTCCCTCTCCTCAGGCCTCCCTATTCCCTGAGACACAATATTTAAATTAGGTCAATTAATAACCTTACAAGGGCCTCTAAGAGTTCAAGTGAAAGGAAGAGTCAATTGATGCAGCAAACTTTATTGTTGTCTTATTTTTAAAAATTGCCACAGCTACCCTCAACGTTCAGCATCCACCATCCTAATCAACACTGAGGCAAGACCCTCCACCAGCAAAAAGACTGACTCACTGAAGGCTCAAATCACGGTTAGCGTTTTTTAGCAATGACGTATTTTTTGATTAAGGTATGTACATTTTTAGTCATAATGCTACTGCACACTTAATAGACTACAGTACAGTGTAAACATAACTTTTATATGCACTGGGAAACCAAAAAATTCACATCACTTGTTTTATTGCGGTGGTCTGGAACTGAACCCACAATATCACCAAGGTATGCCTGTAACTAAAACTGGTATAAGATGATATTTCAATCAGTCATTCGAAATATTTAAGGGCAATTTAGATAATCAACCTCAAGGATCAAATCAACTTCAAGGATCAACTTCAAAGCTTGGAATGAGAGAATGATTAACTGATCCATTCTTGAAATCAAAGATGATTACTGTGCAGTGAAAGAAATATGAGGAGAGGATACATTCAGGTGCAGACGTGGGTCCATTTGCCTCATAGATGTGGGTAAGCTGAAGGAAGGTTTCGGGAGAAGCAAAGAAGAAATAACAAATGATCCGAGTTCTGATGAAAGGGTTGGGTTTAGCCACATGCAGGAGACGGCCTGGTGGTGGCAAGAGGACCAAAGAAAACAACACAGGTAACCACTAATATTAGAGAAAAAATAGTAGCTGCAAGGGACTAAAAGTATTTGAGCTTGGTTCCATTGTCTTCTAACTCCTGAGCTTTTATGAGCCAAAAGAGCTTTTTGTGCTCCACACAGAGCGATGATTTTCAGGCTTTTCTCGATCTTCCTTCCCTATGTTTCAAATCTGGATGTAGACTTACTTCTTGGGCCACTTTACAATGATTATATTAGATATAATGCATAGGCGTTAGTGAATTTAAATCTGAAACAATCTAAACAATTTTCTGAAACTGTGTAATATGCCAAGAGGTATAAACTGTGGCTAATGACCTTCAGGATTTGAGAACTGACCCTTACCCTTACATTCTCTAATTCTAAGTAAAATCTTCACTGCCTAAAGTGTGAACTTCTTTATCATAGCTTTGCCAGCCCTCCATCGTCTGGCCCCGGCCTTCCCCTTCAGCGTTCTCTCCTACCTTGTCCTCTTACTTGTCCTACCCTGGGTCCAACCTCTCTGCTTCTTGCTCTGCAATCATGCTCTGATGCTTCCACCCGTCTTTGCTCCAACTGTGCCATCAGCCTGGGTGCACCCTTTCCACTGCTGCCTCTTGCTGCCAACCTATCTCTGAGGACCAAGCAGAATGTCTCTTACTCCCGGGGAGCCCTGCAGTTCTACTCCTGAAGTTCCAGAGACTTCACTCACCACTGTGGACCCTCAGGGATATTCTGTGTTGTCTTATATGCACATGTCTTCCCTGCTAGGCTCTGGGCTGGCTGAGAAAGGCAGAGTTTTTCATTCATCTTTATTTCTCCTGTCACACCTACGAAATCACTTTGCACAGAGTCGTCTCTTGGCAAACTCTCTTATTCGATATTTTCACAAATATTTACTGAGCTCCTACTATGTACCAGGCTCTGTTCTAGACACTGAAGATACACAGGTGGGAGGGGAAAAATAAACAATCTGCAACCCCTGCCCTCATGGAGCTTCCATTGGCGGATAGAGGGAGGTCTAAGCAGTAGACTAGAAAGAGGTCCAGGCCACAGCATCAAGAACATCCTGCAATAAAGATATATTTTAAAAAAAAGGACATCCTGCAGTCAGCCATCAAGCCATATGAGAGTCAAAGATGAGGCCCTTGCCACCTTCTACTTCTCTCTGTCTCCTGGCTTCCCCTCAGCTAGACCCATGGATGTATCCGATTCCAGGCACTAACCCTAGCAACATCTGACATTCCTAAAATCTTAAGACAAGACGTACTTAAATGCCTCATCCCCAACACTGGGGCATTGGTACTGAGTCACTCTCGCTGCTAGAATGTTACCCAATACTGACCACGGGGTTTTCCATGTTATGTTCCAATGTGCCTTTATTGCTAATCAGATACAGCTGACATTATCATACAAACATCATCCATTGTTATCTAAAACTTCCTCTGCTATGGGCATAGTAGAGATAAATTGTTTCGATCCCTTTTCCTACAACCAATAAATTGAATGTATATTGGGAAGTCACAGTGGGATGAGCACTGTTTAAGAGATTTAAAAGCTGCGATCAAGCTATGGTTCTAAGATTCTGGGAAACTCCTATCCATTAAACATACTACAAGCATCCGTCAACATACAAGACTGCTTTTCAAACATTAAAGTGGTAGAAGGAGATATTACTGACCACTTTACAAAGTCAGCTTAGCACATGGATTGATGAATCTGAGTTAGTAACTGCCTATAATTTATTATTTCTGGGTCCCTTAACCTTCCAGTCTGACTAGATAGTGACACCATCCCATGACCATGCTAGATGGCCTTCCTTAAAAGGGAAACAAAATGGAATTTTTTTGGTTAAGGCAAAAGACTTTCCACTCTACCGGTCCCAATTTTTCCACATGTCAAACTTAGTCCATGAATTCTTGCCTGGATTCTGACCCCTGAGTACATTCATTACATAGTCTCATGGGTAAAATATTCCTAAAAAAATAGCATTATCACCAAGAAATGGAGAATACAGCAGCATCTGAAATTATAATAAACAAACCAAAATGGTGTTCAGCAATATAAAACAGTAAATCTTTTAGCAAGGAATTCCAACCATCTGCAAGTCTTAGGTGGCCAAATGTGAGAAGTGACAATCTGTGAAAACAGCAGTAGTCTCAAAACTGAAGGGTTGTTTTCATAGACAACCAGGTTGACGAAGCCTAATGGCATTACTATCAGTTATATTTACTTTCATGGATTAGTGTACATGCATTTTCAAAGTCAGAGGAAACAAATATTTGCATAACATTGTTACTAACTTGCTACCGAGCACACTAAACTGCTTGATTTGATGCTTTTAACACTATAGCAAAATTACCTCCACACCAGATAATCTAAATAATGAAAGTAAAGATTTGCAAATTCCTATTTAGAATAAACACATTCTTTCATTCACTTATCTTCCTGGAGTACCTTCAATGTGTAAGCACAGCTCTCGGAAGTATGGAGGATAAAACATGGTACCCATTTATAAGAAAACTAGTTGACTATAGGCACTTAAGAATAACTTATTCAGTTTGGAAACAACTGACACATCCACTTTTTACTTAGAAAATCTCAAACTCAGGACTTGACAAATTTGTCATCCTACTTAATTTCCTTACGGTCCATGTTGAACAATGTTTCAAAAGTTAATTAGATCATTCTTAGGATACTGTGCTTCAAATTACCTAGTTAGTATTTCTGAGTAATCCAACTATCATTATAAATGTAAAATTACTCAGATATAAAGCTTCTGCATTTGCCATCGGTTTTAAGCATGTTTTTCTTGACAAACTAATGACATTGTTCATTTTTCTCTTTTTTACCAAGATCTTTTTCAAAAGATTCTGATTTTTTTACCCTCCACAACCCCTAAATTATGCTAATTATACAATAATATTCAAAAAATACTAAGTATAACAATATAGTTAAAAGATAACCTCCTGAGAAACAATGAGTAGGAAAGATAAAATAGATGCCTTCGCTGCTAAGTGAGTCCCCAGGAGCTAACTGATTAAATATCGTCAAGCACCAAATTTGCCTTCTATTGAATAGATTGTTTAAATAAAAAAAGAAGCATAAAAACAGATGTTCATCTTCAACTATACCCGGGTAGGACTGGGAGTAATTTCTCAGAAACCAACTTTAACTGTCTATTAAAATTCACTGTATTGTGAAAACCAGTACACATTGGGAAATATTCCCTCATCCTTGTTTATAGCACTAATTTTCAATTTTATAGTATATAGGTGTTCCAGAAAAACATCATGTATTTAAGGCAGAAGAATAAACGTTTAAGTCAGAGACTTATCAACAACTGCTTCAAAAAGACAGCTTATACAATTACTGGTTTAAGGGAAGAAAAGAAGACTCAAATTTGAAGGAAGGCCTTTTCCCTTTTCAAGTTGTCAGGTTCTATTTCTCTCCCAGTTAGAGGTTAAACTTGACTGTTCTGTTTTACTTTTTAGAATTCCAGTTTGTCATTCAGAAAAAAAAACATGCAGTGCCTTAAGCAGTGAATAACAAGATGCCATAAATGTGGAAGTGATGTAAGCCAAACATGCTTACATGAACTAACATCTAAAACTCCACTATAGCTTCTCTATCACTCATCTTTCTTCATGATGAGTCTATACTTGGCTTTGCAGTTACTTCTGGTATGTGTATTTTGTTAGTATACATTGAAGATAGATCAAATGTAATATAGCAAAATTATGACTGCTTTCATGATAGCAAACTCATGGTTCAAATCCAACAATGAAAAGGAGTAAAAAAATTTTTCTATTAAACTCCAAATTATCTTATATATATATATAGATAGATAGAATTTAAGATGTGCACATCAAACCATGATATACATAATCCCTTATAAAATTACTGACCAGGATTTTGGTCCTACCACATGAGTCTAGAAGGGTCTGTTTGTTATTCAGCACTGGAATATAGAGCCACCTACAGGTACTTTTAGATCCAAGTTAAAAAACTATTGTAGACTAATCTACCTAAATTTACGTTTATTCAAAACTGGCCTAAACCCTCCTACGGTAGTATATCTTACAAGAATAATTAGGATTTGATTTGCTTAAAATGTGTCCAAAAGTAAAATTACATAGAAATTACTCTGCTCCTGTACTAAGTTTCTGTTCTGGCTTATATTTTCACATTTTAACTAGGTGGTCAAATAAAATCTCAGTAATTAAACTTTTACCCTGTTTCCATGTACCCAAGTTTCAATTTTAATAAATGAACAAAAGTTACATAATTAAGTATCCATTGATTCATTCACTCACAAATATTAATTGAGCATCTACATATAAAGAGCCAAGCTCCACATTAGACTCTGGGAAGCAGGAAGAAACAAGGCAGACCTGGACTTTATGGTGTAGTTCAGGTTGTCGCTATCACTTCAATCAGATGCAGTGAGGAAATCATCACAAAATGCTCTCATGAGGAAAGCATGTCAAAAGTGTACCCATGCACACTGTGTAGAGAAAACTCATAATTGTTATCTCTGTGAAAGTACAGTACTGAAAATTTGGAAATCTTATAATTTTGTGCTATATATTTCCTCTTAGATTAAAAAAAACTTAGGACTCAGTCCCATCTCATTTAGCATGATGCACAATGAAGGCATGTGTGTGTATGTACATGAAAGTCTTCATATTGGGATAATTAAGAGCTAGGAAGCAATTTCGCGAATAACAAAATTGCCAAAAAACATTTTCAATACTTTCCCTCAATTATTCTTACTTTATGCACAAATATAAAAACTATTTCAAAAGCCTAATGTCTGCACTAAATATTTACCTTTAAAAATTCACAAAGTGGGCTCTGTGATGGGAAGCAGATCATAAGTATAATTTTCATTTCTTAGATTTCAATATTATATGTTGTTAACACCCATAGATAAGCAGAGAATGTGAAAAAGCTAAAAGGCATTTCAAATAAGAAATCACTTTAATTTTTCTGGGAGCTGAATATGGCAACGCAGTTTTTTTTTTTTTTTTTTTTGTCAAAATTAGATTCATTTGTCCAGGTCAGCTAGCTCTTATGATGATCCAATTTCTTCTATAAGTGTTTTCCATTGGTTTGAGCGTGTGAGTGTATGTTTTTCAGTCAAATATAATACTAAAATCAATATTTTAGTGGAAAGATACTGAGAAAAAATCAGCCGAATAATTTGAGAGGACACAGCTGCAATCAGCCGACCCACCAACTACTCCTTGATATCATCGCTTCTATCTTGCCCTAAAAATACCAACATACTATTAAGCAGATATAAATTTTTTAAAGTTGACTATCTGAAACAACTGTATACTACCTAGAGATTAGCTGATGGGTTACCAAAAGCTGAGTATTCTAGAGCTCTGACAGGAGCTACCTTAAATTGAAAATAAATGACCTTTGTAAACGTTATTAAATGTGTCTCTAGTTTTCTCTAACATCACAATTCTTAAGGAAATGCCCTAGAAACTACTTCATCTCATTAACTGAGGCAATCTTAAAATATCGAGCAAGTATTTAAAAGAAAAGTATGGAAAAATAATGTCAAGAAGGAAGTTCTAATAGGTTAGTTTAGTATGTTCAGTATTTTCTTTCCATCTTTTAGTTAAAACAATTCAATGAAGGCATCTGCATACGTGTTCATAGATACATTTATTTTTTTCAGAGTGAGTGAGATCACATTGCCTTTCTTTCTTTTTAGTCTCCTAGCTTAAAAATCAGATCCATGAGAAAAGTAAGTTATATCAACAGACACTCACACGTTTCTATCAAAATCCTATTTCCCTGTTTTAAGCAGACTGATATGTGGAGAATGGCATATTCATGGCCCTCCGTAAATGTGTGGAATTCAGTTGATGAAGCACCTTGGAGGGGGACATACATAGTTCTTTGTGGAACCCATATAAGAGAATCTACCCAGTCCCTCAGACCTAGACCCCAAATGATTACTTTCTTTAAGCATTTTTTTCAAAATTCTATTGTAAGTCCTAAATGTAAGAATACATGGAAATGAAATAAACAAAAACTCAAATGAAATAAGCAAATAAACTAAAACTCACAGATGCACAAAAAATGTGAGACTGACTTTCATGACATTTAAAAACATTTCGTGACAAACTTAACTTGTTTGAGAGATTGGGGGTGTGGGGTGTTTTTAAATAAGCAAATGCAGATGTTGAGGGAAAAACGTTTAGATTTTTGACACTGTTCTTTGCTAACAGAATTGCAAATGTTTTCCATAAGCAATCAATGTTGAAATGTCTGAATATTTTTTTCTTAAACCACCACCCAGCTAAACTTTGAAAAACGGAATTTATCAATTTGCCATTACTGAGATTATACATTTGGTATTTTCTGATCAATATTTCTTTGTTCAACTTTAACTTATTCTCCATGCACTTTATAAATTTTAATCAATTATGAGAAGAATTCATGGTCTTCCCATGTTGTACGCACACACATACAGATACACACACACACAAACACACTAAGTATTTATTCAAGTGTCACTCTCTACGAACATATTGAAAGTTGTTCATAAATAGATTGTGGGATGAAATATTTCATTTTACTACACACAGCAGTTTGGGTTCACATTTATATAACATGCAAAACTACCTGTATTTAAGTACTCACTGTCAAATCAGAAAAAAATACTCAACAAGTAAAACACTGATGCAGGTTTTCTTACACTCGAGTTTTACTTTCAGTCATTACTGTGATGCCCCTGAATCTTTTTATCAGGTCAAATATTTGTTTTTTCCTTTTAGACTTAAAATAGTCACTGATTATATTGAATAAGTTTCACTTGTCTATCTCTTCCCAAACTCTGTGTGCAAAATTGCCCCAATTATTAAGGAAAACTTTCTAAATTCAGTTATAATGCAGTTCCCCTACTGAGATCCTAAGAGCTTATTAATCAATGGAAAAAATGACAGATTAAAGTGAACTAAGTTGAATAATTTAACTGCAAAATATGTCTTCCCCTTCATTCCACTTAAGAGTGTGATGAAAACTCGAAGGAGTCTGACTCTCCTGTGCTTTGCAATGCTACAACCCAAGTGTCAAAAGATTACTTTGCAATTACCAATAATCCCTAAAAAAGAGCTTCCGTGATGAGCTTGCCTTGCCTCTTCAAGAATTTATTTCCTCACCTCCAATCTCCTCACTAGATAAGACTTACGAATACTAGGGCCAAAGGAATTCCAGAATACAAAATAAAAATTTATACCAAGGAGGAAAATAATACTATAAAGACAGGCTACATTCTGCAACAAACATTTTGAAGTTTCTAGTGGGTAGTGGTACGAGTTTGAATTGCTTTGGAAAGTATCTTAAGCCTTTCAAAGTGGTGATTAATGACTGAAAGTAGTTTACTAAATCTGATAAGTATAGACAAGATCTAAATGCTTTTGGAGTACTTCATACCTGGCTGATCCCAACATCCATATATCAGGAAGTGTGTCAAGATCCTACTTAATATTATTTCCAGAAATGTTAACTCTACCAGGGCAAGGATCACCTTTTCATCAACATTATCTTCCTATGTTCATCAACCAAGTACAAGATGCATAGTAGGCATTTCAGGAATACCTGACACTGTGTGTGTGTGTGTGTGTGTGTGTGTGTGTGTGTGTGTGTGTGTGTGTGTGTGTGTGTGTGTGTGTGTGTGTGTGTGTGTGTGTGTGTGTACGTACACACTAGGAATTTCTAGTGATATATATATAATCACATGTGCAAATATGTGCATACATATGATTGTGTGTGTGTGTATATATACAATTGTTAATGGAGTAAGAACATATTTTATTAATCATGAGTATCTCAAATATTCTTATTAATAAAGCTTATTAAAAGAAAGTATTTCAAAATTAAAATTCTTAGAGAAAACTGCCAAAGTCTATGTTCCAGAAAATGGCCTTATGGTCCAGCCCTGTCTGTAAAATGGGGTTTTTACTACTGTGAAGGAATAAACTTGGCATCTATCTTATTTTTAGACATATGTTAGGAATGAAGGAGATGTTAATACAGTGCTTATATGGCCTTTGGGAGAAAAATTCTATACCAAGGGCTATCATAAGGTAAGTCAAAATGTAATTTGACAAAAAGGTAATTACCATTTGAAACCTTTGGCTCTGGATCAGAAAATAGGAGGGTGGGTAAAGTAACCTTGAACAAGTGGTCTGGAATAAATTAATAGCTTTCCATTCCAAAGAGCTAATCTATTACGTACTGCCTGTTGCTATTTCCCTTCTGAATACTCTTGACTCTTGTAAGAGTTGCCCAAAGATCCATGTTGGATGCCATCACATCATTAACAGTCAAAGACAGAAATACTGATCTGCCAAGAAAAATGGAACAGTTAACCTCTTATGTCATTCAGATGCCTGAGAAGTAGAGAAAGTAGAAGGTACTTTGAAGGATTCCATTATTTCACACAGTTGATCAAGTTGCAAAGATTGAAATATGAAATGCAGCTGTAGGCTTATTCCCACAAAATCTTGTAGGAAGCATCATAACCCATTCAAAAATTTAATAAGTAGTCCATACCACATGCAATAACAAAGGCAAATTAGAGATAATTTGATGGGTTTTAAGTAATTATTCAATTATTTGGAAATTTCAATATAAACCAGAACTGTCTCTCTACACCCAAAAATTAGATCAGAAAAGTCCATGTCTTAAATATTTCTAAAGGAGAAATTTTCTGTCACTTGTTTCTGAACATAATAACGTTTCAAGATGTTTACTCTTTAGAAAACTGGAAGAGTTGTACAATCTAATTTGTTATCTCTTATCTTTCAACTACAAGAGAAAAAAAGAAGACTTCTTGTCATAAAAGAATCTTTGCAGAAAGAATCCAATGTAAAGAAATATAAAATTCATAAATATGAAGGAAGTGATACTAAAGACAGGAATGCAAGGCTCATTCTCACAAATTATAAATAATGTTGGAAAGCTTATTTTAAGGGAGTTTTTGAATCCTTATACCAAAACACAGTCATCCAAGAACAGCCCTTTGGCCACTACTAGTCTTACTTTCAAATATGTGTGTATATGAGCATGAGTACATATGTGTGTATGTGAGTATCTATGTGCACATGTGTATATTTGTGAGTGTATATATGAGCATGCACAGGCATATGTGTGTATGCACATGTATGCGTGTATTTGTATATTAGTGTACATATGTATTTGAGTGTGCATGAGCATGTGTTTGAATCTGTGTGTGAGTGTGTATGTGAGTGTACATAAGCATGTGTGCATATGCATGAACATGTTTGTGCATGTTTGCATGCAAGTGCATGCTAATTTGCTGCTCTCAACCATATTTATTCTTCATGTTTTAAGAAGCAATCTATTTTCTTGTTCGTGAACTATGCAGAATGTGTACAAGCCATAATATTGCATGCAACTACTGGGTAGAGGATTGGGAAGGTGGAAAAAAGTCTGAACATTGATTCTTCAGTACCAAAATGCCACTGTTTATTTTGCAAGGACTGTATAATCTTCCACAGGAAACAATCACACTAAAGTATTAAAATTTTTCATATCATCCAAGGTTTTTGAATGTTCCCAGGTAGTCGGGACAAGGACTTTAACAGAAAACCTGTTTCATTTATTTTACAATCTTCAACATATAAGTAGCTCAAACAGACATCCATCCTCTTACTAACTGCTGTTATAATCATAAATTCTAGTGAAATTAAAGTTATTTCAAAGTCAAATGCATAATTTTAAGTATTTTCATTCAGTGAGGAAAAACCCCAACTGTTTCATCAATGAAATGTTACGGGAAAAATTTACAAGACAGGAAATAAGAAAGGAAGGCCTCTCATAACAAGACTAATTAATTCAACCTTCTCAACAGATTGCCTGCATTAAGCCATGTCAAATAGCATAAACACAACCAAAACACAGTGATCATGAATACAAATCTTCGTAGTGGATTATACTTAATTTTCAAACTCTGAAACTTTAAAACGCTCTAAGAAGCAAGACAGTTTGTATAAGTAAATGAAGCAAGAAGCAATGCCAATGGACATAAGAGATGCTTGGTAACTACTGACGAACGAAACTTCTGTTAGGCCTCAGAAACACAGTATGTAAATCTGAGAAAAGCACTCTCAAGTTATCAGAGGTGGTAAAGCCAAATGTTTAAGAATGTGGACTCTACAGTTAGACAGTGTTCAAAACTCATTTCTGTCTCTTCTTAGCTTACCAAGCATTTAACCTCTTAGTGCCAGTTTCCTTACCTGCCAAATAATAAAACTACTCTGTAGAATCACTGCACATTTAAATGAGTTAATAAATGAAAGCATTTAGAAGAGTGATCATTAGTATGTGCCAAGCTCACACAAAATTTACCTATTATTATCATTATGTTAAGTTTGTTTATGCTTAGATTCACTCTACAGTCAGCTCTTCATTTTTTCAGCAATAAATTCTTTTCATGGAAAATGAGCCATGACACAATCATGAATGTGGCACCAACTCGTAATTCGTAAAGCATATATTTGCCTGCACCAAGATCAACTAAAGAGCTGGCTGTACAAACACTGTAGCATTTCGGGAAGAAGGCAGAGCCGACAAAAATCTTCAGAAGAAATTTTGTACTCCATGGATGAGAGTTAGCCGTATGTGCTAAAGAGACAGAGACAGAGATTGAAACAAAGAAAGGGAGAGAAAGAAAGAAATACCACATGTGCCACAGCAAAATCCTGCTTTCCCAGAATAATTTCACCAAAAGATCAAAAGGTTTAAATATTTTTTTTACAAAAATAAGTTTCACTAAAGATAAAATACTCATGTTCCTTTTTTGATCTTTATTAATAATGCCGTGTGACAAAAACTCAACAATAACTCTCACTAAAGTTAGGAAGAGTCAATCAAATTTGATATTTACTTTCATTTCACACACAAAAAAACTAACATTTTTAACTAGGTGTTATTAGCTATCCATGAAATTTTTACTGTTCCAGAAGTAAACAATTTAACATTAGCCTCTCCACTTGATCACTGTGGAATGGGGGAGTACAAAACTCTTAGTTCTCCACTTTATAGGCATATGTGAGGGGTTGGATTACGAATTTTAAAAATACTGGAGATTGGTTCAAGATGGCGGAGTAGAAGGACGTGCTCTCACTCCCTCTTGCAAGAACACCAGAATCGCAACTAACTGCTGAACAATCATCGACAGGAAGACACTGGAACTCACCAAAAAAGATACCCCACATCCAAAGACAAAACAGAAGCCACAATGAGATGGTAGGAGGGGCGCAATCACAATAAAATCAAATGCCATACTGCTGGGTGGGTGACTTACAAACTGGAGAACAATTATACCACAGAAGTCCACCCACTGGAGTGAGGGTTCTGAGCCCCAAGTCAGGCTTCCCAATCTGGGGGTCCGGCAACGGGAGGAGGAATTCCCAGAGAATCAGACTTGGAGCGCTGGTAGGACTGGATTGCAGGACTTCGATAGGACTGGGGGAAACAGAGACTCCAGTCTTGGAGGGCACACACAAAGCAGTGTCTGCATCAGGACCCAAGGGAAACAGCAGTGACCCCATAGGAGACTGAATAGACCTACCTGCTGGTGTTGGAGGGTCTCCTGCAGAGGTGGGGGGTGGCTGTGGCTCACCCTGGGGACAACGACACTGGCAGCAGAAGTACTGGGAAGTACTCCTTGGTGTGAGCCCTCCCAGAGACTGCCATTAACCCCAACAAAGAGCCCAGGTACACTCCAGTGTTGGGTCGCCTCAGGCCAAACAACCAACAGGGAGGGAACCCAGCCCCACCCATCAGCAGTCAAGTGGATTAAAGCTTTACTGAGCTCTGCCCACCAGAGCAAGAGTCAGCTCTACCCACCACCAGTCCCTCCCATCAGGAAACTTGCACAAGCCTCTTACATAGCCTCATCCACCAGAGGACAGAGGGAGAAGCAAGAAGAACTACAATCCTGCAGCCTGTGGAACAAAAACCATATTCACGAAAAGATAGACAAGATGAAAAGGCAAAGGGCTATGTACCAGATGAAGAAACAAGAAAAAAGCCCAGAAAAACAACTAAATGAAGGGGAGGCAGGCAACGTTCCAGAAAAAGAATTCAGAATAATGATAGTGAAGATGATCCAGGACCTCGGAAAAAGAATGGAGGCAAAGATCAAGAAGATGCAAGAAACGTTTAACAAAGACCTAGAACAATTAACAAACAAACAGAGATAAACAACACAATCACTGAAATGAAAAATACACTAGAAGGAATCAATAGCAGAATAACTGAGGCAGAAGAATGGATAAGTGACCTGGAAGACAGAATGATGGAATTCACTGCTGTGGAACAGAATAAAGAAAAAAGAATGAAAAGAAATGAAGACCACCTAAAAGAACTCTGGGACAACATTAAAAGCAACAACATTCGCATTATAGAGGTCCCAGAAGGTAAAGAGAGAGAGAAAGGACCCGAGAAAATATTTGAAGAGATTATAGTCAACAACTTCCCTAACATGGGAAAGGAAACAGCCACCAAAGTCCAGGAGTGCGGACAGTCCCATACAGGATAAACCTAAGGAGAAACATGCCAAGACACACAGTAATGATATTGGCAAAAATTAAAGACAAAGAAAAATTACTGAAAGCAGCAAGGGAAAAATGACAAATAACATACAAGGGAACTCCCATAAGGTTAACAGCTGATTTCTCAGCAGAAAATCTACAAGCCAGAAGGGAGTGGCATGATATACTTACAGTGATGAGAGGGAAGAACCAGAACCAAGATTACTCTACCTGGCAAGGATCTCATTCAGATTCGATGGAGAAATCAAAAGCTTTACAGACAAGCAAAAGCTAAGAGAATTCAGCACCACCAAACCAGCTCCACAACAAATGCTAAAGGAACTTCTCTAACTGGGAAACACAAGAGAAGAAAAGGACCTACAAAACCAAACCCAAAACAATTAAGAAAATGGTCATAGGAACATACATATCGATAATTACCTTAAACGTGAATGGATTAAATGCTCCAACAAAAGACACAGGCTCGCTGAATGGATACAAAAACAAGACCCATATACATGGTGTCTACAAGAGACCCACTTCAGACTTAGGGACACATACAGACTGAAAGTGGGGGGATGGAAATAGATATTCCATGCAAATGGAAATCAAAAGAAAGCTGGAGTAGCTATAGTCACATCAGATAAAATAGACTTTAAAATAAAGAATGTTACAAGAAACAAGGAAGGACACTACATAATAATCAAGGGATCAATCCAAGAAGGAGATATAACAATTATAAATATACATGCACCCAACATAGGAGCACCTCAATACATAAGGCAACTGCTAACAGCTCTAAAAGAGGAAATCAACAGTAACACAATAATAGTGGGGGACTTTAACACCTCAGTTACGCCAATGGACAGATCATCCAAAATGAAAATAAATAAGGAAACAGAAGTGTTAAATCACACAATAGACCAGATAGATTTAATTGATATTTATATGACATAACATCCAAAAACAGCAGATTACACTTTCTTCTCAAGTGTGCATGGAACATGCTCCAGGATAGATCACATCTTGGGTCACAAATCAACCCTCAGCAAATTTAAGAAAACTGAAATCATATCAAGCATCTTTTCTGACCACAACACTATGAGATTAGAAATGAATTACAGGGAAAAAAATGTAAAAAACACAAACACATGGAGGCTAAACAATAAGTTACTAAATAACCAAGAGATCACTGAAGAAATCAAAGAGGAAATCAAAAAATACCCAGAGACAAATGACAATGAAAACACAATGATCCAAAACCTATAGAATGCAGCAAAAGCGGTTCTAAGAGGGAAATTTATAGCTATACAATCCTACCTCAAGAAACAAGAAAAATCTCAAATAAACAATCTAACCTTACACCTGAAGGAACTAGAGAAAGAAGAACAAACAAAACCCAAAGTTAGCAGAAGGAAAGAAATCAAAAAGATCAGAGCAGAAATAAATGAAATAGAAACAGAGAAAACAATAGCAAAGATCAATAAAACTAAAAGCTGGTTCTTTGAGAAGATAAACAAAATTGATAAACCTTTAGCCAGACTCATCAAGAAAAAGAGGGAGAGGACTCAAATCAATAAAATTAGAAACGAAAAAGGAGAAGTGAGAACAGACACTAACATACTAAGCGACTACTACAAGCAACTCTATGCCAATAAAATGGACAACCTGGAGAAATGGACAAATTCTTAGAAAGGTATCACAATCCAAGACTGAACCAGGAAGAAACAGAAAATATGAACAGACAAATCACAAGTAAGGACGTTGAAACTGTGATTAAAAATCTTCCAACAAACAAATGTCCAGGACCAGATGGCTTCACAGGTGAATTCTATCAAACATTTAGAGAAGAGCTAACACCCATCCTTCTCAAACTCTTCCAAAAAACTGCAGAGGAAGGAACATTCCTAAACTTATTCTATGAGGGCACCATCACTCTGATACCAAAACCATACAAAGATACTACAAAAAAAGAAAATTACAGACCAATATCACTGATGAACATAGATGCAACAATCCTCAACAAAATACTAGCAAACAGAATCCAACAACACATTAAAAGGACCATACACCCTGATCAAGTGGGATTTATCCCAGGGATGCAAGGATTCTTCAATATATGCAAATCAATCAATGTGATACACCATATTAACAAATTGAAGAATAAAAACCATATGATCATCTCAATAAATGCAGAAAAAGCTTCTGACAAAATTCAACACCCATCTATGATAAAAACTCTCCAGAAAGTGGGCACAGAGGGAACCTACCTCAACATAGTAAGGGTCATATACGACAAACCCATAGCAAACATCATTCCCAATGGTGAAAAACTGAAAGCATTTCCTCTAACATCAGGAAAAAGACAAGGATGTCCACTCTCACCACTATTATTCAACATAGTTTTGGAAGTCCTAGCCACGGCAATCAGAGAAGAAAAAGAAATAAAAGGAATACAAATTGGAAATGAAGAAGTAAAACTGTCACTGTTTGCAGATGACATGATACTATACATAGAGAATCCTAAAGATGCCACCAGAAAACTACTAGAGCTAATCAATGAATTTGGTAAAGTTGCAGGATACAAAATTAATGCACAGAAATCTCTTGCATTCCTATACACTAATGATGAAAAATCTGAAAGAGAAATTAAGGAAACACTCCCAGTTACCACTGCAACAAAAGAATAAAATACCTAGGAATAAACCTACCAAGGGAGACAAAAGACCTGTATGCAGAAAACTATAAGACACTGTTGAAAGAACTTAAAGATGATACCAATATATGGAGAGATATACCATGTTCTTGGATTGGAAGCATCAATATTGTGAAAATGACTATACTACCCAAAGCAATCTACATATTCAATGTAATTCCTATCAAATTACCAATGTCATTTTTTACAGAACTAGAACAAAAACTCTTAAAATTTGTATGGAGATGCAAAAGACGCCAAATAGCCAAAGCAGTCTTGAGGGAAAAAACAGAGCTGGAGGAATCAGACTTCCTGACTTCTGACTATACTACAAAGCTATAGTAATCAAGACAATATGGTACTGGCACAAAAACAGAAATACAGATCAATGGAAAAGGATAGAAAGCCCAGAGATAAACCCACGCACCTATGGTCAACTAATCTATGACAAAGGAGGCAAGGATATACAATGGAGAAAAGGCAGTCTGTTCAGTAAGTGGTGCTGGGAAAACTGGACAGCTACATGTAAAAGAATGAAATTAGAACATTCCCTAACACCATACACAAAAATATACTCAAAATGGATTCGAGACCTAAATGTAAGACACTATAAAACCCTTAGAGGAAAACATAGGAAGAACACTCTTTGACAAAAATCACAGCACGATCTTTTATGATCCACCTCCTAGAGTAATGGAAATAAAAACAAAAATAAACAAATGGGACTTAATGAAACTTAAAAGCTTTTGCAAAGCAAAGGATACTACAAACAAGACGAAAAGACAACCCTAAGAATGGGAAAAAATATTTGCAAACAAATCAATGGACAAAGGATTAATCTCCAAAATATATAAACAGCTCATGCAGCTCACTATTAAAAAAACAAACAACCCAATCCAAAAATGGGTGGGAGACCTAAATAGACATTTCTCCAAAGAGGACATACAGATGGCCAAGAAGCACATGAAAAGCTGCTCAACATCACTAATTATTAGAGAAATGCAAATCAAAACTACATGAGGTATCACCTCACACCAGTTAGAATGGGCATCATCAGAAAATCTACAAGCAACAAATGCTGGAGATGGTGTGGAGAAAAGGGAACCCTCTTGCACTGTTGGTGGGAATGTAAATTGATACAGCCACTATGGAGAACAGTATGGAGGTTCCTTAAAAAACTAAAATAGAATTACCAAACGACCCAGCAATCCCACTACTGGGCATATACCCAGAGAAAACCATAATTGAAAAAGACACATGCAGCCCAATGTTCATTGCAGCACTATTTACAATAGCCAGGTCATGGAAGCAACCTAAATGCCCAGCGACAGATGAATGGATAAAGAAGATGTGGTACATATATGCAATGGAATATTACTCAGCCATAAAAAGGAACGAAACTGGGTCATCTGTAGAGACATGGATGGATCTACAGACTGTCATACAGAGTGTAGTAAGTCAGAAAGAGCAAAACAAATATTGCATATTAACACATATATGTGGAACCTAGAAAAATGGTACAGATGAACCAGTTTGCAGGGCCGAAATTGAGACACAGATGTAGAGCACAAACGTATGGACACCAAGGGGGGAAAGTGGCAGGGGAGGGGTGGGAATGGTGGTGTGATGAAATGGGAGGTTGGGATTGACATGTATACACTGACGTGTATAAAATGAATGACTAATAAGAACCTGCTGTATAAGAAAATAAATAAAATTCAAAAATAAATAAAAATACTTTGGATATATAGGAGAAAATACTATAAATTCTACTATTGTTATAACTTTTGTGTCTATATATTTAATGTGTTTGGAATGGAAGAAATGTGAATTGTTTTTCTCATACTTTTCCATCCTCCCAGTCTAAGGCTAGGTAAGTAAACTTTGAATAAAAGCCTACCACAAATTTAAGGAAAAATCTACCATCATAATCATTTTTCTCCACTAAAAATCTAATTGAAATGATTCAGGATATAGTTTCCAATAGAATGTGTCAGATATGCTCTTCCTTCCAAATGCCAGTCTCATCCATTTTCTAAGCAAATAATCAAAGCAGGTCAATAGGGAAATAGTATTAAAAAAATTTTTTTAAATCATTAGGTCAACAGACATTATTTCAATAAAATGCACATTTTTTCCAAAAGCAGGAATCTTTAGTCTTGTCATAACATTCTAAGACCCCTCTGAAGTTTAGAGAGCAAGGATTTAGGAAGAGGAACTGCTACAGTCAGGACAGGAAACAATTAAGACATAAATAAGAATTTCCGCAGAATCAGGTCAAAGTGAGGACACATTTGACATGTCCCAGAGGTGAGAATAACAAATAATGAGGTAATGCGTAGAAGTGGGGATAGTAGATCTGTTTGGTGGTAAAAGAACCCATCTTCAAGTACATGAAAGCTTTGAGTTGAAAGTCATAAAAGTTTTTTTTTTTTTTTTAATGCACAAGTACAACAAAATTTCATAAGGACTTTGGGTTGTGGGGTTCCATGGCCAATCCTGAGATTTTGCAAGAGGTGAAGTTATACTATAAGTTTGAGGTAAACTGGACTTTCTTTTTCTTTAATTACTCAGTGAAGCACTCTCGAGATATTGTATTTAGAAGAAAGAGGTCTAGTCATTTGCATTTAGGTAATATGCATTCCAGAAGACTGTCAAGCAAACAGACAACCACTCAATAGACACCAAAACCATGAAGACTGCAGTTAAAATGTGCAAAGTAGTCAATATTTCAGTAAGCAGATGTTATACCAAAAAGGGGTTTGTTAGTGCTATTTTTGTGATGCTCTATGTATAATTATTGTTACTCCCTTTTAAAATGATCACAATCATTCTTTGATTACCAAAAATTTATCTTGAAAGCATGGAGTATACGTTGTGCACTCTTTAGCCATTTCTCTCAATTTTCAAATGAACATAAAAAACACACTGACTTGTAAACACTCTGTAAACCAGCTGATATAGGAAGTGTGGTGAGCGATGGATAAAAATGCCCTCCGTTTTCTGTGCCAATTTACACATCTGGAGCTTTAAGAGGGCTATTTCAGAAATAAAGAATTTATTTTTGTTGACAGATAACTAAAGGATCCGAGAAGACTTATTCTGAGGAAAACAAGTGACAGCCAAAAAGCAGTGACTAAAGTTTACTGAATCCTGGAATCCTGGATCAGGAAGGAAACTTGGATGTCTTCTCTTCCAATCCTTTTGTTTTAGAGATGACAAAATTAAAGGGACTTACCTAAGTTTACACAACTAGTTAAAGGGCACTATAGGAGAAGATAAGAAGGTTTTAACATAATTTTTTTTTTAATTTGGCATGAAAAGCAATGTCTGAAATATAAGGAAATTTTAAAACAACTAGAATTATACTTAACTCCACTTCCTTCTTTCTAAGCAGGTACCAACTATCAAAAGTAACTTTTTCACCTCATTTTTTTTTGTCTTATTCTTTAAATGTTGGGAGAACATGTGCTGTTAGAGATTTGTTTTTCATCTCCTTCTGGAAGGTAAAACTGACTGGAAAAAAATGGCTATTGAAAAAAAAAAAGGATCTTTCAGCTTAAATGACCAGATATTGCCTGAATTCCACAGATAAACATTTATCGACTTAAGTTACTATGGTGAGTGTTTATAATAAAACTAATTTATAATTATAAAAAAGTTAAAGTAGACATATTTAAAGGTTTTTATGAAGGTTAAAGTAAGTTTAGAGGAATTTATCTTTCCTTTTCTTTCTTATCTCACCATTTTTACTCCTCAAAGGCATTTCCTCCTTGTTTTCTTGGTTCTGCTAATTTTAGTGGAGGTATTTAACAAAAAGGACAGCTTTTCTGGTGCAAATAAGCAATCAGATTCTGATTAATAAGGGAAAAAACTAATTCTAAATATGCAGTAGGAGTCTTATTTTTTGGATTGTTCGATTTTCTGCTGTATATATCTAAGCCATCCCTCTTTCCCATTAGCTTTTGAACTTTCAGATTCTCCAATTTAAACCAAAAAAGCACTTCCTGTTCCCCTCATTCTCCTCCACTGCCACCCTATATTCCTCTTCCCTTCTGTAGGCAAATTTATCAAAGTATTTGTCTACGCTCACCATTTCTTCACCTCCCTCTGAAGCCTCAACTTTAGCCAAATTCAGCTTCTTCCTCCAGCACGTCACCAAAACAGCTCTGGGTGAAGTTACCAGTGGCTCTCCTCACAACCAAATAAGCACTTCTCAGTCCATATCTTGCAAGATCTCTCAACGGCATTTGGCAATGCTTGAAATACTCTCTATCCTTGGTGACCCTGACATCACATTGTCCTGATTTTCTCCCTCCTCTTTTATCATTGATTCTGGGTCTCTCAGCTGCACGTTCATTCTTCCTCACCTGGCCAATAACGATTTTGCAGTTCCTAAAGTCTCGTTCATAAGCCATCTCATCGATACTTTTCCCTAGCCGATCTCATCCGTGCCAGTGACTCCAGTTAAAACCTAGGCCAAAAAAAAAAAAAAAAAAAAAAAAACCTATGCCAACAGTGACTCACAAATGTACATTTAACTAAAATGTCTTTAAGTTACATATAGTTCAATATATAAAAGAAAAACTTACCATTTTATCTCTACCCTCCCATCTGGTCCTCTTCCAGAAAAGTACCTACGTTCATCCAGTTGCACAATAAAACCTTCGGATTTATCATTACTCATCCCCCCAGCCTCACTCCTCCATTACCTAAACCATCACCAAACCCTGACCATTTTACCTACTAAATACCTCTTGAATCTTTCGACTTTTCCAAATCTCCTCAACCACAACCTTAGTCCTAGCTCTACCATCTTTTATCTCTTAGAGGACCTAGACTACAGAAAGAGCCCTGAACGGTTCTTTCGTAATTCGCTATGAACTTCTCTCTCATCCGTTCCACATAGGGAGCCATAGTGATTTTTCTGAGACATAAATCTAATTATATCATCTACCAATTAAACCTTTCCAATGACCTCCTACGGCTCATAGGATAAAGTTGCAATCCCTAAACGTGGACTTTGTTGTCCCGGCATGGACTGGCTTCCACCTATTCCTCCAACAATCCCTAATCCTCTCCACACTTTTTATTTTCTTACTCACCTGCTCACTCTTATTCCATAGGACCTTCCCTCTGTGTCCCTACCCTAGAGCGTTCTTCCCTCTACCCTTTTCTCTGGTTAACTCCTATTCCTCCTTGGCATTTATTTCTGTCTTCCTTACCTCGGGGAAGCCTTGCCTGAATCCCCCAACTACATCATACTCTCCAAGTTGCATTTTCAGCTGCTTAATTTGACTATTTAATCAATTTCTATCATTCCACAAGACTGTTAGCCAAAGGAGGAAAGGGCTGCATCTGGTTTTTTGTTTCTCAACCATCCCAGTGCCAAGTGAGTGCCTAAGACATTGTGGAAAGAATATTTGTTGAATAAAAGAATACGTGACCAAACTAGAACCTCAGAGCACTGAACCATCAGAACAACCTGCAGTTGTTGGAGATCAGCAAGAAATGGAAGACAAATGTATCCAGTCATTTTGGCTGTTACTTTTCCAGAACATTTCTTTTTCTTAGCACACAAGTGATTATATCTTAGCCAATTGACTTTTTTCTGTTTCAGCACTCATCACTAACATGAATCATTCTGAATTACTGACCAAACTCTAACCAGGCAGGATTTTCATAATTGCAGTATATGATTTTTGTTCAGGAAGGAATTGTTGTTCTACTCAATTCAACTGAAAACAATAAGTGTTTCCTGTGTAACTGGTATTACACCATGTGCTATGCTACTGTGCTTGTTTGTTTTCATGTAGTTGTTGTTCTGTTTTATTTTTAAATGTGCTGAAACCAGCTCATCTTTTGCTTTGTGTAATGTAGTTTACTTCCTTAGCTGCCATATAAATCTTTTTTTTTGTTTTTAATTTTTGGCTGTGTTGGGTCTTCATTGCTGCATGTGGGCTTTCTCTAGTTGTGGTGAGCGGGGGCTACTCTTTGCTGTGGTACCCGGGCTTCTCATTGCGGTGGCTTCTCTTGTTGCGGAGCACGGACTCTAGGTGCACAAGTTCAGTACTTGTGGCTCACGGGCTCTAGAGCGCAGGCTCAGTAGTTGTGGCGCACGGGCTAGTTGCTCCACGGCATGTGGGAGCTTCCCAGACCAGGGCTCAAACCCGTGTCCCCTGCATTGGCAGGCAGATTCTTAACCACCAGGGAAGTCCTGCCATATCAATCTATATATTTTTTAAATGCTTTATTTTTCACAAAAATAGAAGAGATATTATCAGATACGTCTCATACGTGGCCTAACATATTTTCAATAGTAGGCATTTATTTTCTCTTTAACATAAACAATTCATAAGCAGTATAACAATTCATAAATTAGATATGGTTAATTCAATTATTTTGAGGCATGGAAATTTTTACTGAAGATCTAATTCATCTGCAACACAATATAATCATGAAACAAAGTTGCACTTATTCCATTTATAATTATTTATAATAATATTTCCTACCATTTAATAAGTATCTACTATGTATTAGGTGCTTATCACTAATCTTCAAAACAACCTGTAAAATTAATATAATATAACATAACATAATGTCATACTTAACAGAGAAGGAGCTTGAAAATGTTAAAGACCAAACAGATGATTGGATGATTTCTAACATGTAGTTAAAAATAAGCTGACATAACTATGGAAACACCACTAACATTATTCTCTTAGTCAATCAGCAGATATCTAGCGAGTGCTTATTGGGTGCAAGACCTCGGGATACCACAAGAAACAAGACACAGTCCTTCACCCTCACCGGAGCTAATAACTGTATCTTTTAAAATCAGAAGAAAAAGAAATCAGTGTTGCAATTTAAAAGGGAGACTCCAAGACCTTGGTTTTTTAAGGAGCTGTTTTCTAGGATTAAAGAGGTGAGAAAATTCTTATTTTTCATATGCTGGACATGCTCCTCTTCATGACCTTATCAATGTAAACAGAGATCTCATCTTTTTCTGAGAACTTTAAGCAACGAGGCAAGATCCTCACACTCAATAAATTCCTGCGAAGAACCGTAAAGTAGAATTTGTCACCCAAATGCTTGTCACGGCTTTCACGAGCTGAGTCTTTGGCATGAGGGCACCAAATTTAGTACTACAAGGTTATTTTACTTTTACTTTACCTTATTTACTTTTACTTTACCTTATGTTACTACAAGGTTATTTCAACAGTCAGAAATTGATTATTTGTAATACAACCAACTCAACATGCAGCTCCTCAGGGGATAAGAGGGTTTCTCTTGGGAAAATATTTTGAAACGATTCTGTAACTTATTATTTTAGAATTCAGTGATTATATGAAGTAACAAGATAAAAATGTACATTTCTTGGACAGTTAAGAGACTGAAATATTTGGGTTGGTAACCAAATGTTCTAAGTAAGTCAAAGGCCCTATAGCTTCTGTCAGCTTGTGGCCAATAACTGTGGGAAAGAAATTTCACAAGTTCAACTATGACCCCTCCTACCTTTAAAACCCTACTATTTGACACTCAGCTGTGTGACTTTTTTGTAAAGTCCAGTGTGTCATATACTGTTAAGGTATACTCACTTCTTTCTAATGCAACACACACATACATTGTTCCTTCAATAGTAAGCAAAGATTTCTAGCTGCTTCCAGAAATAGACAGTGAATCTCAATGGAGAATGGAAACAATTTCCAAACTGATTAATACTCCAAAAGCCAAGGCTCTAATCTAACAATTCCTACTCTAAATATAGTGACATGACTTCCATTTTACTTACAAAAGTCATTATCTTGGCATTGTTATTACAACACTTTTTAAAAATTAATGCCCCCATACATTCCGTTAAGACATAGCTAAATACGTAATTTGGGCCTGAGACTGTGGCTGCATTTCAGACTTGTTAGAATACCCCTACTATTTTCAACAAGATTTTTTAAAGTTTTCTCCTTTTAGAAAGAGAAACCAAAAATGGCAGGAGGATCTATCAAACAAAGACTAAACCCTGGAATAATTAAGGCAATCATAACATTCCCCGGGGCTGTCTACTTATTAAGAAGTTTTACAGAAATCAAATAACAACATTGGCGGTGGTAAATTAACACCATTAAAGTCAGAAATTATTAGCATTTGGAATACATGGATATTACTTACCTAAATACAGTTAATGGCTCAATCTTCTGATAGTTCCTAAAAATTGAATTAACTGGTTCTGAACCATTTTTGAGGTCAGTATACGGTTCATCTGCACAAGACACTCCAATTAGTAGTATCTCTCATTACACGTAGTGATTCTTAACGGAGGGGAGGGTAAGGGAATGCAACCCTTAACCTCCATGTGGAGTACATAAGAATCTTCTTAGAGGCACATATTATTTGAAAAATGCCCCCTCTAAAACCGAAATGATTCTTAAAATGCTTCACCATTCCCTGTTTTGAAAATTTCCAGTTTCAATATTTGATATCAATCATCTTCTGATATTACTCAGCATTTTAAATGTTAGTTAAAATAATTCTTAATGATTTAGACACTTTTATTTTAAGGCATCTGTGATAGAATAACGGTCCCCTAAAGATGTCCATATCCTAATCCTCAGAACCTGAAAATATGTTACCTTGCATGGCAAAAGGGACTTTGCAGACATGATTAAGGATCTAGAGATAGGGAGATTATCCTAGATTTTTCAGGTAGGCCCTATGTATTCCCCAGAGCTCTTACAAGAGGGAGGCAAGGAGGTCAGAGTCAAAGGAGGAGATATGACTATGGAAGGAAAGTTGGAGTGATGCAAGGGGCAAGTGGCCTCTAAAAGCTGGAAAAGACGAGGAAATGGATTCTCCCATAGAACCTCCAGAATAAACACAGCCCTGCTGTTACCTTGATATTTGGATTTCTGTCCTCCAGAACTGTAACATAATAAGTATTGTTTTAAGCCACTAAGTTTGTGGTAATCTGTTACAGCAACAATAGGAAACTCATACAGTACCGCTATGTCAAGAATTGTAGAATCTATCAGAGCCATGCTAGAACTGACATAAATTGCTAACTTGTGACAACCTGAACTTATCTAGACAAAACCATTAAAAATGGTGTTGAAGGGGCTTCCCTGGTGGCGCAGTGGTTGAGAGTCCGCCTGCCGATGCAGGGGACACGGTACATTAAAGAGGTACAGCTCATTGCTTTTTTTTAACTTACTCTTGTTATGAGGGACCCTAACTCTTCTTCCTTTCCCAACTCTGATCTTTTGAAATCTTTCTGAATAATCACAATCCTTCATGTTTCTGATTTCAGCTTTATAGTTTTTTCAGTCTTGCACTGGGGTTTTTGAAAATGACTTGAATAAAAATAAGTTTACCATAAAGACATTCTTTCTAAGCTCAGATGGGAGCAGATGCTACTTCAAAGTCTGTTTATTCTTTGTTAACTCACTCTCATTGTCACGATAAGAGCATTAAAATTTCCCTCCACATTCCAAGTTTTAACATAGCCCATCTCACTCTACAATGTTAATAACCAGTTAATATAAGCTCTTTCCACCTAAAAATTTTTCTGAATCTCATTATACTTTTCTTTTTGTTTTATTCACATAACAGTAAATATTTACTGGGGGTCTACAATATGCCAGAGAGTATACTAGGCATGAACAAGATAAAGTCTCTGTCCTTGAGTGTATTGAGAGAGATGGACGTGAAAACAGGCTGTGGATTTCAGTAGGACAAATGCTCTGCAGGTGGTAAAGGGCGCTCACAGGAGGCAGCTCCTATATCTACAGGTCAAGGAGGTTAGGTCTTGGTATGAGTAGCATGATTCCAAAGTATGAGTAGGAGCTTCTCAAGCACAACAATTTCACATTAATTAAGATAAAGGCTTGGGGCTTCCCTGGTGGTGCAGCGGTTGAGAGTCCGCCTGCCGATGCAGGGGACACGGGTTCGTGCCCCAGTCCGGGAAGATCCCACATGCCGCAGAGCGGCTGGGCCCGTGAGCCATGGCCGCTGAGCCTGCGCGTCCGGACCCCCGCAACGGGAGAGGCCACATCAGTGAGAGGCCCGCGTACCGCAAAAAAAAAAAAAAAAAAAAAAAAGATAGAGGCTTGGAAGTGAAGAAAAAAATAAGTTTGGAAAAGTATGAATAGGATAATAGGTGCACATTTTGTGACAGAGGTAATAGAAATAAATGACGCTGGACCTTACATACCACGCTAGTCTCTCAAAAGAAATAAGTGAGTAAGGGCTCGTGTGCGATGTGAAGGACTCTCTGAGGAAAAAGCTAACCATAACCTCCCATTTCCCCTCAACCCAGGGCAGTATCACCTCTGCAGAAGACATTTGGAAAAGTGTGGGGCATTTTTGGGTTAGCACAATGGGGATCACACCGAGTCTGAGGTTTCCACCAAGTCTACCCGATCACAAAGCCCTGCTCCTTCCACGAGTCAGAATAAAGCAGTGGTTTGAAAGCCAAGCACAAAAGGCAGTGTGTTAGAAAGGACTGACCGTCAGTAGCATCACAGTCTACAAAAAAGGCAAGGAGAACGAGACTGACCAAATCACTGTTTGCTTTGGCAGCAAGCATGTTGTTGGCGACCGCTGGAGAATAGTAGCTTTTTTTTACAAGGAATACAGGAAGGGGTGATTAGGAAGTGGAAGTTTCAAGTAGATTTAAAATGTGCTTTCAATAAATGTGACAATGAAGGAATGCATGATATTAAAGTAGCAGTTTGAGAGAGCTGTTGCATTGTAGCTGGAAATTTTTGTTCTTATTGTTGTTTTGATCAGGAGACTAGGATATGGTGTGTGTGTGTGTGTGTTTCACAAATGATAGGAGAAACTGTTTGCAAGAGCCCATCAAAACTGACTGAAGAACAGTGTCTCAGGGGAATGGAACTAGAACAGATATTTTTCTAGGAAATATAGATCTGACAAATATTCAAGTATTGAAGATCTCTCAAACAGAAAGACTCAGGCAGATTCTATAGTTCTTAGCATGTAGAGCCTAGAGATGGGACCAAAAAAAAAAAAAGAAAAAACATAGCATTAAAGACTATACCAGCAAGCTGTAAACTCAGAGATTATCTCTGACCCTGGGACAGAGACTCTTCCTGAGCCCACAGGAGCTAAGAGATAGCAAATAAAATTGCCTCCACCAAAAGCCAGGACAAAGTCGTAGAAAATATTAAAAGAACATCACGACGTACATCGAGTATAATCACAAGGCCACAATCACAGAAATGGTCTCCACTCAGAAACATGGTAGAGAAAACAGCCAGGTCATATGCCATTCTTTAGATTGCCACCACAATTGGTGGCATAATCGAGTTAAAATTTACAATATTTCTGTGGTGTGTAACATTTACAGTATTTCTGTTGCACAAAGTAATCAGCGTATATGACATGCTTCCTAATTAATGTAATCAGGCATGCTTTATCATGTCATAGTGAGAGTACGGTGATTTCAAAACGCAACCTGACCTATGCTGAGGTCTGGATGCCATGTCCTGTTAACCCTCCCTGTAGCTATTGCCAGTGTCTCTGTGATTACTAGAGAGGGCACCACAAACCACCTCAAACTTAAGACCCAAAGAGCTAACTCTTTTCTCACACACCCTTGTTCATTCTGTTAACTAACAGAAAACCCATCCACCCAGCTGCTGAAGCTAAGAACATAAAATAAATGCCTTCCAAGTCACATTAATATCCAGTAAGGTACCAGTGTTCCTGATGGCTTTTTATTGCTTTATTCATATCAAATACTATACGTGAATTTTAATTTTATAAAAGTAACTTACAAGTCTTTGGAAATTTCTAATAAAAACAAGTGTAGTTAAAGGGTTTTATTTCTCTATCTCAAAATGCCTATAAAGCTTTATTTCATAATATTTCAGAAAACCTTAGGTTAAGCAAATACTTTGAATTTGTTGCTTTATGATATAGGTATAAAAAGGCAAATAATAAATAATCAAATCCCCATGATTTCTTCAAACTAAGTATGGAACATTTTTACTGACTACATTACTTGAACTATTTTTTTTCTGAATATATTTTTTAATATCCATTAAAAGAACTGCATCTGGGGGCAACATTTTTTCACAAAACGAAACAAAAGCTCTGTTCTTCTGAGAGGAGACTTGGGCATACCAATGCACAATTCAAGAGAGCTCAGGAAATGTTTTACTGATATTCCATTATCCCTTGAGACACTTAACTTCAGCTCATGAAAATACCAGTGTCTAAAGGGATGAAAATTACAATGGCTTCCTGCAAAAGCCCCCTCTAGGCTATGGGACTAATTTAAACAATATGCATAACTCCAACCAAACCACTAGCATAAGCTAAAACATCTATTATTTAAAAAGCTGATCTGTGCATTTATCTGTCAATACTAAATCTTTTCTTTTAGGTTTCCCATGTTTTACATATTCCACAAAAATAAAAAGAAACTATCATGTATTCTAATGTAATATTAATTTACATTTACACTGTCTCTCTCTTTTTTTCTTTTTCCTTTTCTTTTTTGGAGAAGGAGAAAGGGGAGGGGAAGGCTGGGCACAGTGCCTTACATATGTATGTACAGATGTGTTGAAATGGGTATTTTATCATGGCATTTGAGTAAATGCATAGATGAAGCTATGTCCTCTTTCTGTCTGTCGGCATTAGAGAAATGCCAAAACTTTGCAATAGTCCATAAAGTCTATCAAGAACAAAAAAATCAAAATAAAAGGCAATATCATACATTTCAAACTTACCAAACCGTCAGCCTAAACTTAATTTAATGTAATTCACTGGGTTATGGCCTTTAGGAGAGAGCAAGCTAAGCTGATGTTTAATATGGACAGACTTGCTACTTTGGATATCAGTACTTGGGGGTGAGCAAGGGGGAGAAAGGTTTAGTATATATTAGTCCAAACATACACTCTGAATCCAAATACTTGGGCCTGAATTCTAGCTACCATTTACCTACTATTTGGCCTTCAATAAGTCACCTGGCTTCTCAGAGCTTTGCCTTATTACCTGTAATTTGGTATAAAGAAACAAACAATCTCATAGAATTAAAAGAGAAAAGGCACGTTAGCCCAATGGATGTTAGTTTCCTTCCTTATCTCTTCTCCAGCATTTGTTCCTTCTGCCCTGAGATATGCAGATAAAATATATTCTACCATTTTGCTGAGGATTTCAGTCACAGAGAGAAAAGGACTTGCCAAGGAGAGCTGAAAAATGGCAATGGAAGTGTTCGGGATTTCTGAGGCTTTACATGGCAGCTGATCTCACAATATTAGCATACCATGTGCTTTGGTCAAGCGGTGTCCCTGGGCCCTGGGTGTGCTTCCGCCAGTCTCTCCAGACTCTATTTCGGTGTGGCACGCACATGCCTGCTGATTCCCACCCTTCCAGCCCAGAGTAAGAAACCAAGCCAAGGTGAAGTTTACAGCAGCTTCTGAAAAGGGCATTCTCTTGCTACCTTCAAGCCTACTCTTAACCTAATTCCTCTCATATCTGATAGAGGGGGTACCTCAGAAAGTATATCTTTTCTATCTGCCTCCTAGGCAAATCTGTTATCAAGAAAACTTACATATAACACCCAACCACACACACATGCACACATTCACCGCATAGGTTCAACTTTAAAGAAGTGTATTTTAACTTGCGAAATTACATTAAAAAGAGGAAGAGAAAGAGAAAACACTGAAAAGCAAAGTCATCTCATATTGCCAGAGGCAAGTCAAAAAAGCATGTCCCTTCATTCCATGTTTAACTTACAACAAGCCAAGCCTGGAGGGAAAAGGGCTCCCTATGCACGTTGGCCAGATGCAGCATTGGGGTGACACATAGTATAGGATACACTGATGCTAACCACAAATGGGAAATTAGGCCATCACAATGACCCAAACTTAGAGACTGGGAAAAATTCAATAGTTTTAATTTGGTTCTGCCATATTTGATTTATATGAAAGCTTCATGTTGGCTTGGTATCTGGAAATGTGTCCTTCTTCAAATAGTTTTAGCATTAATAATTTGCAGATCAAAATCTGTGGTTGAATACATCTCTAAGAGGGTATTTACAGCTAGCAAAGATTTGCACAACGCTACATCACAACTGCTGGAATCAGACTGAGTGGTAGAACAGATTTCCAAGGAAGTCAAAGAAAGCCAAGATGCAAGAGAATCCCAGATGAGGCAAAGGGAGCCAAGACACCACTTTTAATACAAAGCCCAGCCTCCCTTTGCCTATGTGCATTTTCATCTTAAAACAAAATTAGAATTACTTCTTATTGGCCAAACAGTGAGTGCCCTACAAAGAAATAAATGACAGGAAAAAAAAAGGATAATCAATGTTAATAGGGAAAAAATCAGGCTAAATACAAAGTAACAGGCATGCAGAGAGAACATGGAAGAATACGTATCACATAAATTCAAGTTCCAAATACGGTTTTCTGCATTTCCATGGAAAACCTCATGTTAGGGAAAATGATTTCTGGGCCTTCAATTTGAAAACCAGAAGAGGCCTCCTCGGAGCCAGATAAATAACAACATTGTCACAAAGGCATTTTTCTTCGAAAATATCTCAAAATGTCTTACAGACATCTCTGTGTTTATTGGCATGGGACTCCCTGAGATACACACATAGCATTTTACTGATGGAGGATTTCAATCACAGAAAAAACTCTCACTTGCCAACAACAGCTGATAAGTGGAGACAGGACTAGGCACAAGGTCATCCAGTGTATAGAACAGTCATCTATCCAAGAGGCAATGCTATTTCAAAGGCAAGTACATTCACAATAGAATGACTTAAAATCCTGCAAGTGAAGAGAATTACCCATGTGTTTTAAAACATCCCACTGAAGAAGATGAATCTTTCTCAGAAATGTCCTCGGATTTGTTCATGTTAACAAAGTGTTTGATTTTTAAGGACAGAAAGTCTCCTATCAGCCACAAACTGAATCCCATTACATTTGTTGTTGCTGAAAAACTATTTTCCCTATTTGGCCATCAAAATGGATTTACTGGACTTCTGAGGGGAGATGGCAGAATAAAGTCAAATTCACTTTTAAAATATATATATCTGCTTTGAGAAATATATATAATGCATGGAAAGGAGAACTCTGAATTAGTTGAGCAATTTTCAATATTTTGTCTGCTATACATTGGACTTCTAAGGAAAACTAGCAGTTTGAAGCCAGATCACAGAATCATCCTTCCCACAAGCCTAATAAATGAAAGAAAAAAATAGGCTAAAACTAACCAAGAAATTTATCACAGCAATCAAATAAAGTAGGAGGTACAACCTTAATGCCACTTTCTTTTTAAGAAGCATGTCCAGCCAATGTTTTCTTAGGTCAGTCTCCCAAGGCAATAGAAATAAAAGCAAAAATAAACAAATGGGACCTAATGAAAATTAAAAGCTTTTGCACACCAAAAGAAACCATAAACAAAAGGAAAAGACAACCTATGGACTGAGAGGAAATATTTGCAAATGATGCAGACGACAAGGGCTTAATTTCCAAAGTATAAAAACAGCTCACAGGGCTTCCCTGGTGGCGCAGTGGTTGGGAGTCCGCCTGCCGATGCAGGGGACGTGGGTTCGTGCCCCAGTCCGGGAGGATCCCACATGCCGTGGAGCTGCTGGGCCCGTGAGCCAAGGCTGCTGGGCCTGCGCGTCCGGAGCCTGTGCTCTGCAACGGGAGAGGCCGCAGCCTGCGTACCGCAAAAAAAAAAGGGCAGAAGACCTAAACAGACATTGCTCCAAAGAAGACATACAGATGGCCAATAGGCACATGAAAAGATATTCATCATCGCTAATTATTAGAGAAATGCAAATCAAAACCACAGTGAGATATCACCTCACACCTGTCAGAATGGCTATCAT
The DNA here is from genome assembly GCF_949987515.2 of Delphinus delphis. NCBI lineage: Eukaryota > Metazoa > Chordata > Mammalia > Artiodactyla > Delphinidae > Delphinus > Delphinus delphis. The sequence continues at coordinate 140,321,509 of NC_082683.1, read as the reverse complement.
CAAAAAGAACACAAACAACAAATGTTGGCAAGGATGTGGAGAAAAAGGAACCCTCGTACACTGTTGATGGGAATGTAAATTGGTGCAGCCACTATGGCAAATAGTATGGAGGTTCCTCAAAAAACTAAAAATAGAGTTGCTGTATGATCCAGCAATCCCACTTCTGGGCATATATCCAGACAAAACTAAAATTCTACATTCATAGCAGCACTATTTACAATAGCCAAGACATGGAAACAACCTAAATGTCCATCAACAGATGAATGGATAAAGAAAATGTGGTACATATATACAATGGAATAGTAGTCAGTCATAAAAAAAGAATGAAATAATGCCATTTGCAGCTACATGGATGGACCTAGAGATTATCATACTAAGTGAACTAAGTCAGAAAGAGAAAGACAAACATCATATGAAATCACTTGTATGTGGAATCTAAAATACAACACAAATGAACATATCTATGAAACAGAAACAGACTCACAGATATGGAGAACAGACTTGTGGTTGCCAAGGGGGAGGAGGGTGGGGAAGGGAAGGATTGGGAGTTTGGGATTAGCAGATGCAAACTATTATATATAGGATGGATAAACAACAAGGTCTTACTGTATAGCACAGGGAGCTATATTCAATATCCTGTGATAAACCATAATGAAAAAGAATATGAAAAAGAATATATATATGTATAACTGAATCACTTTGCTGTACAGAAGAAACTAACACATTGTAATTCAACTGTACTTCAATTTAAAAAAAAATTTTAAAAAGGAAACATTGCCAGAGGAGAGAAAAAGTAAAGATTCTAGAAAGTAGCTTAGTCATCCTAAACCACATTCTACATACACCAGAGCAGTAAGTAGTGACAAATTCCCAAGTTTTCCACTAATATCTCCAATTATTTTTTTTAAAGAAGCAGCTTAAGCAATCCTAGACCAAACAATGCATTTCCAGATACTTATTCAAGAGAAATGAAAACATATGTCCACAAAAGGACTTATACAAAAATATTCATAACACTCAAAAACTAGAAGCAACCCAAATGTCCATCAACATAAGAATGAATAAATAAATTGTGGTATAATCATATAACTGAATATTACTTAGTCATGAAAAAGGAATTCATACATGCAAAAAGAAACTGAATCATGAAAAACACTAAATTGAGTGCAAGAAGTCAGTCACAAATAAATACATATTCTTTTGACTTCACTTATATGCAAAACTAATCCATGATGACAGTTATGAGAAAAATGGTAGGATGACTGGCAGAGGAGCATAAGGGAACATTCTGGGGAAATGGAAAAGTTCACTACCTTGATTGCCCTAAAGGTTACATGGTGTAAACATCTGTCAAACTCATCAAACCATAATCTTAAGATGTGTACATTTTACTGTATGTAAATTATACTATAATTGTTTTTTTAATCCAAAATAAATGAATAAAAGCAGCTGCTGAGGGGATAGGTAGACAGCCCAGGAAAAAGATATAGAAAACCCCTCACATGAACAAAGCCTCCCTACCACCACAGGGTCTCACAGGTTCAGAAATTTCCACTGAGTTGTCCAATGAGGACTATCAAAACCAACCCACTAAATTTCCATCAGTAAACAGGGATTGGCAGAGGAAAAATAAAAGGGAAAATAAGATGATTTTCTGAGGGGACGGGAGATGCTTCAGAGAGAAACACACAGAGGTCCCTATAGAAGTCCTGACACCTCTCTGAATTAACAGGCTATGGCCAAAACCCAGAGTTGTCGCTTCACAAACTGGAGAAAGGTCTGAAACCCCCCAAAATAAAAAAGTTCTCCCAAATAGGTGGAGGAAACTCTAGCCCATGTATTTTCATTGGCCTTTAGGCAAACAGAGATTGGTCCACCAATCACCATAGCCAGCCAGTCCCTTGCAAGTTCTACTATCCTCCATCCTCACGCTGTTAAAGAAAAGCATATTGAAGACTCAATGTATCCAGTCCCAGAAGAGTAGTAAAGGGCATGACAAACAGGCCTCAAATAGGGTGAAGACAAGAGAATTGAACAAGGCCATATCACAATCAATTAGAGGCTGATGGAGTTGCCTGCATCTAACATGAATAAGTTGTAAATGGCATATTACACCAGAATTGTGTATACTGGAATCCCACTTTAACACTGTGTCAAACATCTGAATTTGAATAAGCTTTTATAATATAACTATAAGATTATAGAATAAGTTATGGAACACAACCAATAGTCTCCTGCCTACTTTGAGATATCAGAAGATGAATTGCTCTGAGTTGATGTCGTAGAACAGAGGCAGGAGAGGAGACAGCAAGAAACCAACCTGTATACTCTTCTCTTCATCCCCACCTCTCTACGTCCTTATCTATCCAACGGGAAAAAGCAGAAATGAGGGATGGGAAAAGGCACTGGAACTTAAAGCAATTCCTGAGTACTGAAAATTATGCAAAATAAGGCTATAATAATATTTTCCTGTATTGACCTACTGATTTCATATTTACACTTGAATGGTAAGTCAAAAGAGTAAACAAGCAGTATGACTGCATTCTCTCTTGTACTTATTTTTTAACTGGCTATGCACAAACCATACTTTCAAAGGCAGTGCAGACCCTATTTTTGACAATAAACAATAATACAACAAAGTGGGGTTCACCAAATGAAAACAGAAATTACTGAAATAAAATCTGTAAAGTCTTACAAAAAGTGAGTATTCCACCAGGAACAAGATAAAAGAAAAGCAAGCATTCTAAATAGGCAACCAGAAGACGTGCCATTCATATTAAGCATTTTGATGTAATCATACTGTCATCCTAGAATAAGTGAAGTATTTGTGGATGCTAAAAGCTTATGTATTTTTCCCACTCTCAAAATAATCTTATTTATTTTACCAAGCTTTCAAAACTATTTACCCCCGGCAGAGACCTAATGAAATGAGCTTCATCCTTAGTGAGACTTTTTTAATCAGAGAAAAAGAAAGCTATGAGAATGTAATTGTTTAAAAAGAGATTTGTATTTACTTGTATTTACTCCACATTATAGTATGGCTATGTTCACTGAGTGAGGAAGGAAGGAAGAAAGGAAGGAGTTGAGGCAAGGAGGGAAAAAGGGGGGGGGGGAGAGAGAGAGAGAGAGGGAGGGAGGGAGGGAGAGAGGGAGGGAGAAACGGAGAGAAAAACATACAATTATTACTGATACTGAAAGTTAATCACCTCCTCAAGGGCATGTTCCTCACTTGGGAAAATTCAATGACAACAACAGACATTCCACTGAAATAGTGAAGAAAGCATATGGCCCCTAAAAACAAACTATCTAATTAAAATGCAGAAAGACAGCTCAGCTCTCCAATTATTAAATACACAAAAGAGACCATTTTAAGGTTCATAAACAACTCTAAAAAGAAAATTAGAGTTTACAAAGAATTTAAATATGAAAATAAACTAGACCTAATAATAAATATAAACAGGAAATACCAATGGCTGATCACTTAGTAAACCATATGCTCTGAGCCGTGATTTGGGTCACTTTAAAAAACAAACCCCAACTTTACAGTATTGCATTTCAACATATAGAGCAGTCAATAAAACCTGCAGGGAAAAACACACCTCTCTCCATCCTGTTCCTACAAGCTTGTCAATTACTGTAGGGTACAGCAGAGGTTGAGGAACACAGCTGATCTCTTTCAACAATGTTAAGGCTTTCACCAGCCCAGCCTAATAAACACATGTTCCCAATAACTTCTCCAATGAATAAACCCCTTTCAAAAGAGAAACAGGACTCACATGAACACTAACCTCTTGATTAGAAAGCACATACTTAGCCAGTGGACTGTGAAGGTCTCCCCCAATTCACATGCTTCAGGCTACATTCCTAATCAATTAGTTACATCAAATCCCCTTTTGTTTCCCTCCAGTGACTTTTTGCCACCCTGTTACTTGACTCCTAAGCAAATGCCTCACCTGGCTTTCATCCAGATTCCCTGCAAAGCTTGCCCTTCCCAGACCATGGAAGCCAGCCTCTAGAGATGTGACTAGCCTTCTAGAACTTCTACAGTATGGTAGAGAAATGTTTTCAAAACAATTCTGCAGAGCAACTGAGGCATTTGGAATATTTGTTCAACTGAAGAATCTGAAAGATACTGAAGAAAAGTATCTTTCTTTTATCTACTCCAGAACTGCTCCCGGAAGAGCATATTCAGCTGAAAACAAAGATATCCAGGTTATAATCTGTTTAGTCATTAAAAGCTACCTGACCTTGGGCATCTGCCCTTGGCATCTCTGAAGCTCACATTCTTTATCTACAAAGTGGGTGAATTTTGGTAAATCCATTTCTATTTTAAAACGTTATTAATTTGTGAAACAGGACATCCAAGACATGATCTGTTGCCTTCAATTACACTTTATCCTGTTGTCATTTTAAATAAATGTTCAAGCCCTACAACCACCCCCCAAACCTCATCCCTGAGAGATCACTTGATGCCTAATGATGCATTCTACCCATTCATAATTCCCACTGTGTCCTTTAATACCCTAAGAATCAGAATTTATCTGAATGTGTTTCTACTGACAATGTGATTGATGCTCAATAATACCAGCAACTTTCCTACCAGCATTTACAATTATTACTTTGCCATTTTACCTTCTATTCTACCCCTCCTTCCAATCTCCAAGTTTGGATTAATACAACTGTTTCCTTTCAAGCGTCACTGAGCATTGCCAAGGGGAATCACATAAATATGCTAATTGGATCCATCACAAATTTATTAGATTCAACTTCAGCTGCTCAACAATCCATTAATTTATTTCTCCTCTGCTCCGTTTTCTGCTGCCTACAAGTAGCTATTCCAAATCTTTATCACTCACTTCAAGCACTAGACTCCCTGCTTCTGCCCTCCTCATTCCCAGTGGACAACTGTCAGAAAAAAAAAAAAAAAAAAATCTATGACTTTAGCCAAGAACCCCCTCAACTGCCCTCCCTTTGATTTACACTATCCTTTCTTCCCACCTTCCCTCCTGCAGTAGACCAACTACTGTTAGTGATGCTTCTTTTCCAAAGGTATACACTCCTTCAAGTGAACTCACATGCAACTTTTCACATCTCTTCCAAAGCTATCAATCACATCTTCCATTTCTTTTATCAGTGTTTCGCTTCCACTCCATAGCCTTTTTTCTCACCTGCCTGGGATATGCACTCAAAACTCCCTCGAACTGTGAATAACAAATTCTCTCCCATTAGACTTTCTTGAGGTTAGAGGGGTCTGGGAAATGTAGTTTCTGGCTGAGCACCTGCAGCCCAGTAATTCTTCCACAGTATGGAACAAAAAGCACAACTTTTCAGAAAACGTCAAGTGGTCTCTATAACACTGTATCTCTCATTAGGTTTGGCACTTAGCTTTCCTGACTCCTTTCAGCAACTCTTTTACTAAATCTTCCTCTTCTCAGACTCACAATTTAAGATTCTACCCTTATTGGCTTTCCTTCTTGCTCTCCAAGCCCTGCTTGGATTCGAGTATCAGCTCCATGACTGTGCCTATCACCCTTATGTGAAATCTTTCACAGCTCTAACTCCAGGCTTAACCTTTTCCCCAACTCTAATATCACATTTTAACACTACCATTCTGAATCATCCACAAGCAACCCAACATGGCAGTATCATCAGGATGCTTTAGCTTACAAGTAGTAGGAAACTTCTACTCATTCTATCTTAGACCATAAGCAAATTTACAGCCCCATGAGGTAGAGCAGGCTACAGGTACTGCTGAGATATACATCAAGGCTCTGAATCCTTTTCTCTGCCCTTTTTTTTTTTTGGCCCTGCCCTCCTCTGCATTGGCTTTATCCTCAAGCTGATGGCAAGATGAATGCAACAATTCTAGGTGTAATATTCAAACATAACGTCATCCACAAATGAAGCGTTTCATTTCCCTAAGAGAAAAACATTACAAAAGTCCCACTGAAAGAGATCCACGTTTATTTCTAAACCAATCACTGGCAAATGGAATGAGAGTACCATACTTAGTTTAGACCAGGGTTTCTCAACCTTGGAACTATTGACATTTAGGGCCAGATAATTCTTTCCTGTAGGGGGCTATTCTATGCATTGTAGAATGTTTAGCAGCATCCGTGGCCTCTACCCACTACATGACAATAGAATTTGCCACTCTTTTTTTTTTTTTTTTTTTTTTTTTTTTGTGGTACGCAGGCCTCTCACTGCTGTGGCCTCTCCCGTTGCGGAGCACAGGCTCCGGACGCGCAGGCTCAGCGGCCATGGCTCACGGGCCCAGCTGCTCCGCGGCATGTGGGATCTTCCCGGACCGGGGCACGAACCTGCGTCCCCTGCATCGGCAAGCGGACTCTCAACCACTGCGCCACCAGGGAAGCCCGAATTTGCCACTCTTGACAACCAAAAATGTCTTCAGACATTGCCAAATATCCCCTGGGAGGCAAAATAACCACTGTCTGAGAACTCCTGGCTTAGACTAACCATGATATATCCTTAGAACACAAGTACTGGAAGGGTCATCTCTAAAGAAAGGAGATAGGAAATTAAAGTTGACTAGGCAACCAATAGTGGCCACTGCAATGTCCAAAAACAAACTTGTGTTCTACTTCTCATGTCCAAAATATATTTCTCCTCCTGAATTTCTGATATTGATTAACATACCACTATCTAGATACTCAATGGCCCAAAATGAGAACAAAGGCCCAAACTAAGAACTCTAGCATCATCTTTATACCTTCCTTATTTCCCATATCCAGTGGTTAACAGTTCTTATCAATACTGATGATGAAGCTTCTTGTGGATCTGTTCTCATTTCTCCATGTCACCTAAATATCTCAGTGGTCACCTCCTTACTAGGTTTCCTGCCTCCTAGGCTTTCCTACAGCTTTGATAGTTATCTTCTAAAGGATAAATCTGGTCAAATCAACCTTCAACTTAAAACCATTTGATGACTCTTCCTCATTACCCACAAAACCAAATTGAAAGTCTTTAGTCTATTATACAAGGCCCGCAATGATTTATCCATTGCCCAGTGCTGCAGCCTCAACTCCAGCACCTCCACTTACCTTATTCTGTACCACTCCAGATTATGTATTGTTCCTCAAACCAGACGTTTGATATATCAGTGATTTGTTTGTGTCAGTCCTTCTGTCTGGAATGACCTCTCCACTCTCACTTCCTAATCTGTCTTCAAGTCCTTCACACTTCTCATGCATTATTTCTTTTTTGGTAACTTCTACTCTCCCCATGAGAAAATTAATTACTCTCACAGCTGTATCCCCATAGTACTTATTAAAAATATAATTCTGATTGAGCACTTAACACATCATATTATAGCTTTATTCATCTGCCCAGCTAGATCAGGGCTACTAAAGGTGAGGTATTATCTCTATTTATAACAACAATTTCTGGCACAGTGCCTAGAACGCAACGAAACAGCTCTAAATGCAGAGATTTTGAAATGAAGGAACTCAAATGAACTGACTTCAATGTATTTGCCCAAAGATATTATAAGTCTCAGGGACTACGTCTAACCAGTCAATTAAAATACTTTTTCTCTAATAGCAAGCCAAATAATCTGAAAAACATATATACCATATAAAATGCTAATAAATACCTGTTTAATAATTAAATAACAAGTCAAAAAGTGAAAATCAGTGTGACAAATAAAAATACGGCAAAATCACCTATAAAATCATTGAAGTGTTAAGAGGGATGATAATTTCCAAGTCTTTGCATGATTCAGAGAGTCTTCTACACATGTGCATTCCCACAGACTACCCAAATCCCTTCTCATACTTCACCCTCAATGATGAACAGGGTCTGAGTGGGGTCTCTGAGAACAGGGGCTCGAATACGAGTGTCCTTGGGCCCCAAGAGATGCTGAACTAAAGAAATTAAGCAAAAGCCACATTTCCAAAAGATAAGGAAGTTTTTTTTGAGTTTTGTTATTGTTGCTGTTGGTGTTTTTAATCCAAACCAAAGTAGAAACTGAGTACAAAGCAAAGGAGTCAGGGTAAACAGAGACTATCTGGGGAGAGTCACTAACAGAGGCATCACTGCTTTTGGTCTGTTGTTATGTTTCTTAGTACACAAGATGCCTGAGTAGAAGATAAAATAACAAGAACAGAATTTATAAAGGCCTATAGACGGGAAAAGCAATGGGGCAATATGTGTCGAGTCATAAAGATGTGACTTCTCTTTGTCACAGAGGTTCTGCTTTGGGAATCTTTGCCAGGCAAATAATAAAAAACCCAGAAGGAAGTCTGTAAGCACCTTTGTTTATAAAAAAGAAAAAACAGAAGTGACCTACACATCCCCCGTAAAAGACTGATTACATCTTTTTACATTCTTTCAATTAAATTAGCTCTGAAGACTATGTAGCATCTACGTGAAAACATGAGGAAGTGCTTAAGACACACCTGATACTTATGTCCCAGTCACAATTATATTGATAAAAAAATCATGTGTGTAAAGGCTCTACCTAAATATATCAGAAAAGACAATGGCTATACCAGAATGTAGCAATTTCTAAACTTTATATTTTCATTATCTTCTAAACTTTCTATACTGTGGTTATGTTACTTTTCAAAAGTTTAACTTCAAGTCGGCAAGAGAACCAGAGAGGCTGTGTCACAAATAAATTTCATCCATTTACACACACCTTCAAGCACAAGCAGCACAGAACACCCATGTTCAGAAAGGCCAATGCAATTTGGGTGGAATGCCACTGAGAAAGATCTACATAGCCTGTTGGAGGCCCTGGCCAGTTTGATCTCACTTCTTGGAAAGTCCCAAGAGCTTGGAATTCAACTCAGAACTGCAGTCATAAGCTTCATCAGCAGTGTCGCAAAGAATATGAATTAGCGGACAGAAGTTTATGAGGTTTCACAAAAAAAATCTAAAATTAGCCGCTCTGGCACCCTGATGGAAGCCCCAGCCTGGACACCTACCCTGCCTGGTCAGGGTGAAGAAGCACCTGTGATTATCTGCCAAATCTTACTGACTGCTTCTCTTCTCTGCAGAGAACCTTAACTGTGTTAGCCTGTGGACCATGGTGCCCAGGAGTCAGAATTCTCAAATACGGCAGTTCATCTTACATCCAAAGTGAGATTTGTATAATAATGCTATAATGTGGCCCTGTTCTCTCTGTCCCTTAAATTTCTATTTAACCCTGTTTGTCAGGAATAGCCCAGGATCCAGCTCTTGTCCCTAATAATATAAAACTGCCACAGGCACCAAGACAGAGGCAAGAGCTAATAAGATGGCCTGCGCTGGGCTGGGTGTGGCGTGATCCTATTGTCTTTAACTAACAGTCTGGTGACCATAAACACTGCCTTAATAAGGTCCCTGCCCTTAAATGTCCCTTGTATTTTTGTTTCCTGCTTAATCATCTAGAATAGAGTGAGAGTTACTGCTAAATGACTGCTCCATGGTGGAAGCAACTGCATATTAGTGATGGGCACATAGAGAGTATAAATTCTGAAAAAGCGTGTTCCCCCACTGCCAGAACTAGAGGCAGTTTGTAGGGCTGAAGAGACACCACTTCTCCGCACTCCACCCTCACTCATCCTGTTTACAAGGGTAAAAAGATCAGATTTCTCAGAAATTCCTGTTTGCATCTGGGTATCCTAAAATGGAACTTATTGCCTTATAAAACAAAAGTACCACATTTCTACAGGAAAAAAAATCATAGATAGCTGTATGTCATTTTTATATTTTTGGATAGGATCTGGATTTTTTTTTCTGTGTTCCCTTTCTCTTCTTTTTTAACTCTGATACACTCCACCTGACTTTCTCTATAGTGCAATTACCCAACCACTGACTTCAACATTTTATCTAACTTAAAGTTTAACACGAATAATTTCTTTTCTCTCTGAAGTGAATTTCTTTTATCTATAGAACACCTTAAACATATATTCTCTCTGAAAAAATTTAAATCCCCATTTGCACCTCTCTTCAGTATCCTTCCCAGAGTTCCCATCAAGTTCTGCATCACCCTTCTAGGCCTTTCTAACCACCACTGTTGGGAAAATTGTTGGGTTTCATGAAATCAGTCTCTTATAGGTCCTCCTCAAGATCTTTTGTTCTCATCATAAAATCTACTGGAACTCACTTCCCTGCTGTAGCAGTTTGCAAAACTGGCCACAACTATCTACATGCATGCTCTCTGCAATGTGACTGTACCTCCCACCAGAAGGCAGTGTCTATTTCCCCCACCCCTAATCTAGACTGGCTTTGTTATTTGCTTTGGGCCAATAGAATATGGTAGAAGTAATGGTGTGCCAGTTCAAACAGTAGACTTTGCACACTTCCCCTCAGTCTCCTGGAACCCCTCATTCCCTTGGATGAACCCTAAGCTAGCATCCTGGATGATGGAAGACCCCAAGGAGCAGAGCAAACCATCCCAGCTGAAATCATCCTAGAACCTGGAAATCATCCAGGCCCTAGCGGACTAAGCAGCTTATCAAAAATACATCAATGAAGCCAGCCAAGAACAGAAGAACTACCCAGCTGAGTTCAGCCAAAACTGTTGGCCCACAGAACTGTGAACTTTAGTAAATGATTATTGTTTAAAAATCATTTAAGTTTGGGATAATTTGTCACACAGCAAAAGCTAACTAATACAGCTGCTCGTACATTCCTTAACAACCAAGCCTCCTCTTCTTTACCTTGCTACTTTTCTATTTAGAGGATAGGGTAAAGGTTTCTCTTCAGTTCTCTTCAATTATGATATCCTTTTATCTAGCACATATTATAAATTCCTATAGTTCAATGCAAAAATTCTCCTCATTCCCAAAGTATTTGGACAGGGTATTCTTAGCCACAATGATATCATAGGAAGTATTATGTAAAAATTTCCCTCAAGAATCAAATATGTAAGATTATCCTACTCTGTAACAACCTAAATGAGAAAGAATCAAAAAAGAATAGATACTTGGATCTGCAAAAAAAAAAAAAATTATCCTAGTTCATACAAATGTCATATAATATAGAAACAAATCCTTTTCTAATTCTTTTAGGATTATAACCTGCTATGTGCCAGATATTTTACAAATTATATCTCCTTTCATCTTTTCTATGAGAAAACTGGTTAATTCATGTCTTCATGTCCTTCTGATTCCAGAGCCTATGCTTTTTTCATTAAACCATACTGGCTATTTTCACCTTGAGAGTATATGATTAATGTCCTAATTTCTTAAAAGACTTAGATATACTAAATTTTGTGTCAATTTATAGAACTAAAACCCAAATCCTTTACTTTGTTTGTTTACTCATTCATTCAAACGGCAGATGCAGCCTAAGAATGGTGCACTCTTGATCCCACCATTCTCAGCATTGACCTACCTACTTTCCTGCTTTTTCTCTTCTCAGGGGTCGTGACAGTGGACTAAGCCACTTTCATCTACTCATTTCTACATGTGCTTTCCTGTAAAAAAAAAAATCAGCCATCTCCTCTGAAAGGTCTTACTTTTTCCAGCCTCTCTTCTAATCTGTGACTGAGGTAGACAGAGGAGGAGAAAGATGGAATACAAATCCAAACATTCATTAAATGTAAGATGCCAACTTACTCTCACCTATGAGATTCATCCCTGGCTCTGGGTTATACATATTGTAAGCTTTCTGGACAAAGTCTACTTCTTCCTTTATATCTTGACATGACGGGTGTTCAGTAAATGAAAGTTGAGGAATAATAATACCAAAGTGGAAACTATGGCCCCCCTCCCCACTGGCTTCATGTTGCATTCAAAAGAATTATCTTTTATGGCATTTAACTTGAACTTTATGTTTTTTCCTTGCTAAGAGCTATTAACATTACTATTGCACCACAGAGGGGATTTTTGTTTTTCTTCTGATAGCCATCTTTCAACAAGTCTGGCTGCAAGTAAATGAGATCAGGATTTTAAGAGCCAATTATTGTGTGGCTTATTGTTTGTACTTGCTAAACTTTATTTTCCCCATAGTTTGCCTCAGTTTCTATCACTGACTCTATCTTGCAATGAAAATTAATGCTCTGATTTAAATGAGTGATATGAAACATGATCTATTACGCCTGCTGGCACACAGTATGTTTCACCTCATTACCACATTATTAAAGAATAATTAGCATCTCTAGGGATGAATTGGATATTACACATCCAACATTTGTAGATACATTTACTCACAGTTAGAAAATGGTGGTTCTATCCTTTCCATACACTAAGCCTCAATTATAAGTTTTACCAGTCCTGAAAATTGAAATTATTCTCTGGGGAACACAGATTGTGTTAACTGCTGAATCACTTGCATGCTAGTGGAACCCAGAAACTTTCCACTTGCATGCTTATATACTGACCCTATAGTCATATCTGCCTTTCTTCCAAAGTTATTTATACTCAAGTTGTTAAATAAAATGGAGACTGACACCATTTAACTTAAATATTTGGTCTCAGAATCCACAAGTGTTCATGATATATTCAGATAATTAAGACCAATTTAGGCCATTGTTTAATGTATTGAAGAGGTCACTTATACATCTATATCATTATCTATACTTCAGTTGAATGTAGAAACTGAAATACAGATTTAATGTAAGTTTAATGCACTTTGAATTATCTTTATGTATTGATGAGTTAGAATTTAAACATTAAAAATGTCATTTATTCATTAATTTCAAATAAATTTAAATCAAAAGTTAACCACATAAAATATAAGATCTCACAAAATCTACTCTTATCAAAAATATAGAAGGTTATTCAGAGTATAAAATAGTGTAGTTTAATCCTGTTATCAGTCCCTTGGTTTAATTTTCTTTTTACCATTCTTTCCTTTTCTCTAAATTCTATTTTTTCCCCTCAAATCTGCTAGGCTTGCAGTTTCCTATTTCCTTAAAATATTTTCAAGTTCATCTTACTGCTTTAAAGATAGGACTGTGTCTTATACTCTGACAATTCAAAAACCTCACATTCTTGTGTGTCTGTTTTGGCAGCTGGTTGTTCCTGCTTGTTCTTATCCTTGATGCCTGGCTTCCATGAGTGCTTGATTAAATTTTACTGTGATTTTCCCATTTCACTCATGGAACTATTGGGTTGGCCAAAAGTTCATTCGGGTTTTCCACAACATCTTACAGAAAAACCCAAACGAACTTTTTGGCCGACCCAATATGTCTGGGAATTCCTGGGAGCCTAGGAGCTTCATTTGCTTCTACTAGGTACACACAGGGCACAACCAGTTCAGGACCACCTTAAACCAAATCCACACCTAGCATTCTTGAAAATTCCTAGGTGAGGTGTATTTAAGCAGCACATCCTTGAGAACATAAGGGTTTGGCTGTAACTTCTCAATGATTTATTTCATTTTGGTTTGATTTTTGTGCCATCTTCTACTCAGCACTAAAGGTCGGGGGGCAGGGAGTCTTGACCTCTGGCTCACCCTTATCCTGAGGGGATAGCCTTGGGATCTCAGCTTTATGCAGAGAGGTTTCCCCTTTGACTCCCTATCACAGGTGGGCGCTGGGCTCAAAGCGACCAGGTTTCGCAACCTAGAATAATCCCTGCCCATGTCCTCAAGCAGAAGTGGCTTCAGTGTTCCACTTACCTTTCTGGGTTGTCATTTTCCTCTAAGATTTTAGCCAGGTAATTCCTTACTATTTTTTAGCTTTCTGATGCTTTTAAAAACCACTGCACCACCAGGGAAGTCCCAACACTCACCTATTTTAATTACATCATATTTCAGTATTTATTCTCTTTTTTACCTATGTCCAATCTCATTTTCTTTTGTGAAGTTGCTCTTGCTCCCGACTCCCTCCCTGCTGCATGTCTTTAAAAATATTCTAGCATATGGGCTTCCCTGGTGGCACAGTGGTTGAGAGTCTGCCTGCCGATGCAGGGGACATAGGTTCGTGCCCCGGTCCGGGAAGATCCCACATGCCGCGGAGCGGCTGGGCCCGCGAGCCATGGCCACTGAGCCTGCGCATCCAGAGCCTGTGCTCCGCAACGGGAGAGGCCACAACAGTGAGAGGCCCGCGTACCAAAAAAAAAAAAAAAAAAAAAAATATTCTAGCATAGTTTCCTTGCAACTTTAGTTTACATGACACTCACAGACTAGTAGTCACTATCCCCCTTCATGACTGTCTACTTTATGACTTCTCTATTGCCAATCTTTTGAGTTTATTAATGACTACTGTATACTTAGCTCTTAATTATACTTCTTAATTACATACTTAATTCTGTCCATTTTTCCCAGTTTAAATTCCCAAGAGAGAATCTGACTAGTCAAATTATCATTTGCCGCCATGCCACATCACAATCCATGAACTTGCTGTCGTTGGACCAGGTCACCCTCCCTGGTCCCATCAGCTGTGGTGCAGCAAAATGAGAGGGTGGGTGGAATAAAATGAGGCTGCAGAGGGCTATCTCCAAAGCAGTGACTATGAATGGGGACGATGCACTAAGAAAGGCCTGGAAATGAAGCACACACCATGATTGACAAGTCTAAATACCACTGTAAGCTTAAAAACATTTGATGTTTTTGCTCAATTTGTTCTCATTAAAATTAAGTACTGTGATTAAATTCCATTATATCCAATAATTTCTCTTTTTATACAGACCCTATTCAGATATATCTGAGCTCTCATGTCATGTGCTTCACACATGTTAAGAACACTGGAGGCCGTCAGCAATAAGTATAGCAGGACCTTCATGAATGGGAATAGGAAAAAACTGATCCCATGACAGGGGTGAAGTTCTACTAAGTGTATATTTACACTATCTGCTTTGATATTACTATTAGATCCATCAGTCAGGAAATATGATAAAAGGGATAATTTTTGAAGACTGCCTGAGAGAGTGATATTCAAAAGAAAATCCGTAAGACAAACATGAAGAGCACAGCAAACATTAATAAGGATGAAAACAACATTGCAACTCTTTCTAGAAATGGCATCAGATAATAATTCTATACAAACTGTGGGAGTTCCTTTAAAAACACCATCTTGAAATATTAACCATAACAGCCCTAACTTCTTACAGAAATACTGGTTGTGGATCCGTCATCTATGAGTTTATTATGAAAATCTTCACTGAACCTATTTGTAATGTTGAAACGTTACATGTACACTTTTATTTTCCCTCATTCTCCACTTCACCATGCAAAGCAGAAAATGTAGGTTTCTCACCTCAAGACGTCCACTAACACATTATATGTACATATATATGGTATATATGTTCGTATATACTTATCTTTCTTGAATTCATTTTATGGGATTCCACCAGCTGTTTCAAGAAGTTAAGAGTTGTGAGCCATTCTTAATGATATACATTTGTTTTCCATTTAGGAAACTGACTGGACCTTTTCTCATGGACCACATCACAGGGTTAGCATCCAGCTCCTGGGTCCTAGAATATATTTTCTCTTCCTGACCTGAATAAACGACTTGCATAAACAGTTTTGTTCAGGTATTCCTCAATTGTGTGAGACTGTCATATCATTTGAACTCTAAATTATAAAATAAAAAATGTTACAAACATTACAGCACATAAAACTTAGAGCATGACTAACTGTCCAACAGAGAGAACAGGTGACCAGGTGAATTAAGTAATCTCTCATAGCTTTACCCTTCTCATCTGTAAAATATGTATACAAAGAACGTACATCAAGCCGAAATTGTGAGAGTTCAATGAGACAATGCATGTGAGCACTTGGCAGAGTATTTATTTTTATGAAATGTAAGTTCCTTTCCTTTTCTTCTACAGTATATAATAGAAGACAGAGCCTGCATTAAAATGTGATGCTGCTCTTTATTTTTATTGAGCATTTAGGAAGAGATACTATAAAGTTCCTTGAAGAGCAGCCACTAGCTTGTTCCAAAAGTTAATTAACATAAAGAGCCAGATTTCAGCCAGGGGAGGAGAGAGCAACAGTAAAGGGTATCATTTTATACAAAATCTTTTTTGTGTCTCTACGTTCAGCTAGATTGTTCTGATCCTCCCTCAAATGGATCCTTTCAGCAGCTAAATCCTCATTTTGGGAATGTGCCTTTGTGTCTCTGTAATTCCAGCCAACTCTTGACTCCACACTTCACCCTTGGAATTTTCCCTCAGGCCTAAGTTCATCTCTGTGGTTGTCGGCCTGTTTCTAGCTGTCCCAGTACTAGTTCTCAGGTTTCTGATACCATGTCTGGTATCAGCTCTCCCTCACATTTTGTTGCAGAACATGGAATCGCTCCAGGCATGATCAATTTACCAGTGTCCCTGGGTTTGGGGGGCCCAGGTACTTCCAGTCTCAATGCTACCCTTTTCTAGATAACCTCCCCAGAGGACAGATCTCCTGTTCTTCTCATGCCCCTAGCCCTGTTCCTTAACCTTTGGGCTATAACAGCTTTAAGCATAAATAAAGGGATAAAAATAAGTTAGCCAAAGAAGAAACTTCCATCATTTGAGGAAGACAAGAAGGAGGTGGACAATAACAGGTAGAAAAACAAAAACCACTGTAAAAGTCTTTAAAAGTTTTGCATAAACATCCCCAGTATTCAAACAACTGGGATCTAGTGGTCTTAACCAACATCAAATCTCTTCTACACTAAAAGCTTTCAATTCAGGTTCTTGGGGTATTTTTCCTTTAAGTTATTATTGACACTTTTATTATCAGAACTAGTGTCAAAATGAATTCATTTCATTACCTATCTTATGCTATGGTCAATTCTGCTGAAATCCATCTGTCCTGTCCTGTTAGTCTCTCTGCCTGATTTCATCACTAGGAGGGATAAAATATACTTCTCCTCTGATGAGTGAATGACAGACTGATACAACTTCTAGCTTCCCCAGTCTTCTTATTTGCTAGGAACCATGACTATGGGAACTAAAGTTTCAGGATTAACCTAAAAAAAAACAAGGAAAAACTTCATTCACTTTGCTTTAATAACCACAGTGTCCAAGCTAAATATGAGCACCTTAACACAAGTTACAAGTACCCAGAAGATGTGCGCTCAGAAACGCCATGTGTGCTCAGCCGTCTGTAAATAAAGTCCTACATAACATCTGCAAATCTCTCCTGGTGAAACTGGAACTTCATTATAAAAAAAAAAACCCAATAATTTGTTTTAAAGTGCAGAGACATATAAAACTGCTCACGGAAACCCCCTTCGAAAAAATAATTATGTCAGTTATTCCTTTCCAAACAGAATTGCAATGCAGGGTAGAATGTTAAGTCTTCCCCTCTAGAAAAAGGAAATCGTTGTTCTAAAATACTCTTCCCCTCTTTTTTTTCCTAGAGTACAAATCGCACAGAGTATTCTACATGAAGTTCTTCTGGTCCCCTAAAACTGGTAAAACAAACACCTATTATGAGCCTGTTTAAATAGGGTACCAGGCCAGGAAATTATCCTTTGTACACAGTCAATTGTAAAGGTGGATATTGTTTTAAGACATGCCTTCATATTTATCACTATTTTTTCTCTCATGCTAACACTTAAATTTAGCATTTTTAAGATTAATTATGTAAGACTTATGATCTTATTAATAGTCAAGTATCTCTCTCCTAAGACTTCACTTGACCATCTTACTCTCCTGGTCATGTTCTTCCTTAGTTTTTATGTGTCTACAGTCAAAAGTCTCTCCCCATGAACCTACTAACTTCATGTTGAAGCTCACAAGAATCAGCCAACAAGAACAGCTCTACCACTCACCTTGACTGACTGACTACTCTCCAATTTCACCATCTCCTTTTCGCCTCTGAGTCTTGAACATGCTTCCCCTCTGCCCTGTGCCATCAGCCTTTCTCCCCAGCTATACCTCCATCCCTTCAGCCAAGTCTAACTGCAATGTCCCAGATTGGGGGAACGTCTCCTAGTTCCTTGTCCCAGTCCCACCACCTTCCACTGAAGACTGGAAAAATGAATAGGCCATGGGGTGGGGTAGGAGAGTATATGTACTAGGAGCTTGGATCCTGGAGATGAATCGTGGATTTCAAATCTCAGATCTACCATTTACTAGTTATGAGGCCCAGGGCAGGAAAACATCACTTCTCTGGGCCTCTGTTTCCTCATACATGAAATATAAACAATATCGTTATTTTGTGAGGATTAAATCTGTCAACGCATGTAAAGCACTAAGAACAGTACCTGATGCACAGTAACTATTCAGTAAGCATTAGCCATGAGTATTACTGCCACAAAATCTGGATTTCCCACATCCTATTATATGATGTTATAATGTAATTATATTATAATAAAATAATATAATTACAATATATTATTATATTGTAATTGTATATTATATAATATATTGTGATATAATTACAATATATTATTATAATTATAATATAATGTTATTATATTATATGTAATTATATTATTATAATTCTTATTCTTACAGCATGATCTTCCAAACATTATAAGCTCTGTAAGAGAAAGGATCTTGTCTGACTCATTTATTGCATTCTAAGCACTAACTATTGTATACGGCATAGAATAGGCACTCAAAAACATTTAATGATTCAACGAATAAGTGAATTATTGTCAGACAGTGACTCTATCTCCAAGTCATGAGTCCAATCTTCCATTTAGGGAACTGTGACTGTATCCCTACAAGCCCATGTCCCCCACTAACAAACTAGAGGGGTTCAACTGCTCTAGAATGACTTCTCAACTTCTCTCACACCAAGTTCCACTGTGCATTACCTTTGAGGCTTTTGGACTTGAGTCAGCCATTGGACTGACCGTTGGAATACTCTAACTTGATGTTTTGGAATCTGGACTACACTAGTTGATCCTTAGAGTTGCTGAGTGTTTGCACTTGGTTTGTTTCCAGGACTATTTACAGGACTTGGTATCCTAGCTGTGCATAAGAAATACCCTGCTCTGGGTCACCACCTGAAGGAGCATTTCCTCACATTTAGTCTATATCCTATCCCCACCAGGAACTGAGAAAATTGACAATATAACACCCCCATAACACCCTGTAACTTTGTTCACTAACTAGGTGGCTTTAAAGAAAAGAAAAATTATCTGTTCTGAATATCAGTTGGAATTCTATTATTTGTTACTTTCTCTATTGTCATTGCATACAATGACAATAGGTGTTAATAATGACTTGACCCAATATATTCAGTATCAGTTTACTCTTCTGTGTTTTATTAGTTGTAATGTTTATGATCTTCCAAATTCATAACATCATCCTATTGTCCATGACATGTAACAGAAAATGTTTCATGCTAACAAAATCATGGGACAATACTACAAGGTTATATACAAGTCCATATCAAGGGCACTAAAACAATGGTATTTCATCTGTTCATTCAAAACATGTATTGAATTCCTACTATACTGTTGTGTATTAAAATAAAGGATAGAGATGTAAAGATGGATAAATCATATTGTATGCCTTTAAAAGTTCATAAATTAGTCGATTTAAATTTAGGTTAAAACAATACTGAAGCATTTGAAATTAAAGCAGTTTCCAGTTTTGCTCTTCACCAACAAAAACGGTACCATCATGATCCTGAAGGACAGCTGCTAAAATCACCTCTTTTGAAGTGTATTATTTCTATTAAATCTTTCTAAATATATGTAGAACAGATCTAAAAGGACTGTCTCTCCTTATGACCCTTCATTTTTCGGTCAGTATAGAGTCTAATAGAATAACAAATGCATTATAACGCTCTGGTCTTAATATTCAAGGAACATCCCAGGAAAGGCAGAGAGGGAATCAAAGTTCGACAGCCATAGACCTGCTCCCTCCACAATTCTCGTCTGTACAGCACACTCACATTTCTGCTACGTTAAAACAGTAAAAATGTGTTCATACAGCAAGAAGGAAATAAGGGGAAAGGACAACACTCTCAAATGTTTATAATCATAGACAGTACAAAAAGCAGGCTCTGGTCAAGCTCTGTTTAAATGTATGCATTTTTCTTCCAATAGAGCTGTAGCCTGTCAGGAATAGATGTAATTTGCGCTCTTAAACCTCCAACCATGGCCCTCACT
Organism: Delphinus delphis; assembly: GCF_949987515.2. Classification (NCBI taxonomy): domain Eukaryota; kingdom Metazoa; phylum Chordata; class Mammalia; order Artiodactyla; family Delphinidae; genus Delphinus; species Delphinus delphis. The sequence goes on along the minus strand of NC_082683.1, from coordinate 140,301,552 downwards.
AATGTTTCCGTTCTGTTTTGCCTATTAATACACTGCCAAGGAACACTTTTGGGTTAGTCTACAGTCCTGACTTTGGAAGTAGAAATACCTGGATTTGAATCCCTCCCCCACTACTTGAGGACATCTTGATCAAGCTCTTTAACCTCTCTGATCTTCACTTACACAATGACAGAAATAACAGCTACTTCATAAATAACATATGAAGATGCCTAACAAATGTTGGTTCTCTAACTGTTGAGTCAAAAATTAATTTTTAAAAAAGGAGAAGGAGTAAGACAATGAAGCCAGGAGGGAAAAAAAAAAAAAAAGAATAAGTCAGGGGGAAGTAACAGGAAGAGGAGGAGAAAAAGAAAAAGGAGAAGGAGGAGGAAGACAATGGAAAAGTTTTTTAAATCATGTCGTCAAGTATGGAAACCATAACCCACTGGCTTCAAAAGCAGAACAGCTATAAAATTAAAAGAAAAACAGGAAATAAAGCCATAAACTGGTGGTTTGCTTGAAATGCTGTGTATCAGTGAATAAAGAATGAATGAATTGTACCAACCTAATAGGGCTGAGAAAAGGCAGAGGCATGTGTAGAGCATTCCTAGACAATGTATACAGTTGACCCTTGAACAATGCTGGTTTGAACTGTGCAAGTCCACTTATCCGCTGATATTTTTCAATAGTAAATACTACAGTACTACACTGCCCATGGTTGGCTGAATCCGGGGATGAAGAGGAACTGCAGATAATGAAGGCCAGGGCTAACCGTAAATTATAAGTGGATTAACCCCCGCAGTTATTCAAGGGTGAACTATATATCTTCCAACAAGCCTAGTTACAGTCCAAATGCCACAGTTGTCAAAGAATATTGAGAAGTAGTAGTGAGACAGGCTATAGCCATTTTCAGGACTGCCTCTTCTATCAGTATTTTAAATAAGGATGATTTGTTTGTAATTGATTCATCAATTCAACCAATATTTATTGAATGCTTTCCCTCCAGTTCTGCCCTCCAGCACTCTATGGTCTAGTAGAGGATAACATCCACAAATAACCAAAATACAGAATTTGTGATAAATATAGTGAGAAATGCAAATGAAATATAATAAAGACTCAAACGAAGAAAGAATTACCTTTGGTGGGAGTAGTCTGAAAAGGCTTCATGAAGGAAATGATATTAATTCATTCATTATGCATTAAGCAAATACATTGTGGCATTTTCCCATATACCTGATACTATTTTAAGGAGTCAAGAAACACATCCGTCATCAAGACAGATGAAACAAACTTTCAAAGAAGAAAATAATAAACATGCATACAGATTTATACATATATAAATAAGTTTAGACAATGACAATTGTTTTTGAATATTGAAATAGGGTAGTCTGATGGAAAGCAATTTCAGGCAATAGGAGGCAACTTCGGGTAATGTAGTCAATAAAAATTTCTCTGAATTTTTAGCATTTGAGCTGAGAATTAAAAATATTCTTGGCAGGGACTTCCCTGGTGGCGCAGTGGTTAAGAATCCGCCTGCCAATTCAGGGGACACAGGTTCAAGCCCTGGTCCGGGAAGATCCCACATGCCGTGGAGCAACTAAGCCCGTGTCCACAACTACTGAGGCTGCACTCTAGAGCCCGCGAGTCACAACCACTGAAGCCCGCATGCCTCGAGCTGGTGCTCTGCAACAAGAGAGGCCACTGCAAATGAAAAGCACGCACACTGCAACAAAGAGTAGCCCCCGCTCGCCACAGCCAGAGAAAGCCCGCATGCAGCAACAAAGACCCAACGCAGCCAAAAATAAATAAATACATTTATTAAAAAAAAAGAAAAGAAAAGAAAATATTCTTGGCAGAAAGAATAGGAAGTGTAAAGGCCTTGAAATGAGAATGGGCTGAGCATGACAGAGCATTCGTAAGAAAGAAATTGAAAAAGAGTGCAGAGAGGTACTCAGGTGGCAGATCACATAGGGCTTCCTAGGTGAAGGAATTTACCAGAAGGAATTTACATTTTACTTAAAATCTGTAGGAAGCTGTTGAAATGTGATTTATTTCCATTGTTAAAAAGACTACCATGGCTTTTGTGTGGATGGAGGCAAGACTGACAGCACAGAGACCAGGTGGAAAGCTATTACAAAGTTAAGAGAGATGCTGGTAACAGTTGACAGTAGTGGCGACTGAGAGAAATGGACAGGTCCAGGCTGTATTTTGAAGTTAGAGCAAAACATGTTGAATAAGTGTGTGTGTGTGTGTGTGTGTGTGTGTGTGTGTGTGTGTGTGTGTGTGTGGTGTGGTGTGTAAAATTGACTGACTTGACCATTTAGAATGCTGGTAGAGAAAAAGGTAGAGAAAGAAAAGTGGAAAGGAATTCATGTTTATTGGTCATCTGCTATGTCTAGGCACTTTATATCAATTACTTCATTTAATGCTCACAACAATTGCAGAGGTAGATATTATAACCCCTCCCTTTTTTTTTCTGAGATAAAATTAAGGGAGAAATATGTTAGGTAAATTGTCCAAGGCCCCATGACTAGCAGAGAACAGTTTCAAATCCAGGTCCATCTGACTCAAAACCTGTGTCCTTTTGACCTAGTATCTCTCTGGGGCTGTGAAAAGGCATCAGTAAAGACACAAGGTAAGTAAAGGTATGCACAGGAAACATCAGTGTTTCTCAGTGTGACTGGAGAATGTTCACAGGGGAATAGTAAGAAACTGAACTGGTTACAGCCTTTAACAACTCTCTCTTCTCCCAGAATTTCACCATGATGTCCTGTAAAACTCTCGGCTTAAAGCATCTCTCCAGCTCCACCTCCCCAGCCATCCACACTTACTGACTTCCACTGCCAAAACTCCATTTGTGAGCATTTTCTGTCCATCCTATGGATGTGATTTTCTAGAAGAGCCCAGGTTTTCTGAGTGCTGCACAGGAGACAAGAAATTTGGTTCTCCTCTGCTCCACTCATGGGGAGCCCCTTTGCTCCTATTCCCATCTCTCTGGAACCTCACCAGCCCCAGAGAGAATAATGGGGTTCCCAGTCTCCTGTGATTCTCATCAGGTATGGCTGCCCCGGCCTGCCAGTCCTCAGCCCGTTCCTGAACCCCAGACATGGTTTACAGAGCAGCTGTGATCTCCTCAGCCAGCTGATAAGGTGACACTTGAGACTTTTCACTCTAGGTTTCCCAGCCTCATACAGGAATGTCCAAGCAGCACATGATGGTCTCACAGTGGCCAAGGGTAAGTTCTAGAGCCTTCCCCTAGCACTGCACCCTGAGGCTTAGCAGCAGCCTCCACTGGAAAACCAGTGAAAGATAGCCTTCCAGGTTTTGGCCAATCCTGACGCTGTTTGGCCTACACATCTCCAAACCACCCTGGACAACCTGCTGAGTTAGCCTTCGGCCAAGCTACCTGACCCACAGGATGTGGCTTTTTCTAATCTCCACAGAGGGAACTACATCTGGTAGAGGTCCTGGATTAAGAAGGATACTACTATGTAATAACAAAATGGATAAATCCACCAGGTAAATAATTTTATATGCACACAACATTATAACGTTACAACAAAGAGAGTAAAGACTGGCCAAAGTACAAGAAGAAAAAAACAGATGATAGTGTGTGATTTCCATATATCGCTATCACAAATGTATAGGGCAAGCACATAAAAATAATTAGAAGTACAGATGTGAACAACAGGATCTTAGACGTATTCTATAGCACTTAATATGTGCCAGGCACTATTATAAACACTTCACATATTAATTAATTTAACCCTGAAAATAATTCTATGAAAGGGTACTATTATTATGCATATTTTACAGATGAAGAAACTGAACATAGAGAGGTTATGCCCAAGTTCACAGAGCTAATAAGTAGCAGAGCCAGGCTTGAAACCCAGGCAGTCTACCCCAGAACCTATGTTCTTAACCACTATGTTATACTGCCTCTCTAAATAATACAATTAACAAACTTATCTAAATTATATAAAGAATCACATATCCAATAAGCAGAGAATACTGTTTTTCAAACACATTCAAAATATTTAGAAAATAATAATTGACCAAACTGGCTCATTCACAAAAGCAGTCTTTACAATTTTTTAAATAGAAAAAAAGTATGAATTAAAGTTAAAAGCCTTAAATGTCTGTATTATGAATAAGATAGGTAAAAATAAGCATATAAATTTCAAAGTTAAAAAGAAACAACAGAACAAAACTAAGGAAAGTGGAAGCTAAGAAACAATAAAAACAGGGCCACAAATTAATATAGTAGAAAACAAAAAAATAGAGATGATCAAAAAACCAGAGGCCATTTTCTTGAAACAGACAAACTGATCATGAAGAGAGGGCACAAAGAAATAACACTGGAAATAAAAACTGAGTCATTGGTATGGATACACTAGAGTTAAACTTCCTTTACTGCCATCTTTATCTTGGTTGCAATTTCAATGGGAAAAATTTTAGTTTAATCATCAAACATGATGATAACTTTAGTGTATTCTGAAGAGGTTTTCTTTTAGATTAAAGGAGTTATTGTATATTCCTAGGTTTCTAAGAGTTGTTTGTTTCCTTATTTGATAATGAATAGATATATAATTATATTGAATGCATCTACTGAGATGATATTATTTTTCTCCTTTTACTAATATGATAAATTACTATTTATTTTCTAGTGTTCAACTAATCTTCTTAGCCTTGGGATTAAAACAACCTGGTCATTACATATGTCCCTCTTTATATATTGCTGGATGGATTTGTTAATATTAATTTTTGCATCTAGATTTATGAGGGAAGTTGACCTATAATTTTTTTTTTTTTTTTTTTTTTGCGGTATGCAGGCCTCTCACTGTTGTGGCCTCTCCCATTGCCGAGCACAGGCTCCGGACACGCAGGCTCAGCGGCCATGGCTCACGGGCCCAGCTGCTCCGCGGCATGTGGGATCTTCCCGTCCCGGGGCACGAACCCACGTCCCCTGCATCGGCAGGCGGACTCTCAACCACTGCGCCACCAGGGAAGCCCTGACCTATAATTTTTCTTTCTTGTATTAGCCTTATCAGATATTGGTACCAGGGTTATGCCAGCCTCAAGGAAAGTGTTCCCTTTTTTTTTTTTTATGAAGTGGTTTCGTAGAATTGTGATTATTTTTCCTTGAATACCTGATAAAGCTCTCTGAGCAATCACCTGGGCCTAGAGTTTTCCTTGTAGGCAGATATTTTACTATAAATAAAACTTTTTTAATGGGAGAAAATTGGATACAGGAAAAGAATACAGAAGGAAAAGTATGAAGATACGAGAAGTGACCTTTCAGCAACATGGCAGACTGAGTTGACAAGGAAGACACTCACCCTACAAAACAGAAATGCTGGATAAAACATTAAATTTCCTTTGTAATAAAAAGCCAAGCTCAAATAATAAAAATAAAGGGAAATCTCCCAAGTACCTAAAATAAAAAAGGAACTCAAACCAGAAGTAAGCTTCAGTTGTCACCATGACAGCAAAAGAGGGTGTCAGATCCTGATACAGGGCTTGGCTGCTAAGATTTTAATGCCCACTGAGTACAGTTTTCAGAGTACCCTATTTAAAGCCAAGTCCTATCAGTGAAACAGTGATCAGGAAAAATTCCTCACACTAACCTAGAAAATTGGCAAGAAAGTTTACTATCTATTCAGGTATATAATTGGAGAATAAATCTCCTGAGGCTAAATTGAAACCCTAAGCAAGAAACATATAAGGGTTTAGTAGGAATTGTACTAACTGCATAGTGCAGGGACCCAAAGCCAAAGAAAATCTGCCCACAAGCTAATTTTAGGACCTCAACAAAATCAAATGCAAAACCACTCTGTAGAAACACTAGTAAGTACACAATCCAGGGTACGCTAGACTCCCTGCTAAGGATGCACTCACAGTCAACAATCAGCAACCACACAAGGAAACAAACCACAATGAGGGAGAGTCAGCAGACCAAACAGTTGGAAGAATCTGCACCACTCTAAGAGGTAGAAATAATACAACAATATTAAAGAGACTGTAATATTGAAGAGCATACAACACAAAATAGGCAGATTTGAAAAAGAACCAAATGAAACTTCTGGAAAAAAAAAAAAACTATGGTTATTGAAGTTGAAAACTCAATGCATGACTTAAAGAGTAGATTAGGAGCTTCCCTGGTGGCGCAGTGGTTGAGAGTCCGCCTGCCGATGCAGGGGACACGGGAAGATCCCACATGCCGCGGAGCAGCTGGGCCCATGAGCCATGGCTGCTGAGCCTGTGCGTCCGGAGCCTGTGCTCCACAACAGGAGAGGCCACAACAGTGAGAGGCCCGCGTACGCAAAAAAAAAAAAGAGTAGATTAGAAAGAGTTGAAGAGAACTTACGAAAGATTTGAGAAAATCATACAGAATGTAGCAACGAGAGAAAAAAAAAGGAAACTATGAAAGAAAGAAAGATAAAGAGGCTTGGAGAATCAAATGAGAAGATCCAAAATGTACTTAATAAGATTTTTTTGAAGGGGATATTACAGAATAAAGAGAGAAATATTTGAAAGATAAGAACTGTCCAGAAATGAATACAAACTAAAGTCCTCAGGTTGGGGTGGCAAACCAGGTTCCAAGCAGGAAAAATAACAGCAAATGCAAGCTTAGACTATAATAAAGAACTGCAGAAACAGAAAGGCAAAAGAGATCAATCTTAAAATAACCAGAAAGAAAAGACAGCTTACCTAAAAAGGAATGACAAACCGAGAGAAGACTTCTCATCAACAAGTCAGAAAACAATAAAATATCTTCAATGGGCTAAGTTAGGTACAGAATTCTACCTACCTACTCATCAAAAATTAAGTTGCTATAGACCCTCAAAAAAAATAAAAAAGACCAAAAGGATTTCCTATTATTGGAGGAGGTCACTGAGAGGACGAGACCTTGAGCTGGAGACTCCTCACCCCTTCTCTCCTTAGAATGTCTGTTTGTTCAGACCACTGTTACCACATTAGGAGCTACTTCAGGGGCAAAGCCTTGAGAGACTAATGTGTTTTTGAGATCATTCTGTACTGTATACATGACTGAACCCCGTTAAGGCCTCCACATAAACTCCAGTTGGTGGATGTAGAAATCAACTCATCTTGTAGCTACCCAAGACAAGTCTCGTATGTAAGTTCCTTTTCTTATTAAAACTGCCACTTATGAATCTAGAGTGGTCTTCCTCTTTCTTTGGTCTCTCCTTGCCCTCTGTATATACCGGGGGGTTCAAATTTCTCCTGGGAACTCCTGAGGTTGTGAACCAACACCTACTTATATACAATTCCTGAAGAAAACTACTAAAGAGTGTAAATAATTTAAGAAAGAATGGAAAAAAATACCTTGATATCTGTTGTAAGGTAGAAGGGGGAAAAAAACAAGTGAAGTTATCAAAGGAACAAATTAAGTCCATATAAGGTACAGTTGATAGGTTGCATATTGAATGACACTTTTCCAATACTCCAGAAAAATTCCTTGGAAGAGGTGAAATTTTGAAAGTATCTTTTAATTACAGAAGAGAAAATGTCTGGCACACAGAGAGACACTCCAACATAGGGTGTGGCTTAGGAGAAAACTTCAAGGCACAAGCGGGATCACCTGACCCAAGGGCTAGTGAACAAGTTCACCTAAGAAAAGCACGGAAGACCCTCTAGGGAATATGAAACAATAGAAATGAGGTTTTCTGTGTGCTCCAGCAAAGGACTCTGAAGTGGAAATAATGAACTAAACAAAAAGCAAAACAGGTTTCACTTTGAATCTAAAAAATTAATATTCCAAGTAGTACAGTATCTTTTTAGAATTTTGTTCTCTACTGCTTAATGAAATTATGTATTTTCTGGACCTTCTACTTGGTAAAAAAGAAAAAGAAAGAAAAGAAAGAGAAATATTAAATATTCATCTCATGTATTTATCTCTTCCCCATGAACCATCAGTCTCATTTAACCAGCCTCTCCCAGTCTGATCTAGGCCAGAACAGCTACTGAGTTGCCCTGAAGCATTTTCGATGACAAACAGAGTGACTTCCAGCCTGGGAACTTCCAGGAATTCCTCCCACCTAAGAATAAAACAATGCTTAAAGGGAACCTCTCAGAGATTTAGTGCTAATGGAAAAATTGCTCCAATTTGTGTGTTTGAAGTTTCCTAGAAAAGAAATCCATGGGTATACAAACCCAAAATATTTTGGAACACACACACATAATTCCCAGAATTCCTAGCTTCTGTATAATTTCCCCCAATTCAAAATAAATGTCTCAACATCTTCAAAAGAAAAAAAATCAAATAAAGCTTTATTAAATGTTTTAAGAGCAAAAAAAAAAGTTTTAAGAGTAAATGCTCTAAAATATTAAGTGATTTAAGAGTAAAATTCACCATTTTTTTAAGTCAAATTATTTCAAGGGCTTAAATAGCATCCTAAACATATTAATACCTCTCTCTGTAACTCCCACTGGGAACCCTGTTCCTATCCAAAGAGAGCTCAGAGCTTAGAGCCCATGATACTCCCTGATGCAAACATTTTTATTAGAAACTTACAGAATGAACTGAGTCTATAGCAGAAGAGTTAAAAGAGTTTTGTTTTATTCGGTGTTAATCACTGGATGGTCTTAATATGGGTTGAACTGTGTCCTCCCTAAAATTCATACATTAAAGTCCTATCTCCCAGCACCCTGGAATGTGACCTTTTTTTTTTTTAGAAATTAGGATGTTTCAGATATAGTTAGTTAAGATGAGGTTAAGATACTGGAGTTGGGTGAGCTAATAATTCAATATGACTGGTGTCCTTATCAAAAAGGGAAAACTGACACAGCACACAGGGAGACCACCCTGTGAACATGAAGACAGAGATCTGCGCATCTACAAGCCAAGGAACACCAATGATTGTGAGCAAAGCACCAGAAGCTAGGAGAGAGGCATGAAACAGATTCTCCCCTACAGCCCTCAGAAGGAAACAGCCCTGCCAACTTCTTGATTTCAGCTTTCTAGCCTCCAGAACTGTGAGACAATAAATTTCTGTTGTTTAAGCTACCCAGTGTGTGGGACTTTGTTATGGCAGCCCTCACAAACTAACACGGTGTTCCCTTTGCCATGCCTTCCTGGGCACATCTTCTCAATTTCACACATTTCTCAAAACAGAAGAAGGTGGCAAAAAATAACCTGTAGAAAGCTATTCTTTTTCAGGAAATTTTGTACATAATGTGAGAGTTCATATAAGTCTCAGTTGCCTCCTACATAAAATAAATTTAACATCGACCAGTTAGGTTTTTTGTGAGCCACGCAATGTATCTAGTTCCGTGTCGGTCCATAGTAATGACTCAAAAAAATAAAATGGTAGCTGTTATTATTAGAAATAAAAATGATGCTACTAAGCCTGTGTCACTAAGATGTGTGAGCTGAAGTGTTCCCTCAGGAGTCCCTTCCAGCCATGCTGTCTGCAACAGATGACTTCATCAGGCTCCAACTCTCCCAGGGCCTGAACTGGTATCTTAAATTTATAGCCAAGTCTCAGACTTTGCAAACAGCACATCCTGCCCCGCTTTACATCACCATCATCTGCGATCACTGCCGCAAATGCAAATCATTCCTCTTCCCTTTTCCTCTCATCCTGTTTCCTCTCTCCTGACCCATTCATTCACATCCTATCTCCTCACAAATCCTGTGGCCTTCCAAACTACCTTCTCACAGGAACTCCGCATCTAATCCCCACTTTAGCTGAAACAAGGTTCTCCATAGATGGTGCCACCTCCCCTACAGCCCTCCCCAGTGGAGTCTGCTCATTCTTCAACATGCCATTCTGAGGTGTGTGCCACCTGACACCCTCTAACCTTCTTCATCATTGTCATCTCCCATCTGAAGACATCTCAATGAATCCTTATTAAATAAAAATTTGATGCCTGACTCACTGGCTTCCTCAGCATTTTAAGCTCTGTTACTATGCAGGTTACTTTAACACACATGTTCAACGCTGCAGACTCAAGTTCCTTGATTTCAATCCCACAATCTTCATTTCTACTCAAGCTGAATTCTATGATCAATCACTCTGGCCATTCTTACCAATGAATCCCAAATTCTTTGTTATATTGTCCTTCACATGCAAAATCTCAACTCTTGTCAGTCCAGCACATCCAGGTTTGACTCTATGATCTGTCACTTCAGTCTCTCTCTTATCAATATTCTTCTCAACCATATCTTAGTTCTTTAGCCACAACTGCTCAACGAAATCCCAGTCCTAGGTCAAACAAGTGATTAAACTCAGCAATTATACTCAGGCTGCCGAGAGCTACTGGAGAAAATCACAAAGGTAGGCAGTATTCAAGCATCACAAGTTCATCTTCTGAACCACAACTCATCCTGGAAAACTGTCTCTGTGTCCACAGGTAACTCCTACCTCCAAAACTCCACCATTTTTCTACAATCCCTTACTTACCGTTCTGCCACTTCCCTCCTCTCAACAAATGACCCTCCTTTCTGTTTGAGAAAAAAAAGAGTCCATCAGACAGGAAGTCACCCAACATCCTGTATCCTCACCTACCACCTTGTCCATGACTATACCTATCAATGGTCTGCTTCTCTCCTATTACACTCAACCAAAGGTCTTCTCGTGCCAACAGCCAATCCTTCTACTTTGCATTCTATCTCCTCTTACTTCCTCAAAGTCCTGGTTTTATAAAGTATCTGTTCTCCCTTTGGCATATTTTATCTCTTCTATTCTACTGACTTTTCTAGCAGTATTTAAATATTTATCCTCTCTCCCACCTTAAAAAATGTCCTTTCTCAACTCTAAATCCCAATTACTAATGATTATTGAGAATTTACTGTGTGAAAGGGATTGTGCTAAGTTTTGGACATCTAGTATTTCACTCCTCACATCAACCTTATAGAGTAGTAATACTATCCCCAATTACTGAAAGTGAAGCACAAAGAAGTTACAATCACACAACAAGTAATTGGTGGAGCCAGTCTTCCAACCCAGGCATCAGACTCCAGAGCCTATGCTTTAAACCACAATGTTATGTTTCATGACAGAACCACACTGCATTCATTAGCTCCATTTTCTTACCTGTCATTTCAGCCTCCTGACTCCACAACTCCAATGAAACTGTCTATTTTATTTTAATCTTTTGGTTAAAAGCCTTTATTTTCAGTAACTTTTTAAATGGATAGAGTTGACAACTTCTCCTGCTTTAAACTAACAACATTTTAGATTTCCAAACCCTGCTCCTTCCTGTTTCTCTTCCTATTTACCTGGACTCTCCTTTGCAGAATCTTTTATGAATGTCCCTTCTTTTAAATGCTTGTGTTCACCATAGTTCTTGCCTGTCTTCCTTCTTTTCTCAGTCTACATACTCTCTTTAGATGATCTCGTTCATTCCGATGGCTTCAGCTATCACCTATATAAGTTTCAAAGTGGAGAGGACAGTTACCTGGCACTATTCACACTAACAGTGACAGCTGGAAATGCTGAGGGGTGGAACCTGGAGACTGACAGGCCAGCCAAACAGATTCACACAGGGAGACATTTACTTTCATAAATTTACCATCAACCAAGATCTGGCTCTCAGACTTGCAAACTCAGAAACTTTAACTTGACACTGTCAGAATACTTTAAACAATAGAGGCAGATGTATAAAACTGGTATGCCAAAATGTGAGTTACCAACGAGGAATATAACTGTCTGTGAATCTGAGGTATATGCCAGTCTGACCAGAGCATTCTCTCACCATAAGTAAAGTTCATGAGGTTAAATTATTTGGAGGCTGTTTGGTGAGCACGGAACCAAAACAAGGAGAGTTAATAGTATGATCCAAATATGTAATGACATCATTACATATTTATAAAGATAAACAGTCTATCACCACAGTTGGAACATTGCTCATGATGGACTAGTTATTTAAGTGTAGAATGAACTAACACTCCAAACCGCAGATAGAACTTGGCAAAAATATATATATCTGATTTAAAAATGGGCAGAGGATCTGAAGAGACATCTTTTCAAAGACATGCAGATGGTCAACAGGTAAATGAAAAGTACTCAACATCACTAATCACCAGGGAAATGCAAATCAAACCCACAATGAGATATCACTTCACACCTGTCAGAATGTCTACTATCAAAAAGGCAAGAAATAAGAAGCGTTGGTGAGGATGTGGAGAAAGGGAACCTTTGTGCGCTGTTGGTGGGAATATAAATGGGTGCAGTCACTATGGAGAACAGTATGGAGGTTCCTCAAAAAATTAAAACTAAAGCTACCATATACATGATCCAGCAATCCCACTTCTGGGTATTTAACAAAAGAAAACAAAAACACCAACACAGAAAGATATATGAACCCCCATGTTCACTGCAGCATTATTTACAATAGCCAAGATATGGAAGCAACCTAAGTGTCTGTTAATGGATGAATGGAAAAAGAAAATGTGGCATGCATACACATACACACACACACACACACACACACACACACACACAGAGGAATATTATTCAGTCATAAAAAATTGGAAATCTTGCCATTTGCTACAACATGGATGGACCTTGAGGGTTTTATGCTAAGTGAAATAAATCAGATAGAGAAAGACAAATACAGTATGTTCTCACTTATACGTGGAGTCTAAAAAAATTTTTTTAAAAACTAATGGATACAGGGCTTCCCTGGTGGCACAGTGGTTAAGAATCTGTCTGCCAATGCAGGCGACATGGCTTTGAGCCCTGGTCCAGGAAGATCCCACATGCCGCAGAGCAACTAAGGCCATGTGCCACAACTACTGAGCCTGCTCTCTAGAGCCCGCAAGCCACAACTACTGAGCCCACGTGCCACAACTACTGAGCCCATGCTATTGAGCCCGCATGTCACAGCTACTGAGCCCGCCTGCCTACAGCATGGGCTCCGCAACAAGAGAAGCCACTGCAGTGAGAAGCCCACACACAGCAACGAAGAGCAGCCCTCGCACACCGCAACTAGAGAAAGCCCACGGGCAGCAATGAAGCCCCAACACAGCCAAAAATAAATAAAATAAATTAAAACAAACAAGCAAAAAAAACTAATAGATACAGAGAAAAGACTGATGGTTGTCAGGGCAAAGGGTGGGGCGGGCAAAATGAGAGAAGAGGGTCAAAAGGTACAAACTTCCAATTATAAAATAAGTAAGTCATGGGATTGTAATGTAGAGCATAGTGACTACAGTCAATACTGTATTGTATATTTGAACGAGGCTGAGAGATTAAATCTTAAAAGTTCTCATCACAGAAAAAAACAGTTTCTAACATGTGTGATCACAGATCTTGACTTATCGTGGTGACCATATCACAACACAGACAAATATCAAATCGTTATGTTGTACACCTGAAACTAATATTAATGTCAATTATGCCACAATTTTTTTTAAAAGGAACTTGGTTGTACAATGTCTAAGTCTGTTTCTGTGACTCTTTTTTCATTGCTGACCTCTCATACTTTTGGTTGAGACTTTATTTTGGACAAGTTAATGTATAAGGAACTTATAACAAAGACTACCACCCTGAGAGTAACAGTACATCTTAAAGCTAACTTTACATATCTTTTCTCTTTCATTGTATGCCAATTTCGTATTTTAATCTACAGAAGGCAATCATATTTCCCTTTTTTCCATGTTCTAAGGGCCAAGTCCAGTCTTTTGGACTTTATTAATAGCTCAGAAATCCATACCCTTCTTCCTATGCCCAAGTCCCCCCAATTTTCCTCCCTGAATTGCTATGATGGCCTCAGATTTCAGCTCTCAGCTCTCAGGACTGCCTTACTCCAATCCATCCAAGACATAAAGATCTAAAATGAAAACCCAATCATGTCACTTTTCACTTACAATCCTTTCAGCCTCCCAAAAGCTTTCAGGATGAAATCCAAACTCCTTAATATTTTTGACTAAACTGCTTTTACTCATGCACTTTCTCCAGGTAACACTTCTTCCAGAAAACCTTTGCTGACCATCACCCTCCTGAATTCGGGATCAGGGACATGCTCTCAGCTCACACAATTCCCCATGCTGTTTTCCCCACTATAAAATGTTTCACAGCATATAATACTGTTATTTCTCTTGCCTTTCTCCCCAAAGACTGTTAACTTCTTGTAAGCTATACCTCATTATCTTTGAATCAAAAGCACCTAGCACAGTCCTTGACAAACAGGGAGTTTATTACCTATAAATAGAGATAAGCAGTCATAAACATCCTTGAGAATGGTTATTATTTGCCTGATAAGAGACAAGCTATAAGCAAAACCAAATTCTGATTTACTATCCATCAATTAAAAGGCTGTCCTCAACCTAATAAGGGAAAAAAAAAAAACCTTCATCCTGTGGGAGTCATAGACAATTTTTCAAAATAGAAGCATCCCCAACAAACTTAACATATTTGATATATCAAAATTCGATTCCAAATGCTGGTAGCTGGCGTGATGGCTTCAAGTTTACTCCGCAGAGCTGAAGCGCTGGCCATGCAGGCCCTGACGGCCCGCGGTCCCAACGGAGTCTCCATGGTGCACTCTATGGCATCTGGAGGTGGTGTTCCTACTGATGATGAGCAGGCATCTGGGCTGGAGAGGGAGGTCATGCCGGCTTCACACAAGGGACTGGACCCGTACAATATGCTCGCCCCAAAGGCAGCCTCAGGTACCAAGGAAGACCCCAATTGAGTCCCCTCCATCACCAATAAGCAGATAGTGGGCTGCATCCGTGAAGAAGACAACAGTGCTGTCATCTGGTTCTGGCTGCACAAAGGCGAGGCCCAGCGGAACCCATTACAAGCTGGTGCCCCACCAGCTGGCCCACTGAGCCCCTGTACTAACTCACTCAAAATGTGATGTAAAGTTTCTTCTTTCCCATAAAAACTAGCCATTACATTGGCTCCTCCTCCCATTAAAAAAAAAAAATTTGATTCCTACACTTTGAAGTTTTCATTGTGCAGAGCAAAACGTCTCCATATCCTCAGAAAACAACCAGTGACATGGGATCTACACTCTCAGGTTAAAATAGTCTATCATCCTAGGAAACAAAGTTATCATTATCATTGTCTAACCAAAATCTCTCACTCTTAAACGTTAGTTCATTTCTTTTAGTTAGATTTCTCTTTGACTTAAAAGACCAGTCCATTTCCTCATGAAAACCCTTTTCCTGTAGGATGTGCCAGAGGCAAAGGGAGACTAATAGCTTCTTGGCTCCCTTTTCTATATATAGTGAAACTGAAAACATTCAACTTGAAGTTTAGTTCATATAAATTGGTATAGGTTTTCAAGGTCTGAATGTGCAATACTTTCCTAGTAAAAATCTTTCTATTCTATTGCTCAGAAAAATATTCTAAGAGAATCTTTTCATAAAAGAAGTCCTAGAGTTTTTTTTAACACTTTGTAGGTCCTGGAGAAACATACAAAGTCACTGAGGGCTCAGAAGTTTTATTACAATGAAACTTTTAAGCGCAGAGACATGTAATGCTGCTATTGCTCCCAGTGAATCAAGTCCTTGTCACTTTGAGTCTCTTTGCAGTCCCTTATCTTTCACTATATTATGATCATTAAAACCATGGACTTCGGTAATAATCTACCAATGCACTGATTTTATAGATAAAGAAACAAGTCTGGCAAGGTTAAACGATTTGCTTAAATGACAAGAATAAGGAAGAGAACACAAATTTGTTCCAAATTGGACATTCTTTCTACTACATCGCATGGGCATTTTGTAAAATACTGGTTGAATCATTTATGAAAACTAGTTTCTATTTTGTTCTATTTTATATTTGTTCTATTAGCTTCATGAACAAAACAACCTTTCCAGTAGCTGGAAACAGCAATATAATTCCAAAGATTTCCAATTCCTCTACTCCCATTCTATTTTAAATTCTCTCCAAACAGGCTTTCACTCCCATCGTTTCTTGTTGAGACATCAATGATTTCCACGTTGCTAAATAGATTAGCCAATTCTCGGTCCTCTTCTTAACTAACCAATTAGTGCTTCTTCCTTGGAAAGCTTTCCTCTCTTGATTTCTAGTTACACTCTTCAATCTTCAGTTTCTCAGGCTACTTTGTTCTTTTATCATCATCTCTGACTGCTAAACATTGGAGTATTCCAAGGCTGAGTCCTTAGACCTTTATTAATTCTTCATTCAATCGGTCCTTTAGTGGTCCTACCTAGCCTCAGAGCCCTGATTACCATCCTATATGTGCCTCTGGATCCCAAATTTATGTATCTGACCCAGACCTGTCCCCTTGAATTCTAATCTTATATATCTAACTGCCTTTGTAATATCTCTACTTGGGTAACAAAGGCATCTCAAACTTAAACATACCCCAAAATAATAGCCTCAGTCTCCCACTCTTTCTCAAACCTACTTCATGCTTGTTCTCCATCTCAGTAAATCGCTATGCTATGCTTCTACTCACTCAAGACAAATCCTCAGAATCTCTCTTATCTTCTGTTATTTTTCTCTCACGTCTAGTTCATCATTAAATCCTTTTGGTTGAATCTCCAAAATATACATAGAATCCAATTATTTCTCAAAACTTCCAACTACCAACTTTACCCAAGATATACCATCCTCTTCTGCACCTGGCTCTGATGACCAGGGAGACTGTGCCACTGCGTCCCACAAGACACCTTCTATATAAGGCCACTCTTTCAAGACCAGGAGACACAGCTGAGATACTTCATATACAGAAACAAACACAAAGAGTTAGGCAAAAGGAGAAGACAAAGGGATACCTTCCAAATAAAAGAATGAGATAAAAATCTCAGAAAAGAACTAAACAAAACAGAGAGAGCAACTTACCAGATAAATAGTTTAAAGTAAGTAATAGTCATCAATAAGCTTAACGAACTTGGAAGAAGAATGGATGAACTCAGTGAGCTTCAACAAAGCTTCAACAAAGGTTGAAGGTTAAAGAGAGAATCTTAAGGTTAAAGGTTAAAGGTTAGAGAGAGAATCAAAGGTTAAAGAGAGAATCTTAAAAGCAGCAAGAGAAAAACACTTAGTTACATACAAGGGAACCCCCATAAGACCATCAGCTAATTTTCAGCAGAAACTGTATAGGCCAGAAGAAACTGGCACAATATATTAAAAGTGCTGAAAGAAAAAGCTTACAACCAAGAATACTCTACCTGGTAAGGTTATCACTCATAATTGAAGGAGATATAAAGAGTTTCCCATAAAAGAAAAAGCTAAAGGAGTTCATCACCACTAAACTGGCCTTACAAAAAAAAAGTATTAAAGGGACCTCTTTAAATGGAAAAGAAAAGCCCATAACCAAACCAAACCAAACCAAACAAATTATGAAACAGAAAATCTCACTGGTAAAGGCAAACATACCAAAGGTAGTGGTTCAACCACCTATAAAACTAGCATGAAGGTTAAGACAAAAATAGTAAAATCATTGATATCTAAAATAATCAGTTAAGCAATACACAAAATAAAAAGATGTAAATATGACATCAAAAGCATAAAACATTGAGGGTGGGAAGTAAAAATGTAGTGCTTTTAGAATGTACTTGAACTTAAATGACCATCAACTTAAAATAGCCTCCTATATACGTAGGTTGTTATATATGAACCTCATGGTAACGACAAACACAAAACCTATACCAAATACACAAAAAATAAAGAGAAAGAAATACAAACACAGCACTAAAAACAAGTCATCAAATCACAAGGGAAGAGAACAAAAGAAAGGAACAGAGGACAACTACAAAAACAACCAGAAAACAATTAACAAAACTGCAATAATAATTATTATTCTATGAATTATAATTATTCCTATGAATAATTATTCTAAATGTAAATGGACTAAATGCTCCAATCAAAAGACATAGGGCAGCTGAATGGATTTTAATAAAAAAAGACCTATATATACACTGCCTGCAAGAGACTCACTCACTTCAGGTCTAAAACACACATACTAAAAGTAAAGGAATGAAAAAAGACATTCCATGCAAAAAGAAACAAAAAGAATTGTTGGAGTAGCAATATGCATATCAGACAAAATAGGCTTTAAAACAAAGACTAACAGGAAACAAAGAAGAGTATTACATAATGACAAAGGGATCAATCCAATAAGAGGATTATAATACTTGTAGTATGCACCCAACACAGGCATACCTAAATACATAAATATTAACAGATATAAAGGGACAAATTGACAGTAATACAATAATATTAGGGGACTGAAACATACCACTTGCGTCAATAAATAGATCATCCAGACAGAAAATCAATAAGAAAAAGTTGGCCTTAAATGACACATTAGACCAGATGGATATAATAGACTATTATAGAACATTCTATCCCAAAACAGCAAAATACACATTCTTTTTAAGTACACACAGAACATTCTCCAGAGGTTAGGGGTGGGACTGAAAGTTCCAATGCTCTAATCACAGGGATGAGTCTCCTGGCAATGAGCCCCCTTTCTTCAGTGGGGTTCAAAAGTTAATTCATTAACATAACAGAAGATACCTTTATGGTTCTCATCACTTAGGAAATTTCAAGGGTTTTAAGAGCTCCTTGCCAGAAAAGGTGACAAAGCCCACATATTTATTTCATATTACAAATCACAATATCACATATGTTCACACAGAAAAATGCACACAAATGTTTATATTAATAGAAGCATTATTCATACTAGCCAGAAAGTGGAAACAACCCAAATATACATCATAGATTAAAAGATAAACAAAATGTGGTATATCTATAAAATGGAATATTATTTGGCCATAAAAATTAATAAAGTACTGATTTATGCTACAACATGGATGAATCTTAAAAACATTATGCTAAAGTTAAAGAAGCCAGTCAAAAAAGACCACATATTATACGATTCATATGATTCCATTCATATGAAAGTCCAGAAGAGGAAAATCCACAGAGACAAGAAGTAAATTAGTAGTTGCTTAAGGCTGGAAGGAGGATGACACGTGGCGGCGGAGGGGAGGGGTAGAGGACTGATAACTAAAAGGCACAGGGCTTCTCTGTGCAGTGAGGAAAATGTTCCAAACTTGACTGAGGTGATGGTTGCATGTATATATCTCTGAATATACTATAAACCACAGAATTGTACATTTTAAATGAATGATTGTATGGTAAGGGAATTATATCTCAATAAAGCTGTTAAAAATTAATGCATTAAATGTGATTCTAGAAGTGAAAAACCCATCTTAAGCAGAGGCAGCATCAAAAAGTTGACTTGGCTTGCCATGACCCTGGTCCTCTCTGGTACTTCCTCCTACCATGGATTATGTTGCTGCCCCTCTAACAATAGCTTCCTACATACACATTTTCTGAATGATTTTATCACCTCCTTGTCAACTTGTTAGACTTATTGCTCTTGTATGTCTGTATTTTCCATGTATTTTCATTTTTACCCCCACCTGAAAACACACACCTTGCTCCAAACCATAACGCAGAGGTCCAAACAATCATCTGTAAAGGCTTGAAGGTCTTTGTCAAATGCCTGAGACTACAGCCCAGATCTTACCCATTATTTCATCTAGCTAAATGCAAAAGCAGATGTCAAAGGATTTTGAAAAGCTGTAAGTAGTCAAGGTGATTCATATAATTACATTAAATTACACACATCTTTTCTTTGCCTGTCAGTTGTGTCAGGGACTGTGAAAAACCACCACACGTAAAACAGTCGTAAAACGTTACAGTTGGACATGACCTTAGCGATGTTCAGATGCAATTCTGCCATTTTATAGTTGAGATAACAGATACAAAAAGGTAGATAGACTTCTCTAATGTCACTCAGTAAGCCAGCAAAACTCCATTCAAGGCCCTTTCTGTCCACTGGTGAGCACAAGCTGATAACCAACCAGAAGTACAAGGGAATCAGAAACTCTTGATGACTGTACACACACACAAATAGAAAATGACACACAAAGATAATATTACAATCCACTACAGTGAGTGAGTAAACTTAATTAAAGGTTATTAGTATGTTTTATTTCCCTCTTTATCTTCAAAAACACTTTGGTCTTAGCCTCTCTACTCTGAATCACAATGGAACTAGAATTAACCATTTTTGCTGAATTATACATACAATTAATTTTATGGAACCAATTTAAGTTAATCATTTTCTCATATTATTTAACTCAAAATAGCTATAATTTCTTAGCCATTTGTTATTAGCATACCACCTTTCCCTACTTTGAATCATGATTGCCAAAGTATAGGAAAGTCAACTACAACAAACTTCCCCATTTGGTAACAACTGGAAGGCGGCACACTACAATACAATTTATTACAATAATTTTTCATATCGTATCAAAATATGATGGTGATCTAGTTTCCATTTATGACTAGAGGCAATTTTTGTGTTCTGCTTACAGCAACATCATTTCATAACAGTTTTTTGGAGGAAAGCAAATTGTGGTGTTAGAGAAAAGATTTTTTACTTTTTTTTAGCCTATTTCAGATTCATCCCTATAGAAGAAACATATTTAGCCTATTCCAAAATAGCAAAAGTCTTGGACCACATCACAATTGGCATCTTGACATTTAATAAATTAAAACATTATAACACATGAGGTATCTCACGGAGGCAGCTAACACAGTAAATGATTGTTCAATTCTTCATTCAAATATAAAGAACATATCACGTTTGATCAACGTAGAAATTACTAAGATATATGTATATCCCGGAAGAGTAGGATAGGTTATGTTTTTCATCACTTAAAGAACAACAACAAACAAAAATCCCAGAGTTCTATTTCCCTCTAAATTCCTCCCCCTGCCAATTTTTTTAATAGCTGAAACCTGCCACATTTAATACCCAGCAATGATTTGAACTCATATATGCTTGTCAAATGCACAAGGAAAGAATCTGAGATTCTCAGTATCAAACTCTCATTGTGAAGAGGTTGTGTCAAGGTCTTCCAGTGAAGAGACAGATTTCAATAGAAATGTGGGAGAACAGTGGGGGAGAACTTTTAAGAAACCACTGCTTTATTTCTTCAACTGGGCAGCCACTTCTGCTAATGAACCTCAGGTGAATGTTATAGACAGCCAACCCCAGGGCTCCCCCGGCAGTGCTACCCTCCGCAATAACAATGAAGGCTCCTATGAGCCTCATAGAAAGGTGCCACTTTAAAGAGAAACAAAAAAGTAAAGAGGATCAAATTCCAGTGGAGCAGCTGAAACCCATGGCTTTAGGGCAAAAAATAAAGTGATTGTGCTTCAACTACCTTTAAAGAGCACCGCCATACCAAATTTCAAGCATTTCTACTGGATGAGACATGGACATAACATTTATTACCATCTGTGAACCTAACTAAGGATGATCTGGTGCAAAGAATTTGAATAGATTCAATTAAGAAATGAATGGCTTCTTCTTATTTTCATCTCTTCAGTTCATTAGTAATCATTGCTTAACAAGCTTCCTGGTGTCTCACACTACAGGTTTTTCTCCCCCCACTTGAGAGTTATCTTGAGTACGCTCTCAAGCTGGATGTTAGCTCTTAAAGTATTGCTGCTGAATACCCATGTCCCAATCTGCCTTAACCACTTTAGTTCCAAAATTTTTAAGTTAATTTTTAAGTTAATTAACTGTTTTTGATGTCGTTGCTCTGGTTCTGATTTTCATAATTCCACATTTCCAGGTTTGGGTACCACCGTACAATCACCCTAAACAAGCCACCTCCCTGGCTGAGACTTTAGGTATCAGAAAGCAAACCCAGATACAGGCGAGCAATTCTTTGTTACAACTGTATTCAGCTACACATTCTTTAAAAATTGTTCTGAAACTCACACAGAATTTCACAGCATAAGAAACAATGTAATCATAAGGAATAACAAAGAATAAATATTTCCCTTACCTGGATCATGGAAAGGCACCAAAGCAAAGTTGAAAAGAGGTCTCTTAGGTCTTTTCAAAGACGTCTCCAAAATTTTGGAAGCCCCCTCGATAACCTGAACTAAATCATCATACATGGAACCCGTCACATCAAACACAAAAGCCAACGTGGAGGCCCCCTCGGGAATTTCCTCAGCTCTGATCTCTGACTGGGGTCTTGCTTCCTGAGCCTGGGAAGTATAAAGAAGAGTGAACAGGAATACTGTGCGGACAATGTCCCAGGAAATCATTTTGTCTTTCTTTCCTTTTTTTTTTTTTTTCCTGAGCGCCTAAGCACTGTGCTGAGTCCTCCTCAACAACAGGCAGCGGGTTTCTTCTCGGGGCAATTCATTCGACTCCCGAAACCTCTTTGAACTCGCAAAAAACCGGGCGCTGAGAATCAGATGGGGACAAGCACCAAACCCGAAACCCTGCAGGGGCCGGGCGGGCAGAGATGCGGCAGCTTTTGTCCAGACGCAGCCTCCTCCGGGACAGCCGAGTGCCCGCGGCCCGGGCGGCGTGTGGCTGAGTGCGGGCGGCGCGCCCGGCCCATGCCCCGGGGGCCGTTCCGAGCCAGCGGCGCCGCACAGAGTCCGCTGCCCTTGCTGCCGCCGCCACCGCCGTCGCCGCCGCCGCCGCGCCGCTCTCCGCCGGGCCAGCCGTCGCGGCTCCCAACTTTCCACTGCGCGCCTCCAGCCCGGGAGCTGGGAGGGGAAGGGAAGCCGGGCTCGGCCTCGCCTCCTGATTGGCCGGTGGACGCCCCCCCCTCCTTTGCTCTTGGGCGCCCCCACCTCCTGGAGGACGACTTCTCTCCACTGATTCTCGGGTCAATTCAGTACCTGGGAAGCGCTCCCAGTATCCCCTCCGCACCCGCCCTCGTTGTTTCTCACTTCCCAAACCCCAAGGTAAACAATGGCTTTCAAGAATGTGTGGCAAGAACCCGAACCGAGGGACACCACGCTAACCAGCACTAAGGGAATTGTATTTTTCTACGATGCACAACGCTGCTTCAGACACCTCTATCATAATTCCCCTCCCCCACCAAGAAGCCAAGACCTCCCCCCCTCCCCAGCCCAGCCTCCCGCTCTCAGCCCGCAACTCAGCCCAGCCGGGAGGGGGAGCTGGAAAGTTCTCCCGGCTGGGCTGAAGCCACGTTCTCACTCTTTGATCTCCTCAGGGACTGTAGAGCTTTGGGGAAGGGAGGGAGGACAGAGCTGGATGGGCCAGAAACGGGAGGAAGGGGAAAAGGGCTGTTGAGGGAAATGAGAGAAAGACAGCTGGAACTGGGTAGTCACTGATTGTAGTTAGGAAAGATGGTAGAAGGGAAAGCAGCTGGATGTGGAATACAGGGTGGCAGCTCAGTGCAAAGGATGAAGAGGGAGAGAGGGAAAGGAAGGGGGTGCTGGGGGAGGGGGAGAGAGATCATACTGAAGAGAAAAGTTAATTTTTTAAAATTTCACTATCAAGATTCATGTTTGCTGAGCAATATGAACCCTCCCTTCAGCATAATGAGGCAGAATAATATCCTCATTTCACACTTCCTTCCATAGAACACCCATGTGCCAAGTCTCAGCCAAAGATCCATTGAAAAGGTGTTCCCTTCTATGGCGTTTTCTTGCTGATAAGTAAGGAAACCTCGCCCTGTAAAACATTACAAAGTTTTTCCGTGTTGTAATTATTATACACATTTTGGTACTAATAACAGAGATAAGAAGGGGGACAAAGAAAGTCAACCATAAGCTAAGGATTCCTTGCCTCTTTTTAATAAAAACATATTCACATCCTGCAAAAGGAGCTGTGGTCTGGATCCTGGCATTTAAAGAGGGGCCAGCAGGCATCTTGATCTGAGTTGGAATGTGTGTTAGACCACCCATCCAACACGGAGGTCGCCTGAGGAAGAGCCAGCTCCCCTGAGCCTTTTATAGTCTGCAACTGTCTTCTCTTTCAGACCCAGGGACTCTGGACCCTGAGTTTATGATACCTATAAGTCACGTCATTTAAAGGAAGCAGCCTGGCCATTTGGAATGAGTGGGAATATGAGAGGAAAGGGGGAACGTTCTTCCTTTCTAAATAGTATTTAGAAAATGCTATTTGAGTAACCTACTCCTTTGTTTATCTAAGAGGGATTGCATTCTAAATCCTGGAGATTTCACTGAGACCTGAGCTGTTCCAGGTGTTCAAGGGAGGTGGTAGAGCCTGGTGATTAAGGCTTCTGGGTCAGATAATCTGCATTCAACACCCAGCTGTGACACTTAATAACTGTGTATCTTCAGCAAGTTACCTATTTCTTTATGCCTTCGTTGATTCAGCTGTAAATGGAAATAATGACAGTACCTACCTAATAAGGATTCAATGATCTATCTTGGTAATTGTTCCGTGCATACTTGAAAAGAATGTTATTTGGTGGAATGCTCCATAAATGTCAATGAGGTCAAGTTTCATAGTGTTGCTAGAACATTCTGTATCCTTACTGATTTCTGCCTTCTTGTTCTATCAGTTACTGTGAGTGGAATTGAAATCTATGACTATAATTGTGTATTTGTCTATTTCTTCTTGTAGTTCTATGAGGTTTTGCTTCTTGCATTTTGAAGCCTGTAATTAGAGGCATAAACACTTAGGATTATTATGTCCTCTTGACTGACATTTTTATCATTATGAAGTTACATTCATTATCCCTGGTAATATTATTTGCTGTGGAATATGCTTTGTCTGATATTAATATAGCACTCCAGCTTTCTTTTGATTAGCGTTAGCATGATATATCATTTTCCATCCCGTCACTTTTAAACTATTTGTGTGTTTATATTAAAGTGTGCTTCTTGTAGTCACCTTACAATTAGGTCTTGCTTTTTTCATGCAAACAATCTCAGCCTTTTATTGGGCTATTAGACTATTTACATTCAATGTGATTATGGATATGGTTGGGTTGAAATGTACCATCTAGCTATTTGTTTTCTTTATGTCCCATCTCTTCTTTGTTTCTTTTTTCCTGTTTTTCTGACTTCTTTTAGGTGTACTGAATATTTTTTATGATTCCGTTTTATATTTATTGCTAGCTTATTAGCTATAACTCTTATTTTATTTTAGTGGTTGCTATAGTGTTTATAGTATATATTTTTATCACAGTCTTCCTTCAAGTAATATTATACCACTTAACCTCAGAATAATATACTTCCATTACTTTCCTCCCAACCTTTTTGGTTAGTCATCCATTTTATTTTACATTACTGTATTTTAAACCCCACACTATATTAATGTAATTTTTAAAGTAGTCAATTATCTTTTTAAAAGATTTAATTAATTCTAAAATTAATATATTTACCCAGGTAGTTACCATTTCTGATGCTGTTCATCTCTTTGTGTAAACCCAGGTTTTCATCTGATGTCATTTTCCTTCTCTCTGAAGGATTTGCTTTAATACTTCCTGTAGTGCAGTTCTGCTGGTGATGAGTTCTTTCACTTTTGTGTGTTCAAAAAATTCTTTATTTCACCTTTGTTTCTGAAAGTTTTTGGGTTTTGTTTTGTTTGGGCTTTGGGGTTGTTTGTCTGTTTGTTTGTTTTGTTGGATAGAGGATTCTAGGTTGGCAGGTTTTCATTTTCCTTTCAGTATCTTAAAGATGTCACTCCACTGTCTTCTTGCTTGCATTGCTTCCAGTTGAGAAATGTCTCTCATATTTATTTTTGTCCTTTTATATGAACCACATCTTTTTGTCTCTTGATGCTTTTAATAGTTTTCTCATTATCACTGATTTTGAACCATTTGATTATGGTGTGCCTTGATGTGGTTCCCCTCATATTTCTTGTGCTTGCAGATTGTCAAGATTCTTGCATCTGTAAGTGTATCGTTTTCATCAAATTTGTACATTTTTGGCCATTATTTCTTCAAATATATTTACCTCCTTTCCTTTGCAGACCCCAATTCACACATATGAGGCCACTTCAAATTGTTGCACAGTAAACTGATGCTCTGCTCAGTTTTTTAAATTAGTATTTTCTCATTGTGTTTCATTTTTTGATAGTTTTCATAGTTATTTCTTCAAGTTCACTAATCTTTTCTTCTCCACTGTTTATTCTGCCAATTGTCCCATCCAGTGTACTTTACATCTCAGACATTGCAGTTTTTATCTCTAGAATTTCTATTTGGATCTGTTTTTTTTTTTAATATCTCCCATGTCTCATTTTAAGTGCATGAATATCTAGAAGACAGTTATAATAACTTTTTATGTCCTTGACTGGTAATTCTGACATCTGTACCAGTTCTATTACAGCTTCAATTAATCAGTGTTTCTCCTTATTATAGGTTATATTTTCTTGCTTCCTTTCAGGCTTCATATTCTTTGATTGGATGTCAGACATTATGAATTTTGCCTTTACATTATGAATTTATAATAGATATTTTTGTATTTTTATAAATATTCTTGAGCTCTGTTCTGGGACAGAGTAAAGTTATTTGGAAAGAGTTTGATCCTTTTGAGACTCACTTTTAAAATTTATTAGGTCAGACCAAAACAGTATTCAGTCTAGAACGAATTCCCCATTGCTGGGAAAAAAACTCTTCTGAGTACTCTACCCAATGCTCTTTGAATCATGAGGTTTTCCAATCCGGCAGGTGGGGACAGACCTATCCCCATCCCTGTGTGAGTGTGGGCACTGTCACCTTTATTCCTTCAAGTGGCTCTTTCCTCACAAGCACATGCTGGTCAGTACTCAGCTGAATATACAAGGGGGACCCCCTCCACCTTGGTTCCACCTCCGCACACCATGGCCTGCAAAATCTCTCTGAAGATGGTAAACTGGGACAGTTATAGGACTTGCTTCATTTGTTTCCCATCTCTGTGGAATCATTGTCCTTTTTTGCCTGAGAGTAAAATGAAAAACATGCTTACAATGCACTTGGCACAATAAATACTCAGTAAAGTTTGGTATTATTATTACCATCATATTTATTTGAAGTTACAGCATTGAAAGTTTGAAGCTATGTGTATATGCATTGAGGACACAATGCTTTGGAAGGGACAGATAACTAGGGAGGCTTTTTGTTTATTTATAGAAGATCTTTTGTAGCTTCACTAACATCCTGATATCTAAGTGGGTGGTAACACTTAAGAACTTAATGTTTAAGGTCCGGAAGGTACCATGACAGGGAAAGACGGGTGACAAAGAAAAGGAATATTTAATGTCTCAAAAGGCGTTTCTACTTACATATGTATATATGTAGAAATACACATTAACTTCCGTAATCCCAGTGCATCTCTCCACTTCAGTCTCATATAATTGATAACTGTATGATTTGGAACACGTGAGAGACATACATGGGCTCTCCCACTCCTTTTCAATAAAATTTGATCTTTGTTGAAATGCAGATCTCTGGGGACAGAGTAGCCCTGTGGACAGAAATCTTATTTACACTTTAAAATAAATGAGTCCCTGAAAGTAGATTTTGGCAGGCAGTCAGCTGAGAACACCAAGAATATAAAATGGGAGAAAGTAATTGGGTTAGGAAGAGGGCATGGCCCAGGACAGGGGTAGAAAGGGTTGGGCAAAGGGACGGTGACGCTTAAGTCAAAGTACTGCCCAGAAATAACAATATATCCCAGCCTTTTTCCTGCTTGTGTTATTAAAAACAGTCTCTATGATGTTGGAAGGAAGACTAGTTTATGAATCTAGTCTCTTCAGCCACTAATTGTTTCAGTTCTGTCACTCACAGCAGGTCATACTAAACAATTTCTAAAATTTGTTCCAGCTGTAACATTCTCTGATGGTCTTAGCTGAAGTTCCCCAGAAAGCAGAGCCAGAAATGAAGGGCTGGGGTGTGATTCCAGGGTGCAGGCATGACGGATAAAGGGAATGAAGCAGCAGAGAAGGGGGAGGCAGTATAAAAGTGCATTATCAAGTTGGCCTCTGCTGTGAGCTACTAGTTACTGGGTCCTGTGGAACTGACTGAAAACCCTTATGTTAGGTGCCTCAAGACTGTGAAGGCGAAAGAGCAGTGAATGAGGTAAAAGGGCAAAGTACCTACTATCGGCAAGCATCCTCATTGGTCAAAGGCTTACCCCATCAGGCTAAAAACACCCCAAACTTTTGGGTCCCATTTATATGGGCGCTGATCTGGTTTCCTTGGCATCCTGCCCCAAGGCGTCAATAGAAAAGCCCAGGACAGAGACAAGAGAGGCACACGAGACACCTGAGACAAGATGCTCAAGAGGTTGTCGGGTTGCACCTGCGTGAAGTTGGTTGGAGCTTGATTATATCCTGAAGACAAGAAAAGACACCGAAGGAATGTAAGCTGAAGGGCAAGAAGATGAATACTTCAGCAAAATCAGACAATGAGTGGAATAAGGGAAGTAAGTTGGGGAAAAAGACAAAAATAGGAGTAGGCTGCAGTCATAATATTAACAACATCCTTCATCTAGCAAAACTGAGACTTGGCAAGTTTATGCAGTTTGCCTAAGGTCATTACTAGTGAGCAGCAGGATCAGGATTTGGACCCAGGCAAGCTGATTCCCAAGTCCATGCTCTTCACTGCTTTGCACTGCTGCCCCCAGGCTCCAAGTTACAAACTAAAATAATAGCAATGGATAAGACAAGGAGAAACTGTTAATACATTAGGAGTCTGGGATTAACATATACGCACTACTATATATAAAATAGATAATCAACAAGGACCTACTGTATAGCGCAGGGAGCTCTACTCAATATTCTATAATAACTAAATGGGAAAAGAATCTGAAAAAGAATAGATATATGCATATGTATAACTGAACCACTTTGCTGTATACCTGAAACTAACACAACATTGTAAATCAACTATACTCCAATATAAAATAAACTTTTTTAAATGTCATTGCTTTTTAATATATTGACTTTGTATACTACAATCTTGTTGAATTTGTTATTAGTTTAATAAGATGTGGTTTTTCAGGCAGATTCTTAGGACTTCCTATATATATGATTATGTTGTTTGCAAATAAAGACAGTTTTACTTTTCAAAAAAAATTATCAAAAGTATGTGGTAGGGACTTCCCTGGTGGCACAGTGGTTAATAATCCGCCTGCCAATGCAAGGGACAAGGGTTCGAGCCCTGGTCCGGGAAGATCCCACAGTCCGCGGAGCAATGAAGCCCGTGCACCACAACTACTGAGCCTGTGCGCTAGAGGCTGCGAGCCACAACTACTGAGCCTGCAAGCCACAACTACTGAGCCCGCGTGCCTAGAGCCCGTGCTCCTCAACAAGAGAAGCCACCACAATGAGAAGCCCGTGCATGCAAATGAAGAGTAGCCCCCGCTCGCCGCAACTAGAGAAAGTCTGCGTGCAGCAACGAAGACCCAACGTAGCCAAAAATAAATTAATTAATTAAAAAAAAAAAAGCATGTGGTAATTTTCTATTGCTTTTTATAAAAGATCTGCATAGGTAATTCCAAACAAGCACAAGTCAGAAACACCCTTTAAATTCTCTATGGACAGAGACAAGGATGAGAGGAAACAGTAAGTTTAATGGTAGCGGATATCTATCCTTCCTTGGTCTACCCTAGACACTATCCTAGGTAACCTCCAGGATGTCCTAGAAGATCCTAGGAGGTAGGGAATAGGAGTAGAGAAGGGAGTAGCTCCTCTTGGAAATTAATACACAATGCAGGCTTTGCAGTGACATGTAGTAGTTTACAGAACATCTCCAGTTTCATGCTAACAATCACCAAATTAGCTCTCAAAAGTCTCGTTACATAGATTCTCATCTTTGTTATATTTTAGGGGGAGAATATGAAAAGGTGATGTGTTTTAAAAAGTAGTCTAGCACATTTACAGCAACGTCAACACTAAAATCTTCTCTTCAATTCAGTTTTCTTCCTTGAAATTCTTTGACCTGCCCTCCAGAAGATCAGACACTTCTCACTGGTTAAGTATTTCAAGAAATCACCTAATTGGAAGCATTTATCACACTAGGCCTGATAAAGCCTAGCTCAGAAAAACATTGCCTTAAAAGAGTGAGTTCTCAAGACGATTGCTGTAAAGTGGTGTGTCCATACACTGCTTTATTGTAAAATGCCTCCTGCAAATCACTAGATGGTTTGACATTATCCTCAATGATCTTTCCTAAAATGTCTAGTTCTCTATGTAATGAGGCCCAGGATTATTTTATGTTTACTTAGCACATTTCTACAGGGTAAGTAACGTGCTATTACAACTAAATTAAAAGTAGAGTACTTCTACACCGACCATAATGGTTGTACTTGGCACCGCTATGAAACTTAAAAAAAAATAAAAGTTTGATTATTTTTTCTTGTCTCTCTTAAAAGGCAATAAAAGGACAGAAAGCCATCATGCTGTAACTGGAAAATTAATCACATCAAATATTCTCTTATACTAATCAAGTTATAAGTCAGGAATTGGCTTATATAAAACAGATGTTTACATTCTTATTCTCCTTTGGTACGAACGTCGAGAGAAGAAAGAACAGAATAACTCTGTCATGGTGTGCTTTGGAGAATGGAACACTCTAACTTTTTTAATGGAGCCACAAAGCCTGTGGTCAGCCAAGGAGACAGCCAGAAGAGGGAAAAGCACGGGGGCCAAGCCTTCTATTCCTTATATAGGCAAAACTCCTGTTGTCTGTAATGGAATGGGAAGTACGCTGCCTGAGGAAGAAAGAACACGTGTCATCCAAAGGGAGCCCCACTTTTGGCTCAGCCGCTGCCCTAGCTCTCTAGGACTCATGATTCTGGTTTGCATTTCAATTGTGAGCTCTTCATAAGGACCACAGCTACCCACCCCCTCCTAAAATAAAGACCAAGAGACCTACAAGCTATCCTCAGACTACTTGGGGGGGAAGTTTTGAAAGCTTAAGTGAATGCTTAATGGAGAAGAGAGGCTTGAACAAAGAATGCCTCAGCTTCCCTTTCTGAAAAGAATGGAAGAAATTAACATTTAGCCTCAATGACCTCTCTCCAGATGTCTTCTCAAACCTCCATCCTCTTTCACAGGTGGATGCTGTCCCCGTAAAGTCAGGGCAATATTCACACACCCAGTCTTTTCCACTCCTTTATCCCAATTCAAATGCTGGAAAAGATTTTAGAGATCATTTTTCTACTCCAGGGCCTTCAGTTTACAGAGAGAAAACTGAGTCCCAGACAGTGACTTGTCCAAGGTCTTACAAAATTTTGAAGTAAGGTTGGAAGTATATTTTGGACCTGTAATTATCACTTTTTTCTATCTCACCAAATGTACTAGCTAATATTTATTGAGGACTTACCAGGCACTATTTTAACTATTTTTTATGTATGAACACAGTTAATCATCTTCAATTCTCATTCCAAAACTGTGAGGCAGCTAACATAATGATCCCCATTTCACAGAAGAGGAAATTGAAGATGAAATTCACACAAAGAGGTTAGGTCATCTGACCTGGTTCTCACAGCTCATCCTTCTCTTCACTTTTATTCTCTTCCTTTTGCCTTCAGTCCACATTTTCCCTATTATTTTACAGTAAAATTGAAAATTTTAATAACCGAACTTTGAAGTATATAATTACTTTATAGTATATTTCAAAGTTTTATTAATAATATAATAAACATACTATATTGGCCTTTTCAGAGAAAAAAAAAGATACTACAGTCTTGATTTCTTTTGCTTTGTCTACTATCCACGAAGCAGTCTGTCTTTGAAGGAGCTTTTCCTACCCCTAAGCCTACTTTTGAGCTTTCTCTCTCATGATTTATCAATTCAAACTAATTTTATATTTTTCCCATGATGCCATGAATTCCTTGAGAATAAGGGCTGTATTTGAGTCAATTTTATAAACACATGGTGCCCAACATGCAGTAGAAATTCAATAATGTTTCTTTAATGAATTGCTAAATTCATAATGATTAATAATAATGACAGCAGTAATAATAACCACTGCCATTTAAGGGGTAATTTAACCATGTTCCTGGCACATAGGTAAAATGAATACATTCAATATTCACAATAATCTTGTAAGATAAATATTTCTTTTTTTTGTTTTTTAACATCTCTATTGGAGTATAATTGCTTTACAATGGTGTGTTAGTTTCTGCTTTAAAACAAAGTGAATCAGTTATGCATATACATATGTCCCCATATCTCTTCCCTCTTGCGTCTCCCTCCCTCCCACCCTCCCTATCCCACCCCTCTAGGCGGTCACAAAGCACCAAGCTGATCTCCCTGTGCTATGCGGCTGCTTCCCACTAGCCATCTATTTTACGTTTGGTAGTGTATATATGTCCATGCCACTCTCTCGCTTTGTCACAGCTTACCCTTCCCCCTCCCCATATCCTCAAGTCCATTCTCTAGTAGGTCTGTGTCTTCATTCCCATCTCACCCCTAGGTTCTTCATGACCTTTTTTTCCCCCTTAGATTCCATATATATGTGTTAGCATACGGTATTTGTTTTTCTCTTTCTGACTTACTTCACTCTGTATGACAGACTCTAGGTCCATCCACCTCACTACAAATATCTCAATTTCATTTCTTTTTATGGCTGAGTAATATTCCATTGTATATATGTGCCACATCTTCTTTATCCATTCATCCGATGATGGACACTTAGGTTGCTTCCATGTCCTGGCTATTGCAAATAGAGCTGCTATGAACATTTTGGTACATGACTCTTTTTGAATTATGGTTTTCTAAGGGTATATGCCCAGTAGTGAGATTGCTGGGTCGTATGGTAATTCTATTTTTAGTTTTTTAAGGAACCTCCATACTGTTCTCCATAGTGGCTGTATCAATTTACATTCCCACCAACAGTGCAAGAGGGTTCCCTTTTCTCCACACCCCCTTCAGCATTAAGATAAATATTTCTATAACCATTTCAGAGATGATCAAACTAAACTAAGAATGGCACGCAATTTGCCCAAGATCACATTGGTTGTACATGGTACAGATAGGAGTTAAACCCTGATCTTTTAGGACTCTTTCCAATACACTCCATTACCACCATGCAAAATAATTTCATTATTAGCCTGAACCTGACATTTCTAGGAAAAATAAGTGTTCTGCAGAGAAAGTTATTCATTTTAAGGCCAAAATATTTATTTAATTCATCTTGCTTACGTGAATCTATCTTTACTTAACTCTAGATACCTAATCAAAGAGTTGCAGAAGTGAGGACAATTTTGCAGGATGTAGCTTTGGAGGAAAAAAAAGGAATAGTATGAAGCTGTGAATATTTTATTTAGCTACTCATCTGTTTATTAGAAACATCCATAAAACATCTATTTTTATGGAAAGGGAAAGATCAATGTCCTAACATGGATTTACCTGATACTGAAAGAATATGAAAAGGTATTAGAATACAGTTCAGATGGTAGATATAACCCATTTTCTGTTTTCACTTTTATTCTAACTATGATATATTTTTAGGGATGAAACATCCTTTCTTCTCTTCTTGCAGACCTCCCTTCCATGTCTCCAAAATAGGGATTTTCCTAGGCTAAGGCTTTGATTATGGATGTAAAGAGTCCTAGAATTCAGGGAGGAAAAGAGCTATGAAAATCAGAAAACACCTACTATTTTAGACAGCTGGGAATCTGTCCTAATTTCAAACAGAGGAAGAAATTCTAACTTCTTATCTTACATTCCAACATTCAGTAACTCTCTTTATCAGAATATTTCTCCTTACATTTCTTCTAATGTAAGTTAAGCCTCTTTCTTCTTGTTCTGTTTTCAGAAGTACTACAGCTGGTCACAGCCTTCCAAATATTTTTTTCTCTCTGTAAAGTCATGAAAGCGTAAAGGTGTTGGCTTCAATAATAATTACCCAGATCCAGGTTTTCTGCCTTTACTTTTTTTTAAATACCTTAATCCTATTCAAATCATATTAATCAAAATATGATAAATAATTCCAGGTTCCTCTGAAGAAATAAGGAAATATATCATAAGAATTAATCTTCTCTCTTTCCTTTTTATTTCCAGCCTACACTTAGTTTAAAATCAATATTTTTTTGGAAAAGTTTTAATTAAAAACAAGGCTAAAGTGATACTGTGGTGACAGATTAGAGTTGGAGACATCAAAATGAATCAAAGTTTGACTTCATACAGATGCAGATAGATACACATAAAAATATTTATAGAGATGTGTATATACACACATGTATCTCACACAGGTGTTAATATACACACATGCATTTCCTTGCTCTGTCAGCTGAGAAGACCTAAAAGCAATGATATACCAATAGCAATGAACACACTTAGTGCCTAAATCTTGGTTTCTAGTGGCAATTTCCAGTAAAAGGAACCAGAGCTCCTTGGAGAAATGGCTGATTCTAAGGCTGGAACAGGAAATATATAAGATGAGCTTAGAGCATCTTATTGGGCCATAAATGAAGGCAATGCAAGACAAAACAAAAAAGGTACACACACACACACACACACACACACACACACACACACACACACGCAAACAGGATATGTCAGAGGGACACAGAAGCCAACTGAAAAAACTCCCAGTGTCTAAGCTGGAACAATTTGAACAACAAAACATAATATTAAATTATAACCCAAAGTATAAAATAAATATCCTTCAGTCTAGGAGGATACAAATGATTGGATAAATAAATAAATAAGGGATTCTTCTCCCATGCAGAAGAATTCCAAATAATATATGTAGAAACGCCAGCCTCAAGGAGATGGAAGATAAATACCCACCCCTTAAATGTGGTAACTTGCTCCTCAAAAATAAAGTAAAGAAAGGGGGAAAATAATTTTACAGAGGAGAAATCTAGCCAACATTAACTCCACCAGGTGATCAAGGTTAATTAACATCAACAATGATAAATCGTGTTGACAGCATGTATTCTTGATATGATGTGATGAGAATAGCATCTGTCATTTTCCTTCCAAGAATCCCCCCAAGACTTCTTGTTATAGACTAGAGAAGTCTAATGTGCAATTTGGTATCCTGGATGGGATCCTGGAACAAACAAGGAGCATTAGGTTAAAAAACCTAGCAAATATGAATACAGTATGGTGGAGTTTAATTAATATTTAGTTAATATTGATTCACTGGTTGCAACAAATGTACCATACCCATGAAAGATATTAACAATAGGGGAAACTGGATATGGGGTTTATGGAAACTTTCTGTTCTACCTTCACAACTTTTCTATAAATCTAAAACTGTTGTAAAATAAAAGGTTATTTATAAAATAAAATAAATAAATAAATAGCAAAAGTAGCCCCAAAACCATTTTTAATGAGGCATGAATATGATAGCATCAAAAAATACAAGTAATTTTTATTAGTCGTTTGTCGTCCATACAATGAAGTGAATTAAATAACTCATGGTAATTCATGAGTGTATTTTATCAAGCAGAATACTGCCTTGCACTTAAAAGACAGAACATCTGAAAGAAATTCTACTGGGCCTATTGGAAATCAGACTAAAGGCATTATATAGCATAAATAAGCATTGAAAAATGTACCCTAAAGCAAAAACACTTCCGTTGCTCATTGCCATATGGCAAATCACTGCCACTTAAGCAAGGCTATAGTGTTAGTTACTGAAACATTAAGGGTGGAAGACATTCATGATTATCTTTTCTTCAGAAAAAAAAAATCCTATCTATAAGAAATTGCAACTGCTATTTCAATCAGAACAGCTTGCTAATGAATCCAAAGTCATTAGCATGTGTATCATTTAGTTTGACGATATTTGGTGACAAGCTCTAGCCCCATACAAGCTTGTTGCCTTACAGTCATTAGTCAATGTGAGACAAGAGTGCGCCTAGATCAGCATAAACCTAAACCCTTCCCTGGAAAAACTGCTTAAACGAATGCCTTATTAATGATAGATCAGGTATGTTACTATCTATGGAACCTGACCTGCGTTAACCTGGGAAAGAACCTGTGCAAAGGCAAAGCAAGTTCTACCATAAATGACTCTAGTGGGAGAACTCTGCTGAGATTTGATGGACAAATTTCAGCAAAATCCTTCCACTCACACTGCAGCTAATCCCAGATATCTTGATAGAGGATTTTCTGTACTACATTTAAAACATTTTCTTTTGCTGTGACTTACAGGCTGGCCAAGGAACTGAACATTAAGATTGTACAGACAAGGGTTTCTTCCCACTGGGCTTGTAGTTTACGGCTTAGGGTTGATTTTCTAAACACAAATGTACAATGAGTTATTAGAAGCATGAAAACTCATTCAGTCATCCCCAAAGAGCATTCTTTAATGCTAAATATTTAGCTATATGCCGAAACTGAGTATAAAATTAGAACCATATTTAAGAGATGTTGAAAAAAGAATGGTGTTACTCCAACTAATTCAAACTACCAACATTGCTGCTATCAACTTATATAAAGAACAAAATAATAATAATAAAATAACTGCACACCAAAATTGACAAAATAAGATACAAACATATCCAGCAAACATATGACTTACAATTTGTATCTCTCAACTAAATTCATCCTAAAAAAAGTCACAGTTTCACTCTTTCTGACTTTAGTTCTTATGAAGCTGCTCATTTAGTTCAACCAGAAATTGATCAACAATAGTTTAATTTCCAAAGCTTGCTCTTCACAAATCCAATCTAGCCAAATATCTTTACCAATAAAGTAAAACTCAGAACGCTTCCATGGAAAATTCAGCAACTGTGTTTGTCTTCTACTAACGCAGAGCTAGTTGATTTAAGGTTACCCTAAAATTTTCAAAATGGCCAGAAACTACTTTCCAAGGTGCTACCAGAAACATTTAGAGAAACCATGCACAAAAATGATTACATTCTCAAAAAAAAAAAAAAAAAAGATTACATTCTCAATGAGAAGGCAGTGTGGGAAGTTTTCACCCTACCCTCAGTCTCTACCCTAACCCACACATGGATATATTTGGTCAGCATTATCTATTCATAAGTCATTCAATGTATAGTCATTGAGAAACTTCTATATGCTAGACACTAGAGAAATACCATGAAGAGATGGCAACCCTCCAGCCACATTATAATCAGCCAATATCTAGAGTTTTCACGGCAAGATAAATAAACTTAACTCTTATCAGAGATGTTAAGATTTTGATAATTAACAGTTGCCTGATCTTTGCTACTAGTACGTTACTAGCCTTATTTGCCTAAGATTTCTACTAAATAGCTATTTTATACTTAATGGTTTAGGATCAGTAGAGGCATTAGGAAGGTGTGAAAACTAATATTGCCCTCTGCTGGCAGATTCCTCAAGTAAAAAGAATTGTGTTTGTTTTGCCATTTTACCTTATTCCTCACTCTTTGGGGATACATTTTGACATTAAAAGATTAGAGTTTGCTTCTTACAAGTAATGCTTGGAATTCCTTCTGAAACAAAGTCCAAAATGTCTAGGCAATGATGATAAGCATAGTCAGCACCAACCAAAATAAATACTTTAAAAAATATAGTGCTATCCACATCATGTGAAGACATTATCTCACAGCATAGCGGTTCAGGGATATCTTCATCTCATCTTATTGAACCTGAACCTAATAAGCAAAGACTCTCCAGTTTCCTGAGAACTTAGGTAGCTCTGACATTTGAGAAGGCTTTGTCAGTCCACGTGACAGACAATTATGCCTCTCTTTTCACCATCGAGGTGTATGAATTCGCTCCTTCAGATGCAGCATGAGATCTGGGGACGTAACTATCTCAAGATATTTGTATCAACTCTCAGTTTTAGATGATCCTATGTTAATAAGTTGAGAGGCATTATGACATAGAAGCTCCTTGTTAGTGAAAAAGATTTGAATCATACTTGGAAGTTGATTCCAACGTTTTCAATGAATTTCTCTTTTTTAGCGAGTATAGTTGGATACAAGAAGCTTTGCTTGTGAGCAAGCACTCAATTTCATCTCTGTATTTCTAGTACTTATCACAGTGTCCTATAGTTAATACGTATTTAAGGCAGGCTTGTTGAATAGATAAGTGAATTGGTCAATTACATTTATTACGTTTAATCAAATTAAGCCTTGTTTCTCAACAATATGCTTCGGGTAGAATCCGGTATGGTGTGTAGGAAGAACACATGCTTTGGAGTTGAACACGCTTGGATTTAAATCCTAGCTTTGATACTCAGCTGTGTGGTAGGAAATTCACCTAACTTCTCTGTGCTGCAGCTTTCTCATCTGAAAATAAGAAACATATTTCTTCTTGCGCTGCTTTAGAGATTAGATGAGATAAAGTACGTAAAGTATCTGGCACATAATGAGCATTCAAAAACGTAGCTCTCTTCCTTTTCCTTTTAGATAAATTGTCATTTTTTTTCTTTTTAATCAGTATCACAGAACATTTAGCTCAGATACATCTTGAGAAGAGAAGAAAGAAAATGTGCTATAGTTACACTATTTAATTTGCAAACCTTTCTTTTCCCCACCAGCAATAAGATGTATACATAATCTCCCATGTTTTGCCTGCTTTAGGGCTTCTACCAACATCAAAAGAGGCTACCTACATTGGAAAAGGCACTAAGGAAATTTATTTTACTTACCGTCATTTTCCAATTAAGTAAAAGTAGAGAAAATTACAGATTCCAAAACACTTTAATCTATACTCTCGCACTTCAGTTTCACATTAGTCTCCGTTTTAAAGCTAAGGAAACTGGGAGGAGAAAAAAGGGGGCTGCCAAATATGGGGAATAAAACCAGAAACCATGTGTTCTGACTTGTTCAGGGATCATTCCTGACCCACCTGGGATGCACTGCTTCATGTTCTGACTCGACTGCAACTCCCGAGCAGTTGCCATTACATGCTCGCCAGCGCTCCCTGCCCTCCACTTTGGGCATTGCATCCTGGAACCCAGCCTTTTCCAGCTGCCAGTGGGATTGTGATCTCCTAGTTAAGGGAGACACCCGAATCATGAGTCCTGGAGCTCATTTTTTTGTTTGTTTGTTTGTTTTTGTTTTCTTGGTAACTCACAACAAGATATGTGGTGAGTTGTTTGGAATTAACTACTTTTCCAGCGTTCTACAAAGGCTAA
This sequence comes from Delphinus delphis, assembly GCF_949987515.2. Taxonomy (NCBI): domain Eukaryota; kingdom Metazoa; phylum Chordata; class Mammalia; order Artiodactyla; family Delphinidae; genus Delphinus; species Delphinus delphis. The sequence goes on along the minus strand of NC_082683.1, from coordinate 140,262,770 downwards.
ATGCCGTTGGTGGTATTTTTTAAAAATTCTGGGGAAGTTCTCAGCTTATTTTCAACATTAAAGATGCTACAGCAAGTGTGAGCAGAATGGAAAAGTTGAAGCTCTTGTCTGTAGGGCTACAGACTCAGAGTCTCCATTTGAAACAGCTGTGCCTTCAGTTTTCTTCTATGATGGATTTATTGACATTCTTGTGTTGCCAGTGCTAGCTGGTGGCCAGCTGTTCTCATAGTATTTTAATTAAAGACGGTCCCACACCATCAAGAAATATTCTGTGTAAAGATGTGTAACACCTTCCTGCCACTTTTCCTGTATCAAACCTATCTCCATGCCTAGACCTCAACAGTATAATTCATTCTTACCCTTGCTGTCCTACATCCCAAACAAAGTATATTCAACTGGGATACCTGTACCTTTAAGGGAATTGGATCCCCCTAAAACTGTATACAAATTTGGATTTGCATATTTTGATGAAGAGAAAGCTCATACTTTCAACAGATTTTCAGATGGATCTGTTATTCAGTAAAGGAATAAAGAAGATTGACTGTAGAGAGGTACCCCTTTATATTAATTTTCAGTGGAAATAAAATAATACTTCTTTCTCATCTTAAAACTTCAATCAGCAATGGGAGACTTCTGGGGGTAAGCTAAAGACTAAATAAAGTAGGGACAAACATAGGAAAGGAAATTTAAGTACAAATAGTTATTTCTTAATAGGCAAAAGATGATGAATTACTTGTAGAGAGTAGGTTATAAAATAGAAACTTTTCTACCATAATTTTACCTTAGTCAACATATTAACAAGAAGTGTATGTAAAAACTTCTGGAAGAGGATTTCTGGAAGGCAAAGGTCATCTTTCAGGTTTACAAGCTCATGCTACATCCGGAAAGAAAGTACATAACCAATTTTAATAAATAATCATTTATAAATCAACAGATTATAATTTTCCAATATTCATCATTTTCCTCTGCTTACTTTCCCATTTGTCAACTGAAGCAGCCAGTCCAAAGTCATCGTCCATCTTGCTTCTCTATCATAGAATAGAAAAGATCACAGAAGTTCTGAATTTGCCTAAGTATGCCCAACACCAAAACATGATACGGTATTGGCCAAACATGTATTCCCCCAGTTGCCTTCAAACTCGGAATCCAATAAGAAATCTCATTTAAGTTCCTACTGATATACGAGGCATCCCACCCACACCGCTATTCTTTCCCCATCTTTCTTCAACATTCCTCCCTGGCCCTGCTTCTGCTGCTCACTTCCCCTCACCCTCTTTCCCCCCCAAAACAGGGAAAAAATGACATTAAGAGTAGACTTTCTCTGGGGGCAGAGGAGTCAGCCCAGGACTGACTGACATAATAATTGAACAAATATCCTTGAATATGTGACAACAATTTCTACCGCCTTGCCATTTCCACCTTCTTTAAGTTACTCCTGTTGCCTTTCTCTCAATATTGATTGCTTTTAAGAAGCCCTAAAAAAAAACACTCTGTCACTAAAGCCATCTCAAATCCAATGTTTCTCACCACCTTCAATTTGGCCAAAATTTGAGTCTTTGAGAAGAGAAAGAATAGCACTAAAAAAAGGGAACTGAGAAAATCTTTATTGTTTTTCCCCTCTTCCTCTCTGAAAAAAGAAACTGTTCGGTACAGGAAAAGGAATGGACAAGTAAGGAAACAGCAGCAAAATGCACACACATAAACACAGCATAATGGTCAAACGTTTCGTTGCAAAGAATAACTGAATGGTAAGATGAAGTCCGTGTTAGTAATGAAGTGACAATTCTAGCACATAGTTTTGGGGGAAAGTTATACTTGGCTCACTTCTAGTAAAATCTCAATTTCTTAACTCTATAGATTAGCACAATAATGGAGTACAACCAGGCAGTAAAAAGTTACGACTTTGAAGAGAAAAAGCTGATTCTACATTAAATCGTAAACTTTGTTTCTTCGGTGCCCGGGGTACTGTTTCCAGAAGATTTTTAGCCTAGCCCGCATATGCACATACAGAATACCAAAATAAAACTTTAAGTGGGAAACTTAATAATGTAATTTTTTTAAAAAGAAAACTAGTTTTAGTGTGAGATGCATGCTAGTCCTCACACTCTAAGATTTATTCCAACAGTAGTAAAAAATGTTCATATTTACAATCTGGTTCAGGACAAGTTAATAATTCGTCCTGAGTTCGACTATATTTCTATATTATGTCACTCTAACAAAATTAAGTCAATATGCAAACAAAATTCATCAACTGTTTTAAGACTTCCTGAAATTCTACCTCCTCCACAAAGACTTGCCTGAGTAAGGTAGCAATTTCCTGCCCTCTTATCCTATCCTTGTTTTAATATAACGTTCATAAATCTGATCCCACGGTCAGCACTTTTAAAGAAATGATGGAGCTGTGCCAGAGGACCAAAGATAGGCAAATCCCTGATTTTCAAAGGAATGGGGAACAGGAGAAACAAACGTATAAGGTCTTTGAAGTGAAAGGCTACATCTTATTTACTTTTTTATTGTCAGCACCTAGTACAGCATCTGTAACATGAAAGAATACATGAATGAATGAACGAATGAATGAATGAATGAATGACAAACTCAAATAGATTCTGAAAACCACAGGCTGGCAAATATAACATCTACCTCCTCTTGAAGTGAGAAATATGTAGATGAATTGTGACCCCTTAGAAAGAGAGCCTGGATTCACTCAAAACAAATCATGCCAGGCTAAATCCACCAGGATCTTATTCTTTGCCATGTCCTGATCAACTTGGATCAAAACATAATCAGCATACTAATCAAATTTGTGAACATTACAAAATTAATGAGGAAAGTTAATATACTAGATAACAGAATGGAGATTCCACTTTATCTCAAAGATCTGAAAAATGGACTGAAATCCATCTGTTTGAAATTTTAACAAAGAGAAATGTAAATGACTTTTTAGATTCATGAAAACAATTTTAACATGTAAGAGGAGGGAATCTGGACTCAACGGTAAGAAAAATATGGTATGGTAGTTATGGTATGAAAACATAATAACAAAGGTTTCAAATGACCACGGATCAGTATGAGCCAATGATGTGAGATGGCTACTAAAAAGTTAATGTAAAATTTAGTAATAATAGAAGTCTTCTACACAGAACATAAGAGCAAATAGTCCACTGTATCCTGCATTAGACAGAAGCCATGTTTGCCCTCTGGTGTGACACTTTAAGAGAAATGCTGACTAACTGGAGAGCATTGAGAAGAGAATGACCAAGATGGTGAGAAGCTCTAAAGACACATCAGATGGGAAAAATCTAAGAAAATTGGGGCATCCAAATGAGGTAGATAAATAGTAGCCTTCAGGTTTGTTTGTATCTGTTTTACTGGACTGCAGTGCACCAAAGTATGGTAACCATAATACTTTAAGACACATTCTCATCACCAGTCCATGAAGGTTCTTAATGATTTATTTTTATGTTTCATTGTTTCCTTGCCTATTTTTAATAATGTAGCACGATCCCATGAATCACTGCCCCAAAAGAAAATAAGAACCTTAGCAATAAGTTACTTCCACATCTGACAGAGGCCACAAGGATATATCTCTGGCAGATGGCCACATAGATAGCCCCCATACCTTCCTCTTGAACCTGGTAGGACCACTGTAATGACCTTGACCAGTAAAGTCTGGCAAATGTGACACTATGCAACTAGCATAAATCATAAAACTATCACGCACTTCTGTTTTCTCCCTTAGGATGCTTGCTCTGGGGATCCAGTCAACATGCTGTGAAGAAGCTCAATTAGTCCACACTGAGAATCCATGTGGAGTGACCACATATATGTGGTCCAGCCATTAGCCAGCATCAACAGCTAGACATCACCAGATAATTCCAGCTCCCAACTGCCAAGAAAGTCAGTCCCATCCTTCAATCTTCTCAGTTGAGGCTCAGACATCATGGAGCAAACACAAGATATCCCCATTGTTTCTTATTCAAGTTGCTGATCTATAGAATCTGTGAACATTATTAAATGGTAGTTTTGTGACACTAACTTTTGCGTTGTTTGTTACTCAGCAACAGTAACTGGATACCAGAATGTGGTCACCATCACTGCATTTCCCTGTCACACTCAAAGTAACCACCATCTGTACCCTGTGTTTATGCATCCCTTCTTTTCATTTTATATTAATTAGATCTCATCTGCAAGTAAGCTTAAAATATATTTTTAATTTTAATTGATTTTTACTTTATAAAAAAGATATCATATTTAATATATTCTTTTAGAACTTTTTCACTTAATATTACATTTGTAATATCCATCCTTATTGTTCCTGTTCAATAATTTCTACTGCTAAATAATATTCCATTGAATGAATATACAAAGTTGATCATCCACTTTCCCGTCAGTGGGGCTGTTAGGCTGTCCCAGGTTTTTGCTATTGTGAATAGTGCTGCCAAGAACATTCTCATATGTCTCCTGGAGAATTTTTACAAAGGTTGGTCTGGGGAATATAAGTGAGAATGGGATTACCTGAAAGTAGAAGATGTAAATTTTTGGTCAAATATTTAAAAGAGCATCGTAAGGAAGAGGACTACAATAATTAAGGCACAATATAACGAACTAGCCCTGGAGTCAGATGACTTTCAGGGGAGTCCAAGTTTTGCAGCTCAAAGGTTGTGTGACCATGGACAACTCATTTTGTTAATCTCTAAGAAATTCTTCTTGAGGTTTAATGTGATAACATAAAATCTCTTTGTAAATTACAGTGATATAAAATTATGACTTTTTAAAATAGACAACAGAAATTTACGGTTCACAGTTCTGGAGGCTGGACGTCTGAGATCAGGGTGCCAGCACCGTCAGGTGACGGCCCTCTTCCAGGTTGCAGACTTCTCATTGTAAAACATGGCATTATTTTTTCAAATAGATATATTGTTTTGTGTGTTACTACAGAAAAAAGAAAAGAATTAGGACCAAATATAAAAAAGAACTCTTAACAATTTAACCTATACAAAAATAGAACAAGCTTCCTGGAATGGCTGAGTTAAGACTGGTTCAGGGGTGAGTCTGATCCGTGACGGTCTGGAATCTTTCTGAAGAGCCAGGTCAGGCAGGTAGGTGGTCACAAGGAAAGAATGATGGGCTAGGCTTCAGGACTGAATAGATGTGGAAGATTCTTAGCCAAGAAGCCAAGAACAGAAGCACAAGTAATGGGACCTACCCAGGGTACTCATTTAGCTCTTTCAGATACACTATGGATTATGGATTGAAATATAACACCCTCCCCCCAACCCTCCCCCCACCCCTGCCAAAAATACATTGAAGTCCTAAACCTATTTGGAAATAGGGTCTTTGCACATGTAACAAAATTAAGTTGAGGTCATGAGGGTGGGCCCTTGATCCGATATGACTGGTGTCCTTATAAGAGGGGAAGACAGCCATGTGAAGAGACTGATAGAGACAGGCAGAGACTGGAGTTATGCTGCCTCAATAAGAAACATCTGGAGCTACTAGAAGTGGGAAGAAACAAGGAAGGATCCTCCCCTAAAGGTTTTGGAGGGAACATGGCTTTGCCGATACCTTGATTTCAGACTTGTAACCTCCAGAACTGTGAGAGAATAAATTTCTATTGTTTTAAGCCACCTAGTTTGTGGTAATTTGTTATGGCAGCCCTAGAAATCTAATACACGATGAATCACTGAGAGCCCAAGGAGGTATAGACAATTCCCTATTATTAGACAATTATACAGCAAGGATGTTGTGAAACAGATATCTTCATTGAAAGAGAATTTGGACGTGATGATCTTGAAAGATCTCTCCTGATTTTGAGATTCTCAATGTATCCATCCAGCAAAATTTTCATGCCCATAAATATGTAAATTGCAGTTAAGGGGTTAGAAAGGTCAAACTATTTAACACGTGAATTCGTTTAAAACCCATAGATTTAAAATCAGATGTGCTCAGCTTCCCAAAATACCATAGGTGTCCACATATCTCTACCCATCAGTTCCAACATTCTCTTCTGACGAGGGATAAGAAGGGAATCGTAATAAGTTAACCCCATGAAAGCCATTTGGGATTATTAGCTACAATAAAAGTAAAAAATAAAATATGGATATGACAAATTTGTGCTTCTCAAGCCTTGTGTCCTGCCAAGAAATCTCCTGCCTTGAGATTTTTTTGAAATAAAGAAATATAAAGAAAGAATGTCAGGGTATATAACTCTACTTTCTGAATTGAGGACCAGGAGTAAGAAAGTCCAAATTATTGAACTAGTCTCTGTACCACCATAATAGAGCAAGCTCATAATTTTCCAAAAGGTAGAAGGTACCACTGACATATTTTTCTCTATGAAATGTTCACAGAGCTTTAGGGAAGCTACTAACGGCACATGATTTATATCTCTGTTTAATCTATGTTTCTGTTCAGTATTTGCAGTTTTATAAACGTCAGTACTTTGTTTTTGTTTTTGCGGTACGCGGGCCTCTCACTGTTGTGGCCTCTCCCATTGCGGAGCGCAGGCCCCGGACGCGCAGGCTCAGTGGCCATGGCTCACGGGCCCAGCCGCTCCGCGGCATGTGGGATCCTCCCAGACCGGGGCACGAACCTGTGTCCCCTGCATCGGCAGGCGGACCTCTCAACCACTGTGCCACCAGGGAAGCCGAATATTTTCTTACATTTACACAGTATCTCCTGGATTACACACTCTGAGAGGGAAAGAGGCTCTATTTTACAGCTACATTATGCCATAAGACAACTGGAGATTTTAAAACTAGAGCAAATGGTGAGTTAATTAAATATCATTGTGTTTTGCCTTGAGCTGTAAAGTAAGGGTACTTTTTAATTACCCTCATGGAGCTGTTGGGATAATTAGACAACCAGGGCAAAGCACTTGCACCCTGGCTAGCAATCAATAAATCTCCATTAAATATCAGTTCTAGGTTTCATACTGAGGAAAGGATTGAGAGTCCATATTTGTGCTTAAAATTAAATGTGTAAAATTTCAAGATCCTTACACCCATAATGATACGGTGAGAAGTGGCAGAGTATAGAGTAACCTCCCTAAAGCACAAGCTTTATTGGAGCCCAATAACTGAGGGTTTAGACTATGAGTCGTATTCACTAACTGTGTAACCTCAAGTAAGTTATTTAATATTATAAAAGAGTTATTTTTTAGGGTCATTATCTGAGAATTAGACATGGTTCTAATAAAACACCTAATGTGATACCTGGTACACAGTAAGGATTTGATAGTTAGTAGTAGTAAATCCAAGGGGGCCTACAGTCTATGCTGCCCCATCTCAAGGCTTCCTCAAAGTACTTTCCCACATAGTTATACACATATTTATATAATGTCTATATTACTAAAAATATACAATTGATTGTTTAAAATTAAACGCCTTGTTAAGGAAAAGTATCCAACACTGGAAAAAGGGAAAAAAAGTAGATGGTAAGTCTTGTCAGGATCATTTTTGTTGAAGACCCACCCAGCGATATCTAGGGGATGTCATTGTTTAATTTACTATTTACTGATTAAAGGTCCTAGACTTAGTGATGTTACTATGAAACTTACAGATTTTTGTCCGGTAAAGATGCAAATAATGTCTGTTATGTGGAACAAATAATCCCAAAGGTCATGGTTATTGCCCAGTAGGATATTAACCAGTTTTTTGGGTATCCAGCAATCATATCCTAACATTCTTTTATTAAATTGCCTGTAAGAATCTAAGTCCTCAACTGCTCTTTGAACGAGTCTTAACATCTTCCCAATTCCCTCATTAATAAATGAGTAAATTAAATCTTTGACATGCATTCATTTTATATTTGCATGTGAGTCATGGCTTTAATTTTCTAAAAATTATGTTAGCAGCCTCAAGAAAGCTTATTAGGAAAGTAATTACCATCAACTTTTACATAATGAGAGATTATTTGGCAACGTGAATTATCATTTTCTAGTTCATCTGTTAAATCAATTCAGAGTTTTTCTGCATATTTTCCTATAGCTGGGCATTCCTGTGTTCAGGCCATTGGCATGATCAAGCAGGGCAGCCACTCGCCACAGCAAGATAAGCTGGCAGAGGTTCTAAGGTCTCATACAACTGTATTTGCAATGAATTCAAGATCACTGTAGCAATTGCGATTGGCTTCCCTTTCTTGCTTATTCCAATCTTTAGTAATGGTCTGAAAGATAAGGCTCATGTTACCACATACTCACAATGTCTGGCCAGCTTCGCACATACAAAATACAGTTTCATTCCAGTTTTCTTGCCAAAGGAAGAGAACGAACCACGCCAGACTGTGAAGGAGTGGGCTTGTTGGTTTAAGCTGTTTTGCACCTTGTTAATATGTAACGCTCATCAACACAGAAACCATTTGGCAAAACTTGGAGCCAACTTTCTCCTCAGTTTATGACTACTTTAAGCCATGTAAATTATCATAGGTTCACATACCCAAGGTTTAGAAGAAAGAAAGATGTGGACGATCCAGACTTGAATTTAAATTTGTATGAATAATTGAGTCTAATGATCCATGGTTCCATGGACAAAAGTTGAGGTATACAATGAATTCAATAAACTTAAAATAAGAAAAACAGAAAAGATACAAATGGGGAGAATTATTCTCTTCACAGAAGGGTTCTCCACTGTACAAAACAATTCATAATAAGACCTTTTAGGAGCAAAACTCCCCAGGACTCTAAACTTTTCTTTTTCTTCCTTCCTTTATTTTTTCTCTCTTTCTCAATACAAATGCTTAAAGCAGTGCTGTAGAATGAGCAACGCCTTGGTACTACTGGCGGTGTGTGACCTTAGAGGAACCTATTCATCTCACTTGGATAGGATTTCCTTATCCAAGGATGAATGAGTGGGCCTAATGGAATTTTAAGACTCCATCCAAATTCATTTCGTGACTTACAGACAACTTTCAAGAGGACACATTACATAAGACATTCCTAAAGTAATTTGAGGAAAGTAATCGCCAGAAAACTTGCATAGCCTCAGCTCACTTAAGGAGAAAAGGACAGTGTCCTCTAATGGATCTACTCACGCTGCTATCTTGTTTTGTCTAAGGAAACGGAGTGGAAAAGAACACCAAAAGAAGCAAGTTTTAAGGGTTCCAATCAGAGCTTTGCCAAGAACTAGTTGTCTGGCCTTGGGCATGTCACTTTGCCTCTGTAAAATGAGGACGCAGACCAGATCTTTTCTTCCAGCACTACTTTTCATTATCTACCCAATTTACAGATATCTAGCTAGTTGCAAGGGTAGCTAGATCAAACCTACATTTTTCATTTATTGGCACTACAAAGAGGCTTTAGGGGCATGAATCCTAGCTTTGATGCTCACAAGTTGTGTAACTTTGGGCGAATCACTTAAACTCGCAAAGCCTCAGTTTCCTTATCTGTAAAATTGGGACACAGATACTACTTAGAGTATATATTTTGAAGCTAAGTGGCTAAGTATATTTAAAATGCCTGATATAGTAACTACTATGCAGTTTTACTCAATGAGTAGCATTTATTTTTACTGTTGCAGCCATGATTTGGTAAGCCTTCATAGCTGAAGGAAAAATTTTGCATAATTATTTTTAAAAATTTATCTTCAAAGCTGTGTATGCCCTTTTTGATTCAGAGTAACTCACTTGTAACATCAAGATATCCTGTCTATAACTGAAATTAAATTTTGGATTTCACAATAATTCTCTCATGAGTGTGTAAAGATTAGTAATAATTGTAATATTTTATTACCCTCCAAATGGAAAATACTACGTCTCTGTCCAAGGCTTTTTATTGTATTAAAAGTAGTAAAAATATTTTCATCAACAATAAGACAGAATGGCAATTACAGAGGATTACGATTAAACTACAGTTGTTGAAGGAAGTTTCCTTAGCAAACTGTAAAGTCTCTTCATCTGAAATAGCCTCTAAAATGTCTCTACAATGTCAGTATGAATATTAATTCAAATGGTATGTTACTGTTCATAAGCCCTGAAAAATATGAATATGGACTTTTAGAAGTCAATTTGAGCTTCAACTTTTAAATTTTAAGCATCATGCCTAACATTTCAAAAAACATGAAATTCACTTTAACTGCCAAATTTTACAGATTCATTTATAAAAGTTTGTTGTGACCATCATCTAAAGTAGTAAATTATTCTACGGTTAACACTGGTAACATTTCAGCTTTAGTTACTGTACACTAATTTCTATGTAATAACATACCTCCCTCCAATTTACCACTCTCCAACTAGTATAGAGCTTATTACTGTTTGGAAGGGGAAAAACATCTCTCTTCAATGCATTGTGTCCAAAGGACACTTAGATTTTGAGGATAAAATAAGCCTTCAAAGTCATAAAAACAGGGTGAAAACAGCAGTATTACAGTCCATGGAATATCTACCTCTTATTGAGTCTTCACTATGGGTCTGAGATTATTGAGTACATGAGCATTGAATTTAATATTTATATATATAATTTAACAACCACAAAAGTAAACATTATTTCCCTAATTTATCAGACAAGGAAACAAGGTCAAGGAAGTTCAGTGACTTGCCCACAGTTGCAGAGCCCTCAAATGACAGGTCTGCAAGTATTGTTGACCTCAAGTTTGTGCTTTCTCCACCATCACATTCCTCGTTAACAGATTACCATAAAGCTCTGGAGCCTCTCATCTTCATTTCTATCCTAGCTTCCTACCTATACAAGCTGTATCTACTGGCTCACCCCTGGGAGAGGAGGGGAAATGGAAGGAGAGAGACTTGGGTTGTTTCAATTCATTCATTCAACTGTACTAGGATATGTTGTTTTTCCCATCATCCCACAACAGAATTTAAGGCTCAAGTCCAGAGCTGAGGGTAAAAGGCACTTTACACTTCCACATTTCAAGTTCCTAGAACTGCCAGCATTTAGGGTCAGCCCTACCACTATCAAACTCCATCATAATTTTTAAAATTCATCTATATATTCAGTTTTCTCTTGTGCAGAGCCTTCTGTTGATAGAGTGTCGTGGAGGCCCCAAAGGGAGAGAGGGTAGACTAGGACATGCACAGCCCTACAAGCAGGTTTGAAGTCTAGGCTTGATTTTAAATTTGGGTAAGGGGAAGGTTTAAGAATAGAACATAACTGGCCTTGACCTGTGCAAAATCTTGGGGGTGAGACTGCAGATGGGGAGACTGGCCGGAGAGATGCAGAAATGATGAATATGGGATGATGGTGGTGGTCAAGATTTGAATTTGAGCCAGGGCAGGGGGTGGTCTTTGTCAGGTGAGACCGAGTTGGAGATAGAAGGGCAGAACTCACATCTCTGGTGTGGAGAAAGAAGAGGAAAAGCCCACTTTGTGAGAGGTGGGGGCGGGGGGAGTGTTGCTTCATCCCTGGAGCAAGGACCAAGGAGGATGGACCATCACTCCTACCCATCCCTGGCTCCTTGCTTGGGAAGGGCCCTTTATCATCTTCCCAAGTTTAACATTTTGAGCCCAGGCTGAAGCCAGAGAGAAATAAGGAGAAAAGGAAGGGCCCCAAATGGAGGCAAAGTCCATAAGATGGGGCCTTGCCAGGTCCTATAAGAAGACTGAGAGAAGAGGCCATTGCCCATGGTTCTGAGGGTCAAGCGTCTGGGGGAAGGGGACTATTCCCCCACTTTCTAGTGGGGAGGTAGAGGGAGGTTTTTCTTCCAGAAGGCAAATGAGGAAAGCACTGAGGAAATCCTTGAAGGACAGCAGGTGCCTGCAGAAAGGGGCATCATTTCCTGGCTGGATCCACACTGCGCTGCAGAGCCCACGGGCCCACATGCATCTCAGCACAGGAGCCAAGCTTGGTGAGACTATCCTCAGGATGGAGGCAACGCATTCTCAGAGAAGTGGCCCCTGTACCATGTTTGCCTTTACAGTCTCCTCAAACTGGGCATGAAGGAAGGGTCGCTTAACATCTGTTCCCATGTTAGGAGATCCCAGAAGGAGGCTACATCTGCAAGGTTTGATGGGACTCTTCTGTGACATGTCTAGGAGGAAGATGGGGTGACCCCTACCCAATCCCAGTTCCCCAGGGCCCTTAGAGGATACGTACTATCACCCCTCTCATTCCTTGGTTCCGTAAGAAGGTACCCAGAGATTAGCAAAGGGGTAGAAACCCTGGGACCTGCCTAGGCAGCCCAATGTAGAAAAGAGTTTAGCACTTTTCCTCCTGGCAGCAATGAAGGGGCCCAAAAGAAGCTAAACTGTGACCCCTAAAAGCCACCAATAGTCCCTATGCAGAGACCACCATATCAACAGAGGCTTCCAGCATTAGGCAGAAACAAGGTAAAGTGGAATGAGCAGAGGACTCCTCTATGCCTTGCTACTTACATGTGACTTCTGATAGACAGTCTGAGTATCACCTGGGAGTTATTAGCAATGCAGAGTCTCAGGCCCCACGCTCAACTTTCTGAATCAGGATCTGCTTTTTATCAAGACCAGTAGGAGTTAAATCTACACATGAAAGTCTGAGTAACAGTGCTGTAAACCATGAATCTGTCACCAATCAGGGCAGCAAAGCTTCCGCTCCCTTCCTCCTAAGTTTCTGCAGTGGGCACCTGTGGGAGTCCAGGGTCTGATGAGAAGCGAGAAGGAAGTTCCAAAGGGAAGAGAAAGAAGTAAGTATGTAAGACAGTCCACACAGCTTGGTTTTCAGCAGGTAAACAGTGTCAGGGAAAGGGGAGGAGAAAAACTTTAAAGTTTTAAAAATGAAGTTTTCAAAAGAACAGTTGTAGTTACTCAAAGACTGACCCAATAATTAGATCGACAAGAATAATAGGAAATTGGCCAAGATGTTTTTAAGGGGCAGTGCAACAGAGATCATTTGGAATCAGTAATAAGAAAAAATACAATCATTCCATGTTTATATGTTCAATAAGTTGAGAGCTCTCAGGAAGTTACCTCAACAGTCATTCATTTATCCACCAAACAGGCATTAAAAATCGAAGTGCTGGGCACTGTGCTGGGTGCCAGGATGCAAACAAACAAGATGCGGACCCAAGGAGCTAAAGACCAATGGGTGAGACAGCCATTCATTCGGGAAATACCTACTGTTACCCCCCTGGATCCAGTAACTGTCGTGAGCACCGGGAATACAAAAGCTGACAAAATAGTCAGAATCTCTACTCATGGTGCTTACATTCTAGTGGAGGAGATGGATAATACATGAGATAAATAAGTACAATACATAATAAGACTAAGAAAGTAAAATAAAGCAGTGAAGTGGGATTGGAGATGCATGGGGAGTGTTGCAATTTTAAATAGGGTAGCCAGGAAAGAAACATGAATTTTAAGTAATGCTGAAGAGGGAGGGAGCACACCTCGTGGGTGTCTGGAGGGAGAGCACTCCAGGCAGACACGGCAGTAATGCAAAGCCTTTTCTGTGCCCAGACCGCTGAGGAGGCCACTGTGTAGCTGCAGCAGAAGGATGGCAGGTGACAGTCAGAGGACGTGAGGTTGGAGAGGTAACACCAGCCAGGTAGTGTGAGTCCTGAAGGCCACTGTGAGGACTGGGGCTTTTCCTCTGAGTGAAAGGGAGTCATGGAAGGATTCTAAGCAGAGGCGTGATGGGAATTTGACTTATGTTCTAATAGGATGTCTGGTTGCAATGAACAATGGAAGTAATGAAAGGTTATTAGATTCTGGATATGATTTTCAGGTAGAGTCACCATTTGCTATTAGATTCTGACAAAAAGATAGGAGTCAAGGATGATATATAAACAAATAAGTATCGTAAAATATTGTATCTTGTTAATCACATTCTGTAAGTCAAATCTCATGGAAATCCAAAGAGCTCTAATCTTGATCCCAGCACATCAGGTCTACCCTTAGCAGGACTTCATGCTGGAACTCCCTGGTCTGTAAGCTGCACAGAGCCATGCTGTACAGCAGGTGAAAGCCATACAGCTTTTCTGTAATGGTAACGAAGAAACCTAGAAAATGATATCACAGTATTCCTAGTTGTCACTTGTCTGCTTTCTCGGACCACGTTAAACCACGTTTGAGTATTTTGTACATTTTCCCCCAGAATTCGGAGGTTGTAAACTCTGGAACTGTTATAATCTACCCATTGGAGTTTATTGAAGGCAAAGGAAGATACTAATAATGAGGTGTCTCTTATGGGTTCCTTCTCTACCAGCCCTAACACAAAAACTGATCTCTGAATGTCTCTTCAACTTAAAATTAATTTCTCAAGGTAGTTGAACCGAAAGAGACAAATATGTCCTTCAGAGGAAAAACTCATGCTGGAGTAAACTAAATCTGAATTATAAATTTCTAAATACCCAATCATAAGTCTCAGTTATTTTCAGACAATGTCATCTCATTTAGCTTATCTTCAGACAACGTCCTTTCTGACTTCCTTTTAAAAAGAATCTGTAAACCAGGATCATAAAATCCAAAGGGATTTACATTTTAAACATCTAACCACAAGGTGGAGATCTAAAGCAAAGATTAGTGTTCACAGCAGGGTTCAGCTTAGAATCCAGAATTTCTCACCTAAGATCAGAGTGGTGCGTGTTCTCAGATTCTGTCAGAAATTGACTTAAAATATTTTAAGCTAAAGGAAAACATTGCTTATGTTTCACTGTTGTTTTGTATAGATTGGAAATATACATGGCATGCAAGTATTTCAGGAAGCTCTAAGCAACACAATTTCAGGTGGCAAAGTGGAGATATTGTTTAGAAATGTCAAGTTTAGGTCTAAAGTAGGGAGAACACCATTGTTTTATCACTTGATCATGAGCACATAAAACAAGGGGCTAATGTGATTATTTTAGTCCAGATATTTTATGGCTGGTATTGAATCATGAAATCCCTTTACCTTGACAGATAGCAGTGCTAGACGAATGATTCTGAAGATTCTAAACCAAGAGTATGACTCAAAGATCCCTCTAGTTTTATTTCATTTTCATATGGTAGTGGGACCGACTTACCAAGTGAAGCCCTGGTGACAGCAGAAACCCTCAGCTTCTTTTTATTTTTTAAATAAATTTATTTATTTTTGGCTGCGTTGGGTCTTTGTTGCTGTGCACGGGCTTCCTCTAGTTGCGGTGAGCGGGGGCTACCCTTCGTTGAGGTGCATAGGCTTCTCATTGCACTGGCTTCTTTTTGTGGCAGAGCACATGCTCTAGGGGCACGGGCTTCAGTAGTTGTGGCTCATGGGCTCAGTAGTTGTGGCTCATGGGCTCTGTAGCACAGGCTCAGTAGCTGTGGTGCCTGGGCTTAGTTGCTCCATGGCATGTGGGATCTTCCCAGACTGGGGCTCAAACCCGTGTCCTCTGCATTGGCAGGCAGATTCTTAACCACTGCGCCACCAGGGAAGCCCCTCACCTTCTTTTTAGATGAGTGGGTTTTATCAGTTTCCAAAATTACACACCAAATGCACTTGTTTGATTCACAGATTATCTTCCAAGTTTACTCATCTAGAAGTCTCATTATTTTAAAAATAATCTAAATTTCCTTTGGTTTCTTGCAGTATGAACAATTATTCTTCCCTATAAAAACAAACAAACAAAAGACTAAAAGCAAAAATCTAAGCTAAATAATAAATAGAAAACATGGTATGATCTTTTTTACTCTGTTCCTTCTACTTCCATATGCCTTACCTTATGTTAGAGATTATATAACAGAAGTAAATTAACCAGTCTCAACAGCAGCTAAAATTCTTGGCAGGGTAGCTCCTTAAAGATCTTCTGCCACTTTTTATCATAATGAAAGAACCAATTTGTGGAAATTGTTTTTCCTCCCAGTTCACTCAGGTTCTAAGACTTTTACTCTTCAATTTATTATAGGTTTTGATCACCTACACTTAAAAAATTAATAAGGAAGGCAACCACAAGCTCGAGGAATTTCCCCCTCATTCCTTAGGGCTGATTTATCTCTTTATCTCAGTCACCTATGTTACAACTAGTAGCACAGAGTCCCAAGCTGTTTATTTAGATAAGCATCAAAGTTTGGAATGCTGATCTGTACTTAAAAGGCCTTTGATCCTGTGCACCTTGATTTGGAAATCAAATTGGAACTCTAACAAGAAAGGTTTGTCTCTTCCGCTACTTTCTGGTCTCAGCCAGTCCGGAAATACCAAGAGCAGGTTTCATGGTAGTATTTAGAACTTCCGCTTCCTGTTCTGAAGGAATGCAGAAATGCAGAAACATGAACATGTTAACCGAAAAGAACAATGACCTTTTGCAATCCACCACAACATCCAAGTAAAATTTTGTTCAAATGTTGCCTGTTTACTTAACCAAGTGTAAGTTTATGTGCCACCATTTCAAACCCAAACAAAATCTGTAGGTTTTCAGCTTTGGCTGCTTCCCTGGGCAACCTGAAAGAGTGAGAAACATTCTCCAGGAGTGGTGTCTGCGAAGGGAGTGTGATGTGTGGGCTATAATGTTTATGATCAGTTATAACCTTAGCGAGCTCAAAGGGCTGCTCAGTTCTTAATTCCTCCAGGCACTGGTTCTCAACCATCGCGTGCAACAGAGTCGCATGAAGGGCTGGTTAACATGCAAATCACTAGGTTCATCCCATCCCCATCCCAGTCACTGATTCAGTAGGCCTGGGATGGGGTCAGAGAATTTGCACTTCTAACCAGGTGACTCTGATTCTTCTGATCTGAGGATCCCGCTTGGAAAACCACTGCTCTGAGTGATTTTACCTGTGACAAACGGGGAAAACTTAAACCTTAGCAAATGTTGAGATCTCATTTTGAAGAGGAAGTGAGACAAAACAGGAGCACAGAGTTTAGAACCAGTCACACTTGGGATTTGAATCTGGAATCTGTCCAAAACTGTGAGTGCAGGCAAATTGCTTAACCTCCCTGACCCATACGTTCCTTATCTGTAAAATGAGGTTTAATAATCATATCTGCCTCTGAGAACCAAATGAGATACTGTATGTAAGGTGTCTGGCACATAGTACTCTATAAACGGTTATTTTTATTTTAAAAGTTAGACACAATTAGTAAAAACAAACAAAAAAACAGTTCACTTGTAGGCAATAATCTCTGAGATCTAATACAGGGGAAACTTTGGTCAGGATACAATATGTGTTTGTTTTGGATTCAGATTAAATAAAAAGAGATTGATATAATCTGAAGAAAAACATTTCTCCTTTCAAATAAAATCTCTCATAAGATCCCTGGTTCGTTCTGGAAACCTATTTTTAATTCTCATTTCTTATTGCCATCTTAAAACTCATTCTGCCATTTACTTTTTTATTCTGTCTCTTGCTGCTGTATTTCTCTACCCTGCTGTTTACACCTCCCCCGCCCAAAAAGAATTTTTTTTCTAATATGGAAAATGTCTGGGAGCCCTAAACTCTTAAGTAGTGGAGTTAACCCTCTCCAGTTACCAAATTAGAGTTTGAACACAAGGGGATAATTAACAAATTGAAGAAAATGAAGGAAATTAACAACATATGTTAATAAACCACTCTAGTGACATTAGAATTAATTTGTACTGCCTAGTCTCCATCTTAATGAGGCATCTGTGCATTTCCACCAGAGTAATAGTCTATTACATCCCAAAACAAAGGGAGAACTAGAGGAAAATGATCAGCAGTTCTCCATCTCTTCCAATGATTAAAAATGGGTTCAATCCAAAGCATGAGCTGGTTGGTAGACAAAAGAAATAGTTCATTCATCTATTAGGCATACATTCATTGTGAACTAACTATGGTCTCTCTCTGTGGGAATATCTGGGAATGTACTTATGAGTAAAAGAGACCCAAGTCCTCGTCCCATGGAGCTTATAGTCTAGTTGGGAAAACGGACAACAATCAAATAAGCACACAATATATTAATAAAGAGAAACAGTGATAGCTGCAATGGACCATAAATATGGGTTAAAATAACACAGTGACATTGGGGCTGGGGAAGCACAGATGAAAGCCTACAGGAGCTATTACAGCCTGTGCAAGGAGATACGAAAGGAGACTAGAGAGGCTGGAGGTGAGAGTTAGGACGAGAGACAGGCTAAGTCACGATTATGAAGGGCCTTGTAGGCCATGCAGGTCTTCATTCTAGCAACAGCGGGAAGCCACAAAACGGTTTTAAGCAGGGAATTGGCATGATCTAATTAGCATTTTTAAAAGGTCACTTGGGCTTCCGTGTACCAAACAGATTACCAGTATGTGGGGATAGGATGAGGAGGAGGGAACAGATGGCAAAGGGGTAGCTGGGGCAGGAGTCAGTGATGTTTAGGGCAGTTACAGTCCAGTGAGAGAAGTGATGGTAGATTGGACTTCGTGGTGAGAAAGTATTCACTATAACCTTCTTTAGTGGAAATTTGCGCAAAGAAGAAAAAAATGTCCTTTCTCCTGGGGGTCAAAGTATAGATGTGCCTAAAAGCTTATGGAGGGACCTCATGATCGTTCAAAATCCCTTCTAATACTCTGACATGATATAGTGAAGTTCTAATTCACACTGTCACATAACCAGCCTTATGAGTGATATTGCATTGTATTTCAGGGCTATTCAATAGATTGCCCAAAAGGCCCATCACCTTGGTGCCTGACCTCACCATTTGCATTTCATCTTTCGTGTGGTAAAGGCTTATCATTTTTCAGGAACTACTTGAATGCACAATTTTAATTTGTTTTCTGGTTAAGCGACCAGTGAGGATTAGATAGCAACTAGCTGAGGGTGAAAAATAGGACCAAGGGTCTGCTTTAGTAGACCTGAGATGGCGAAAGAGGAAGGGGTGCTGAAGTAGGTTGGGAAAGAGGGGATGGGACACTAGGGACAAACTTTACCTCCTTCCTCAAGTTTGCCTGGGGCCAGCCTTGTAAATGAGAAGCTACGGGAGGTTGCCACAGGTAGTAGGCTGCCATTTTAAACTGGTTTTACACAATATCTTCCCCCTATAGAATAACAGTCAAGAGTGAAGATAAATCCCAGTAACACATTTTCTAATCAGACCCTTTATTATTGGAAATGATCCCAGTAAAGGCAGAGGGATATGTCCATGAACATAGCCTTCCTGTCCACCACAGCTCAGGAGGTCACTACTTCTCCATTTCCATCCATTTGGTGTGCTGAAGGCAACCCCATAAATTTCTACATGGTTCCTCTCTGGTGAGGGTGACAGAGGGCTCATAAAGTGGCCACTCCCATGGGACCAGGCTGTTTATTTCTTCTCCCTTCAGATAAGTCTGCGCCCTGACCCACTTGACTTACATGTGAAAGTCAAGACTACTGCTTTCTCTTCCTCTAATATAGCCCTCAACCTCTACTAAGAACCTTTCCCATCCCCTACATGCTGTTATTATAGGGAGTTTTATTGCCAGTTGGTCTGTAAGATTCTTCCTGGAGTTGAAATCTTCTAAGGAAGTATATATAAAAAGCATAGAGAGAATGGATAAAGAAGATGTGGAATATATATATGTATATGATGGAATACTACTCAGCCATAAAAAGGAATGAAATAATGCCATATGCAGCAACATGGGTGAACCTAGAGATGATCATATTAAGTGAAGTAAGCCAGAAAGACAAATACCATATGATATCACTTATATGTGAAGTCTAAAATATGATATAAATGAACTTATTTACAAAACAAACAGACTCGCAGACATAGAAAACAAATTTATGATTAACAAAGGGGAAAGGGGGTGGGGGAGGGATAAATTAGGAGTTTGGGATTAACAGATACAAACTACTATATATAAAATAGATAAACAGCAAGGTCCTACTATATATTTATATATATATATATATATATATGAATTACTTTGCTATACACCAGAAACTAACACATCATGGACTGTAAATCAACTATACTTCAATAAAAACTTAAAAATAGATAAAGAAAGAAAAGAAAAGAAAGGGTAGCAACTTGAATCACATTTATATGCAGTGGTTCTGTAAAATTCAGGTCCTGAACCCTGGCTCCAATGTACTAGATCAAAACCTACACTGTAATAAACACTCCAGGTGATTCCTAGCATGCTACGGTTTAGGAACCACTGCTCTACGGCAGCTATGTTACCACCCTATATGGATGTACCACTGAGTCTCCAGCTAACAGGAGGGAAAGGAGTAGATTGCACATAACCCTCAGCCTTCCTCACCCGTTCAGTGGCCTGAAGAGCTCCATTCATGAGGTCAGTCAAGTAGGTTGATCAGGAATTTCGCCTCTGACAAAAAGGTTGTGATCTTTCCTCTGGAATTCTTTTTACAGTTAGGTTTGAGTACAGGGAGGATGGTTATCATCTTGTCTCCACATGGGATGGTTCCACCCCTCTACCGGGCATTTGGGAATGTAGGTGGGAAGGTCACATTGTTGACCCATGGGTGTTATGGACATTTTGTGGTCTGGGGCCAGAGATGCTAAATCTCTTGCCTTTGGGGGGCCTCCCACACAACAAAGAATTGGGCTGCCCAAATGCCAGTAATATCCCAGGTGAAGAATCCTTCAGTTTTGATGCCCGTATAATGAACATGGATCCAATGTTTAATATTTGCTATAGAATCTTCTCTTTGTCCCATGCATTGAATACAATATATGTGTTTCTATGTCACTGAAGAGCGTGTACATAAAGTCCTCAGCACATTGCTGGTTTTATTCTAGGTAGCTCTAGGAGTTTCAGATTTACATTGATTTGATCAGATCAAACAAGTGATTAAGGATTAATTAATAAGATCATCTTTCCCTAGGGCTTGCCAATTTGAACACAATCCAAAGTGGAAAAGATGGAAGAAGGTTGATATGACCTATTGTTAACTTATAAGGTCCATGTGAAACCTCTTAATTACTCAGGAAAGTCCAGTATCTGACCACGATTCTCCATCATCTTCCCATCATCTTCAGTAACAACATTATTCAACAGATTATGTAGAATTTTACTGAAAGCTGGGAAGATAGAGTGCTTGCCATTGAAATACTGTGCATCAGTATTTGGCCTTAGCTTTTATTGCTGTTAATGGTAGTTTCCAAGACAAGTTGAGCTTTCTATAAAAATAAATCCCATTGTAAGGAATCATAATTTATACCAGATTCAGGAAAAAAGATTCTTGTATACACACACACAAAAGAGTGCAGTTGAAATGGTATTCTTGCCAGAAGCTATATACCATTCTGCGATTTATTTCCTTCTCGGTGGAAGAAAGAACTTCAAAGACATAAGTATACACATATGCTACAAGTATGTCTAAAATCTAAGTGTAGGAACCTCTGAACCAATTTCCACATGATATAATTAACAAGCCTATCACTTATATTACTAGATAATAGAAAAATATATTTACTACATAATATACAAGTAAGGAGATATAGTTATTGAGAGATGGCATAAATTATGCAAGTGAAGAATAATTAGGTTTGGAAGATAAAACTTTCTAAAATTCAAATGTGATCAGTAATTCCCCAACACCTTTAAGATACAACGTCCTTTAACATGTCCTACAAGTCCCTTCATTATCTGACCCTTTCAAAACTAAAAAATCCATATATATTTTAAGTACTCGTTTCAAAAACAAGGAAGAGCATGTGGAAACATAATATAAAAAAGAAAGAGAAAGCACTGCTCTGAGAGATGGAGGGCGTGATGTTCTGGCATCCATTTTGCCACTAACTTCATACAGGGTACTTTTCATCCTCTGTGAAACTGTGAGAGAAACTACACAATAGCTGAAATCAATAGTGAGGCTAACAATTTATTAACGCACTTGAATTTCTACTTCGTTGTCAGAATTGCTAAACATGTCAACAGGGCTTATGATTGGTCTGTTTCACCTCTTATTCTTTCCTTATGAATTGTGTCATGGATTAACATAAATTTAAGAAGCAATCGCTATGAATAGTTTGAGCACTGATATCTTTTTAAAGAGGAAAAAGGACTTTTTTCGTAGTGGAAAGCAAGCAGTAAAACTCATGATCTCTTTTATTTTATTGGAATGTAACCGTGTTTAAAACTCTAAGTTTGGTACTTTACCCATCTGTTTCTTTGAATATTTGTTTGAGAAAAATCCATTAAATTTCAGTAAGTTTGCAAATAGTTGTTTTGATAATATATCCTATTGAAGCGATTCAAGTTCGTGCTGATTCAAAATGTAAGGAAACCTTCCTTGTAGCAGTTCATCAGAGGATATTTTTGGTGTCTTTCACAGTGATATTAAGAATTTTTAAATACGTGAGTTCTCCCAAAGGTTTTCAAAATAAGCATGTTTCAAAATAGGCTTTTAAAAGAAATCCAATAAAAGCAAAGGTGGCAGTAGCTGCATAGAAAAGAAAAAAAAACACCTCATAATTGATCTATAAAAATTTCTTCTAAGAAGCCCATGTTGCTTAAATAAAACTCTAAAATAAGTATCAAGGTTTCATTCCTACTACACAAATTAGTAGACTATAAAATACTTACACAAATATAAAGTAACTGGCCCAGAATAGATAATCGCTATTTTGCCGCTAACAACTCTAAATTTTATCCAAAACAATCCAGTCCCCAGAAACAAGTTTGATACTAGGAGGATGCACTTTTACGCATTTCTAAAATCTGAATCCTCCCAGAAAACAGCTTCTTGGGCGTCTGCTCATAGCTTCCTGCCTGACTCCTCCCCAGCCTGCCACCCCTCCTGCTGAGCAGCTTCCTTCAAGAAAGAGCCCCAGGGTGCCTCTCACCACATGGGGGGCATCCAGGCAAAATTCTGAGACTTGAACAGCAACATTCCAAGTAACTGTACACACTTGAAGGCACTGATGTTGGAATATTCTATTATGTGGCAGAGCTGTGTTCTGGTGAAACAGGAGAGAACAATTTTAAATATAATAATTAGGATTTTCAGTCTTTTGGGAAATAAGCATTAGTCAGAGTCTCATCGTCACCCAAATAGGTGTCGAAGAACCTAGAAAAGTTTGTGTCATGTAAGAGAAAAGACATTACTGTATAACCATCTCTCTGCTCCCATCCGGCTGAGGATATGTCCATCTGGCCTGCTGGGCTCGGGGGGAACAGGAGAGGCCTGGCGTCCACCTGGATTTATATTAGAGGACAGGAAAGCAAAATAGATGAGAAAAGGCTAAGACATGAAAGATCGAAGACAGCCTGTGTGAACGCAGGGCATGAGAGAAATTTTAGCAGGAGAGAGACTTAGGAGAGAACATTTGAAGAGATTCCCTGTGATGAATCTCCCCAGGAAATTTTCTTGGGACATTGCAATAAATACTAGGTTCCCTTTAAATAATTTTCATTGCTAGATTGGTGTGGTCTTGAATGTGACACCATCTGCAAGGATCTACTGATCCCTCAGGCAGAGCTGGAAATCACAACCTTTCCAAAATGCAAATCTGATCATGCCCCTCCCCTCCTGAAAGTCCTCCAAAAGTTTCTAACTACTCTGCTTAGCACTGCATGATCTGGCCCCTACTTTGGTTCAGCCACATTTCCTATCGTTACCCCAATTCTAAGCTCCAGCCATACATAAAATGGATAGCTCCCCACACGCACTGTGATCTCACAGGGCTTCAGACCTTCACACTCGTTGCTGCTCCCTCAGCTTGAAATGCTTCCCTACCCATTCTTTCATTCGTCCACTTATACAATAAATATTTGTTGAGAACCTATTATGGGTAAGCACTGTTCTAGGCACAGAGTGACCAAAACGGTGAACAACTACAAGAACGATTACAAAACAGTGAACAAAACACACAGAAAAGTCCTGCATAAATCACATATTATCTTGGCTACTTCTTTATGCCATTCAAACACACTCCGAACTCAACACAACACAGTGTGTGGATCCCATTTGAATCTTGTTTCAAGCATGCCATCTTTGTTCTGTTTTGTTTTTTATATAATGTATTTAAACTAAAAATAATAGTTCATCCATTTCTCCCACCCCTCACTCCCCGCCTCTGGCAACTACCAACCTGTTCTCTTTGTCTATGAGCTTGGTTTTTGTTTATTCATTTGTTGCTGCTGTTGTTGTTGTCATTGTTGTTTTCAGATGCCACATGCAAGAGAGATCCAATGGTATTTGTTTTTCTCTGACTTATTTCACTTACAATAGTGTCCTCAATGTCCATTCAGGTTGTTGGAAATGTCAAGATTTCATTTTTTTAATGGCTGAATAATATTTCATTGTGTATATATATACCACATTTTCTTTATTTATTCATCCATTGATGGACATTTAGGTTGATTCCATATTTTGGCTATTGTAAACAATGCTGTAGTGAACATGGGCACATATATCTTTTCAAGTTATTGTTTTTGTTTTCTTCAGATACATATAGAGGAGTGGAATTGCTGGATCATATGGTAATTCTATTTTTAACTTTTTGAGGAACCTCTGTTTTCCATAGTAGCTGCTCCAATTTACATTCCCACCAAGAGCGCACAAGGGTTCCCTTTTCTCCAGCAACACTTGTTATTGCTTGTCTTTTTGATAACAGCCATTCTGACAGGTGTGCAGTGATATCTCACTGTGGTTTTGATTTGCATTTCCCTGATGATTAATGAAGTCGAGCATGTTTTATATATCTGTGGCTATCTATATCTCTTCTTTGGAAAAATGTCTATTCAGATCATTTTAAATCAGATTGTTTGTTTTTCAGCTATTGAGTTATATGAGTTCTTTCTGTATTTTGAATATTAGCCCCTTATCAGTGCTATAGTCCCACTTGTTTAATTTTGCTTTTGTTGCCTATGCTTTTGATGTCAGATCCATCATTGAGCATAATGTTAGCTGTGGGCTTGTCATCTACGTCCTTTCTTATGTTGCAGTACATTACCTCTATACCTGTTTTGTTTGGAGTTTTTACCATAAGTGGATGTTGAATTTTGTCAAAAGGTTTTTCTGCATCTATTGAGATGGTTATATGATTTTTATTCTTCATTTTGTTATTGTGGTATATCACATAGACTGATTTGTGGATATTGAACTATCCTTGTATCCCTGGAATAAATCCCACTTGATCACAATGTATGATCCTTTTAATGTGTTGTTGAATACAGTTTGTTAATATTTTCCTGAGGATTTTTGCATCTATGTTCATCAGTGATCTTGACCTATAATTTTTTTTCTTGCAGTGTCCTTCTCTGGATTTGCTGGCCTCCTATAATGTGTTTGGAAGAGTCCCTCCCCCCATCTATTTTTTGAAAGAATTTGAAAAGGATTGGTATTAATTCTTATTTAAATGTTTGGTATAATTGACCATTGAAGCCACCTGGTCCTGGACTTGTATTTGTTGGAAGTTTTTTGATTACTGATTCAATTTCCTTGCTAGTAATCAGTCTCTTAAGACTTTCTATTTCATTATGATTCAGTCTTGGTAAGTTGTATGCTTCTAGGAATTTATCAATTTCTTATAGGCTTTCCAATTTGTTGGCATATAATTGTCCACTGTAGTCTCTTATGATCCTTTGTATTTCTGTGGTATTGTTGTAACATCTCCTTTTTCCTTTCTGATTTTATTTGAGACCTTTCTCTTTTTCTTTTTCTTTTTTTTTGGTGACTCTAGCTAAAGGTTTATCAATTTTGTTTATCTTTTAAAGAACCAGCTCTTAGTTTCATCAAGCATGCCATCTTAAAAAATCATGAGACAATAGAGGAAATTTGTAACTGACTGGACATTTGAAAATATAATTATTATTAATTTTTAGGTGAGATAATAGCATTGTCATTTTGTTTTTTTAATAAAATAAGAATCCTTATCTTTTTTGTTTTGTTTTTCATTTATCATTTAATAGTATTTTCCTGCATAATAAAGCAAATTAAATGTACACACTTATTTTTTGGCAATAGATACACATATATCTTAAACTGTTTAAAAACTTAGAAATATTAAATATCATTACAGAAAAATTTGAAATTATGACAAGATATATAGCAAAACCCACTTATTGAAAAGAGCATACATGTGGTAGTTAGTTGGTAAATGCTGCCTCTGTATCAGTATACACACTTTGAATATCATCCTTCTGTGCTATTGATGTGTTTAATTTTTTTCTTATATCTGCAAATATAAATTTCACTAATATTTTCCCCTTGAAATAGAGAAAAATTCTGCACTGTTCCAGGGATCCCATATAGAGAAATGCTCTTTTGTATATACCATCTCAAGTCCTTACAAGCTCTTTATGCTCTTATAGAAATCATATATACTGTTTCCAAGGTACACTATAAATTTTTAAAAATTTTTGTTTTATATTGGAGTATAGTTGATTAACGTTGTGTTACTTTCAGGTGTACAGCAAAGCGATTCAGTTATATATGTATCTATTCTTTTTCAAATTCTTTTCCCATTTAGGTTATTATAGAATATTGAGCAGAGTTCCCTGTGCTATACAGTAGGTCCTTCTTGGTTATCTGTTTTAAATATAGCAGTGTGTACATGTTAATCCCAAACTCCCAATCCATCCCCACCCCACCTGTAACCATAAGTTTGTTCTCTAAGACTGTGAGTCTGTTTATGTTTTGTGAATAAGTTCATTTGTATCATTTTTTTAGATTCCGCATATAAGCAAAATCATGTGATATCTGTCTTTCTTTGTGTGACTTACTTCACTTAGTATGGATCCCCAGGTCCAACCATGTTGCTGCAAATGGCATAATTTCATTCTTTTTTAAAAAATATATTAATTAATTTGGTTGCACCGTGTCTTAGTTGCAGCAGGTGGGCTCCTTAGTTGCTGCAAGTAGGCTCCTTAGTTGCTGCAGGCGGGCTCCTTAGTTGCGGCAGGTGGGCTCCTTAGTTGTGGCAGGCAGGCTTCTTAGTTGCAGCTTGCCGGCTTCTTAGTTGTGGCTCTTGGGCTCCTTGGTTAGCAGGCGTGCTCCTTAGTTGTGGATTGCCAGCTTCTTAGTTATGGCTTGCCAGCTTCTTAGTTGCGGCACTTGGGCTCCTTGGTTGCGGCATGAGGGGCTTCTTAGTTGTGGCATGTGAACTCTTAGTTGCCGCATGCATGTGGGATCTAGTTCCCTGACCAGGGATTGAACCCCGGCCCCTTGCATTGGGAGCACAGAGTTTTAACCACTGTGCCACCAGGGAAGTCTCTATTTCATTCTTTTTAATGACTGAGTAATATTCCATTGTATATATGGACCACATCTTCTTTATTCATTCATCTATCAATGGACATTTAGGTTGCTTCCATGTTTTGGCTATTGTAAACAGTGCTGCAGTGAACACTGAGTTGCATGTATCCTTTCGAACCATGTTTTTCTCCAGATATATGCCCAGGAGTGGGATTGCTGGATCATATGGTAGTTCTATTTTTAGTTTCTTAAGGAATCTCCATAATGTTCTTCATAGTGGCTGCACCAATTTACATTCCTACCAAGAGTGTAGGAGGGTACACTTTTCTCCACACCCTCTCCAGCATTTATTGTTTATACATTTTTGTTTGATTATGGCCATTCTGACTCGTGTGCGGCAATACCTCATTGTAGTTTTGATTTGCATTTCTCTAATATTTAGTGATGTTTAGCATCTTTTATGTGCTTTTTGGCCCTCTGTGTGTCTTCTTTGGAGAAATGTCTATTTAGATCTTCCGCCCATTTTTTGATTGGATTTTTTTTTTTATATCGAGCTGCACGAGCTGTTAGTAAATTTCGGAGATTAATCCCTGTTTGTTGCATTGTTTGCAAATATTTTCTCCCATTCTGTGGATTGTCTTTTTGTTTTGTTTATGGTTTCCTTTGCTGTGCAAAAGCTTTTCAGTCCCATTTGTTTATTTTTGTTTTTATTTCCATTACTCTAGGAGATGGATTGAAAAGATATTGTTGCGATTTATGACAAAGAGTGTTCTGCCTATGTTTTCCTCTAAGAGTTTTATAGTATCCAGTCTTACATTTAGGTCTTTAATCCATTCTGAGTTTATTTTTGTGTATGGTGTTAAAGAATGCTCTAATTTCATTTTTTTACAGGTAGCTGTCCAGTTTTCCCAGCACCATTTATTGAAGAAATTGTCTTTTCTCCATTGTATAGTCTTGCCTGCTTTGTCTTAGATTAATTGACCATAGATGTGTGGGTTTATTTCTGGGCTTTCTATCCTGTTCCATTGATCTATATTTCTATTTTTGTGCCAGTACCATACTATTTTGATGACTGTAGCTTTGTAGTATAGTCTGAAGTCAGGGAAACTGATTCCTTCAGTTCCGTTTTTCCTTCTCAAGATTGTTTTGGCTATTCAGGGTCTTTTGTGTCTCCATACAAATTTTAAGATTTTTTTTGTGTGTGTGTTCTCGTTCTGTGAAAAATGCCATTGGTAATTTGATAGGGATCGCATTGAATCTGTATACTGCTTTAGGTAGTATAGTCATTTTCACTATATTGAAGAATCCTTATCTTTTAAAAATACATGCTAAAATACTTACAAATAAAGCAATATGAGGTCTGAAACTGGATTCAAAGTGGTCCAGTGAGGGATTAGAAGGAGTGAAGAGAGTATGAATATTAAAAAAACTGGCCATTTGTAGATAACTGTTAAATTATCTCCCTACATTTGTATAGGTTTGAAAATTTACATTATACAAAGATTCTTTAAAAGGAAGAAAAAAAAGTAAGGGTATATTGGACTTCCTGTCCTCCAACAAGCCTTCCCTGGAGTCCCAATCCCAGCTCCACTCCTGAAACCCAAGGACCCCTTTTGCTCTCCTAGCCCCTTAGCTCACCTCATCATTACACCATTTTATGACTATCTGCATCCCCCTCCCCAAGACAGTCAGCTGCTTGAGGGCAAGGATTGTCTGTGTCTGTCTAGTCATTCTTTCATCAGCTTCAATTACAGGCCTGGCAGAAAAAATAGACACTAGACATCATCTCTGCAAGTGAAAAACCAAAGAATAAAAATCAGATTTCAATGCAGGTGACACTGGTTTTAAGGAACCAAAACTTGGTAGCTGTCTTCTGTCCTAAGTAAAATTATCTGGCATATGTGATTCCATTGACTCAACACACATTTATTGAGTCCCCCATTGTGTGAGAGACATGGTGCTGGGGACCATATACTCCCTATTATTGATTGTTTTCCTTTGGGGTCTCCATGAAAGACTGGGGGAAGATGCAGGGGTGTCTGTGCATATGTGTGCATGCATGCGCACATAATTATTTTCTCATTGTTGGTCCTTTCGCCGGGGTCTAGTTGAAACAAAAAAAACCTTAGTATCCCTATAGCAATAATTAGCATTTCTGTTTGCTCATTTTATGTACCATATTGATAAACAATATAAGATGCTTTGTTATTTAAAATAGTTTCTAGTCCTCTTTAATAAAGATAAGTTAGCTAAGGATAAAAACAACTTTGGTCTTTCCCCCAGGGTTTATTTCCTTCCTAAAATAATTAAAAGACAAAATATATATGTATGTTATTTATTCTACTAATAATATGAAACTTGCTAAGCCCCGACAGATTTCAGTAAGGGGTAGGTGATATGAGTCTCTACTCAATCTCTCCCAATCCCAAATTAAATATAAATAATAAAATCCACTTTATGATAAGGTAAGATGGATAAATCACTCTAGTTTTGAGATCGTCCTCTCTCCTTGGGAGGTTACTTACCCTTCTTTGAGTAAAACCAAATCATCTGTCAAGAAAAATTCACATCACATAAAGCGTAATTCTCAAGGAATATATACTTAACTCACTTTATTCTTTTACCTTAACTTTGTTAAGTGCTTGAAGTGTGTCAATATTTCAGAACCTGTGAAAATCTTGCTCAGTGGTGGCTCAGTCTGACAGCTAGAAATAGTCTTCCACACATTTAATTCCATCAATTTAAGATAAAATATATTTTGCAAGAGCTATTAATGAGCCATGGGGTATAACAAAACATAAGCCAGGACTGCTGTTGCAAAATTTCCAGTACACCTGTAGCCAATGTATTGCGATCTTCACTATCATAGGATCACACAGGGCATGCACCCCAAGGAAGCTGAATGCATTCTTATTGAATGAGTAGGTGAATGAATCTCATCAGTTTGGAGTAATGAAGCAGAGTCGAATAGTAAAAGCCTATGTTATAGAAGAATATACATACATATGGTTATTAGTCTAAGAACGTACCAAAGTTGTATCCAGATAAAAGACTTTAGAGAAACTCCTTTAATAATGATAGCCAAAAATATGTTTTGACTAATTATCCAAATATAAATACCTTTATATATTCTAGTATGTGTTTAAAATATTTCAGCATAGTAATTATAACATCAATTTCCATTATCTATGAAGAAATATTTTATTAAACCAAGAGAAATGCCCACCAATTAATTCTCCAATATGGAGGATGGCACGCAGGTGCTGATGCCAGAAACCTGGCTTGAACTCTCTCTTGGACTCTCCCTTTTTCCTAGTCCCGTCTGCCTGATTACCAAAGTGTATTGTGCCTATGATCTAACCATCATTTCCTCTTGTCTGCTTGGAAAAGTCCTACTTTTCCTTCACAATTCATAATTCTGTGTAGCCTAAACTGACTCTCCCAGACAGACTTAGGCCTTCCTAATGTCTAATGTACCTTAGTCATATTTCTATTACAGCATATTCATATGTTATAATATTGTCGTTATTTGAACTCCTCCTCTCAGGAATGGGGTGGATAAGAGCCAGTTCTGGCTAGATAAAACTGATGGGGCAAACCCAAGCCAACATCCACAAGAGGGAGCCATAAATCAGGAATCAGAGATCAGAAATGCCCTAGAATCAAGGGATCAGATTAAAATGGTACCTGGAGATGGAACTGCTATGTGGAAAATGGAGGAAAGACAGAAATGAGTGTAGGTTAGAAAGTGGAAGAGGGTCCAGAATGATTGCCACAAATATTGGTGGTCAGAGGCTAACATTTACCTGATTCTGATACATGGGGAATATTAAGCTATTTAACAGAGCCAAGTGATGGCAATCAGTCAGGAATGTTCTGTTTATGCTATTGGGAGAGCAGAGGTCTCACCTCCTCTCTTAAGTAAGAGGAGACAGGGCCTTGGTTCAGCTAGAATTCCACAGTTAGGAGGGTGTGGCAAATAAGTCTGGGAGTGAGCCGGTTGCTGCAGGGTGAAAGCAGAGGGTAACTGAATCTATGGCTCAGGACCCAGGAATAGTACTCATTAATTTATTCAACAAATATACATTAAGTGTCTAATGTGTGACAAGCACTGTGCCAGTGTCTTATTCAGCTTGGGCTGCCAAAACAAAATACCACAGATTGGGTGGCTTAAACAACAGGAATTTATTTCTCACAGATCTGGAGATGGAATTCTAAGATCAATGTTCCAGCAGGGTTGGTGTCTGGTGAGATCTCTCTCCTTGGGTTGTAGATGGCTACCCTCTTGCTGTGCCTTCACATGGTCTTTCCTCAGTGTATGCTGGTCAGGGTGGGGGGAGAAAAAGCTCTCTTGTCTCTTTTTATAAAGGTACTAATTCCATAATGAGGGCCCCACCCCCATGACCTCATCTAAACCTATTTACCCAAAGGTCCCCTCTTCAAATACTATCACACTGAGGGATTAGAGCTTCAACAGATGAATTTTGGGACACAGAATTCAGTCCATAGCAGCCAGGGTGCTATTACATTCGTGGTAGAGAAGATCCTTCATGAGTACAAGTGAGAGAATGTTACAGAAAGGAAAAACAGGGTTTTAAGAAGAATGTATTTCAGGGTTGTTAATCTAGTCATCAAGTTTAAGGAAATTATGGAAGACAAGAATGGGACCCAAAACCAGAGTCAGGAGCAAAGGGTCAGTGAACTGAAAAGAAGAGCCAGTGGAGTTTAGGACACCAGCCTGGGAAGATGTACAGAGGCAGCAGGACATGGGGAGAGTGTGTGGCAGGGACAGGGAGTCTTTCTGGTGGCTGAGCCCATGGGGAGGCCAAGTGAGGTGTTGGACCTGTTCAGAAAAGAGGGAAAGAGTCTTGGACACAATTTCCCCTCCAGGTTGTAGCAAACAAACAGCATTCAATAAACATTTGCTGAGTAACGTAATAAGTATGACTGTCTTGCTTTTAACACTGACTTAATTGGTCTGATCCATGAGGAGTACTTTTTTAAACCAGTAATTCTTATCAACTTCTGTCCTGGTTGGCCAGTTTATAGATAATCTAACTCCTTTTCTTCTTTCTATTACCTTATTTCCCCTCCTGTTCCTCCTGACTCTCTCCAAACATAAAAATCGTTTTGAATGTTATAAACCAAAAAAGAAAGGGAATGAAGCTGAGCAATCAAGTTGGATACTTTCAGGGAAGTCATAGCAAAAGACCTGATTCAGAAACAATCAACTGCGATTTTCATCTGGCTGTGTAATAATTCTCTCTGTACCACAGGCCGAGTAAAAATTGACTAACCATCATTTGCTTTTGCCAGTGGAGAAATTGCTGCAGTGGTTTTACAGTTCACAGCTAAATAAATGCTGTTTGGTTCTTGTTGAAGCCTTGTTAGGATGTTATGCAATAGAGGAGGAAGCCTAGAGGGACGGCAAGGTCACTTGATGCTCGGCAGCACGTATGATCTTCCCACTCGTCGCCTTGCCAACTTGGGTGTGTGCACGTGGTCCTTCCCGGAGCTGTTCCACTGGGCTCGTGGAGCTGCCGCTTCCGTCCCTGGCTGTGTTGCTGGGAATCTGTCGGCTAGATGCCCCTCACCCCTAAAGGGGAGACGTCTGAGGAAGTTCAATCAGGGTCAAGGAGGCTTGTTTTCTCTTCCCCGTCAATGGATTGACTCTATAAACTGATTTGTCCTGCTGAATAGAAGGAAATCCTCATTGTCTTTTCACACTTGGGCTTCCCTAACGCAAGCACCAACTCAGGAGTCATGATTAAGTCGCAAAGCTATTTCACGTACATTTTGTTTTTTCCTGGAATGATGATGAGATCAAGGCCTGTATCTATGAAACAGTTTGTGAGAACCTCTGGAAATATAAGATGTTTATTGGGATGGATGGTGGGGATTTGAAGTTACTTTATTCCTTTTCACTTCTGTTATTCTCTAAGGATTTTAGGCATGTTGCCTGAAATGTCATCACACAAATGCTTTAGTGATACAACTTTCCAAAGAGCAAAATGTTGGAAAGCTCCAGTTCATGATGTAGCCTGATATTCAATTCCTCAAATTTTCAGCATTATTAAAAATGAGGCTTCCTAAAGTTGCAATAAACCTTTATGTTTCTTCAGACAATTGAAAGGATACCATATATTATTATTATTTTATTTTATTTTATTTTTTTTTGCGGTATGCAGGCCTCTCACTGCTGTGGCCTCTCCCGTTGCGGAGCACAGGCTCCGGACGCACAGGCTCAGCGGCCATGGCTCACGGGCCTAGCCGCTCTGCGGCATGTGGGATCTTCCCAGACCGGGGCATGAATCTGTGTCTCCTGCATCGGCAGGCGGACTCTCAACCACTGCGCCACCAGGGAAGCCCCCATATATTATTTTTAAGTGCAAAAATGTTAGATCTCCAAGGAGCTATGATCAGAAAAATAGCATCTAGAGAAAAATAGTATCTAGAGAAAAACTAGCCAAAAGAAAAATTCCCATAGAATTTTTAAATAATAGAGTGAAAATGGTCTTAAAGATGAATGAAATAGTCAATACCATCCTGTCACTTTACAAGTGAAGAAGCCAAGGCCACACAGTTGACATGATGTGTACATAGTGACAAAATTCATGGAGGGAAAACCAGGACAAGAATACAGGCCTTCCATTCCTCAAAGTCCAAGTCTGTGCTCTAGAAAATTCTAGTCCACTGCACGTCCTCCCTTCCAAAACTGCATATTTAGAAATACATGTTTCACATTAAAATTCCAAACCAGTATGCAGATTGAAAGATATTTTTCCACATATTTTCTTAAACATTTCAAAACAGGCTTTTTGTTTTCAGTTTTGCATTTGGCCTTTATTCTTAACTTAAAAGCTTAGCTTAAAAGCAAGTCTTTGGAATTTTTTAAAAGATGGAGATTTCCTTTGCTTCCGAGACCTTAGAGCTTCCTCAGACCTTATTTTGTCTTAGGTAGTTGGATTTTCCATTTTTAAACATCTTTGTTTTCATTTAACTAAGTAAGTGTGTTCATCACTTACCTCTTTGCCACTTGAAATCATTGTCTTGTTCAGCCATAAAAGTCTAAATACAGTTTAACACCTAACAATAAAAGAATTATAATTGGAAAGCTGTGACAATTTTGCTAAATTGAGCAGTACTTCTTAGAAAATCATAGGGAATCTGAATTCTCTGATTGTGAACTATACACCTTTTAGCACTGAATAATAGCTACCACCTTCTTTAAACTCTACCATTAAGGTATCTAGTCCCTATGACATTTTACCAAGGAAAGGTATGGTCATTCTCTTGGAGATCTGAAGATAACAAATATGTATTAAATTAGAAAGATGAAATTATTAGAGTGAAGATTTTATTTCTCCAGGCTGACTGCAGTTCCAAATAATAAATATTAAATGAAAATTATTAAAGAATTTTAATTCAAATCTATTTAAAATTCTTGAGAAGTTCATAAAAAATAACTGCTGACATGTCATCATCCAACAAGCTTAAAGCACTTCCTACTTGGTATAAAAGAGACCTCATGTTCTGTATAATCATGCTGTCTGCAGAAGAAAAAAGACTTTAATTTTATAGAAAGTGTTTTTCATCCCCAGGAATTAAAAGGAGGGATAAAACCCAAGTTGTTAAGTGGAAATACAATTGCTATAGTACCAGTATTAAATTTGCCTACAAACAATATCG
This sequence comes from Delphinus delphis, assembly GCF_949987515.2. Taxonomy (NCBI): domain Eukaryota; kingdom Metazoa; phylum Chordata; class Mammalia; order Artiodactyla; family Delphinidae; genus Delphinus; species Delphinus delphis. The sequence goes on along the minus strand of NC_082683.1, from coordinate 140,228,113 downwards.
ATATAATTTATATCCAAAGCAGTATCATCGGAATTGCTATAATGGATGAAGAGCTATTTTTCAATATAACATGTACTTTACCAAAACATCTCCCTTATGTAACAGAAAAGTGGGCAAGTTTAAACACAGTGACTCATGACCACCTGCTACTTCTAAAAGTCCAGTGATACGCATACCTATTATTCAGAGGTTAGTAATGCCCTCTAGAGCTCTCTTTTTCTTCTCCACCTTTGTCAGCCAACTCACTTTATGACTATTAAGTCCATAAAGCTTCTGAATCCTCTACAGCTCATCTCGTAACAAAAGTTGACCACCTGACATCCAGGCCTAGTTTTGTGAAAATACGTTAATCCCTCCCTAAGACCATGATAACCTGAGTCAACAGTGAGCACATTAGTGAAATACAATTGTTGGTTTATGGAGTAATTCCAGTTAGCCACTGAGCATAAGGCATCCTCTAGTTCTTCCATTGTTTAGAGAGTCATTCAGTTTGAATGAGTGGGCATAAGAGAGGAGGCAATGAAATCATGAGTTGATCTGTCCATCTAAAATAACCCCCATTATTTAAAAAAAAATTTAACATTAATTCAGAGACTAGACAGAGACTTTGAACTATAAGTAACAATCTTCGAACTATAGAAAAATTACTAAAGTGCTTTTTATCAAATATTTTTATTGACCTTTGGGATAGTCTAGAGTTCCTGAAAGAAAATTAAACACCAGATAAGTTAACCGACTTAGAGGTAATAAGCATGGGTCAGTGGCTAATATGTGAATAAACTAGAGATAGACAAAAATCACATGAATCTCTCTTCTCTGCTCTTTGCCTGTAGGACAGAGGTCACTGTCATCCTCCCACCTCCCCTTTTAGGACCCCCGCTCATGTCCCCTTGTTCCAAGTGCCTAGGCTATGTCCTGTTCCTAAAAAGTCTGGATTTCCCAGTTAACTATTGTTTGGAAAGAAAATCTCTTAAGCCACTATGTGGTCTTAAACCAAAATGTGTTCCATGGCATAGGAATAGATGTTGCCTTACCAAAGTGGTCTCTGATCAAATTAGGTTTGGAAGTTCTAGGTTAAATAAATTTTTCCCAGCCTTTATTATCTCCAGATATTCATATCCCAACTTTAATACATCATTTTTGTTGTTTTCTAAAACAAAGTATATGTCACAGACACTATAATAAAATAAAACACAATTTGGGGGACTTCCCTGCTGGTACAGTGGTTAAGAATCCACCTGCCAATTCAGGGGACATGGGTTTGATCCCTGGTCTGGGAGAATCCCACATGCCTCGGAGCAACTAAGCCCATGAGTCACAACTACTGAGCCTGCACTCTAGAGCCTGTGAGCCACAGTTACTGAGCCCACGAGCCACAACTACTGAAGCCCGTGAGCTTAGAGCCTGTGCTCCACAACAAGAGAAGCCACCACAGTGAGAAGCCTGCGTACCGCAACGAAGGGTAGCTCCCACTTGCCACAACTAGAGAAAAGCCCGTGTGCAGCAACGAAGGCACAACACAGCCAAAAATAAATAAATAAATTTATATTTTTTTAAAAAACACAATTTGGGAAACAGTGTGACAGAAGCTAATTCCTAAGAGTTTACCTAAGATGTGTCCTTTCCAGAAAGATATTATGAATGTCATTTTGAATATTTGCCAAATACATAGTAGAAAATTAAACTGACCTCTATTCATACTAGCCAAAGATAATAAGATGTCTAGAATATTTGCATTTTAAATTTGCTTTTGGAAGATTAAAAGGCTTTAAGATGTGAAGAAATTACAATTTAAGATGGCATTTCATGTACTGTGAATAAGATGCTCAAATTACTTCACTTACGAATCTTCCTTGGAAAGCTGACCCTAATAATAGAGGTGCCATTTATTGAGCACTGCATGCCAGGCTGTGGTAAGCATTCTTCATTATTCACAGCAGCCCTTTAAAGTAGACCCTTTTAAAATTCAAACCAAATTTGTCTAGTTTCTAGGCCTATGCTATTAACCTCACTATGACACACCTTCCCCAGTCCATCCAATTGCCAAAGTTCCAGTAATTCAAACATGAACTCTGCTTTTTCCTTCAGACCACAGCTCCAGAAAGTGCCAGGGTTTAAGCCAGGATTCTGTCTATATGTCAGAACCATTTCCCTCTCCTTGCATAGGAAATGTTGAACTTCTTTAGCGTATGTACTTTGATTTCTGCTATGGATAACAATGTAATAAACTAGGTAGGTGCAAGTCATGCAACCGAATTGATTCCACCCTCAAAGGGGCTCAGTGGTGACCCTGGTTAGTTCACTGCAGTCACGGTTTCTTCTTTGAGATGTGTTACTCAAAGTGTAGTCCTGCCGCTCCCAAACTATGTGTTATGGGTCTGTGATAAGGGGCTTGTTCCAGAAAACAAATCAACTACCTCATTAAGCACATTATTTAGTTCAGCTGACATTTGCTGTCAAGGCAAGAGTTTCTTGACGAAGGAAGCAGTGTGTAGATTTACATTCTGGTGCAAACTCCTTACCTCACTGCAGATGGGTACAAACAGTTCACAGACAGGCTATGAGCAACACTGCTCTAACTGACTTGGTTTGGCATTATTTTGTTTTGACCCCAAGGTCTAGGTGGTAGAATAAAAAGAGCATGGACTTTGGAATCATGCAATTTGGGCTCCCAGTGACAATTCTGTTGCTTACTTGCAATGTAATGTTGGGAAATTTATGTAAAGTCTTTGAGTCTCAGTTTTCTCATCTATGAAATGGAGAAATTCACTCTTTCCTCATAGGTCGGTTGCAAAGATTAAATCAGACAATGTTTTTAAAGTTACTAACCATATGTGGATAATATATTTGTTAATATGTTAATAAACCTCACTCTCTTTCTGCTTCTGCCACATGGCTTCCAATACCATGTATTGGAATTGTGGTATTTTTGGAATTGGTGTTTTTCATTGAGACAGGTTTTTCATTGCAATTTTGGACTATAGTAAAGCAGAAGGAAAAGGTAAGAAAGTATGGTGATGGTAGGAAAAAATAGAGCCTTAAAAATGCACAATTATTAAAATTTATACAGAATAAAAAATCATTCATTTTATTTGTTTTTACAGATCTTCTAGGGAAAGAAGTTAAGGAGTAGAAAGAAATGTTAGCCTGTCTTTGATGATTTCTGAAATCCAGGGAATACATATATGCTGGTCTCTATTATCCCAAAGAACTATTATTCCTTATCTTTTTGCTTCAAGTTTATTGCTCAAGAGTATTGTATTAAATCTATTTAGAAAGATATGGGGACTATGACTTGTCAAAGTTAATCAGAATTCATAATACTTAAAAAATTTTTAAATAGGCTCTAAAAAAATAAAAATATGTTCAAGTACACTTGCATAGCAGAGTTCTTGCTGAATTCTACTGGTGGGCTCTTTCTGTAATTGGCTTATTATTGGTCCAGGCTTAATTCATATAACTGTTATTGTTAATAAACATGAGGAGAATCTTTGGAAGAGCATAGTAATCTTTCACATTTGAATAGCTATGGTAGGATGTTGCTAAATAAATCTACCTGAAGAAGTTTTCTGATGACCTAGAGTACAACTTTGTGACATGGGCAATTAATATTTTGCTTTACTACAGCAATTGCTTGCGAGAAATTTTGCTTAAGTTTCAGGATTTATATTAGGACAGCATTTCCAATATATTCTCAAAATTTATTACTCAATATATTTATTATAGAATATATTTTCTTACCACTGTAAACTTTGATAGAAGTATTAACACTACCACCAATACATAGTTCATTTTTAGGTACATAGTTTTAAATGAAAAGTGCAGTCTAAATAAAGAATAAAAATAGAAGGTCAAATAGAGAATAAGAATTTTTATTTCACTCAATAAATGCCTATAATTTTAATTTTTTGAAAAAAATCAATCTAATTCTAAATGCATCTATTCAGCACAGTAAGGATAGACAAATACAATAAGAATAGACCTTTCTCAACATACTTATACCAATTCCACCTGTCTCTAGAAATGTTTTCTCAATCAGTAGAGATGGGATATAATGAATTAATTTACTTTACATGGAAAAATCTTTTGCTTAACACTCCATATAGCCTGAGTGAGTTAATTGTTGTAGCACATTTTTCTCATTCATTAAAAGAGAGACAAAAGAAACTTCTTTTGTATGCTCTCCATTCCTTTGTTTTGAGATTTCTCTGCAGGGGATTTAAATTCTCCAGGTGCCTGCATTACACATAAAGGCACAGTGGAGAACTAAGCCATCATCCAACTATGTCAGATTTTGCTGAATTTGCCTCAATAATCTGAAATTTCAGAAAAACAATATCTGTTCAGAATCACCTAAGTGGTTGCCTCAGTTTCTTCCACTAACTTTGTAGTACTCTGTACATAGTTCCATAACCTTTAAAATGGGATACCTTGAACCCCGTTACACTGTTGGTGGGAATGTAAATTGGTGCAGCCACTGTGGAAAACTGTATAGAGTTTCCTTAAAAAAATAAAAATAGAATTACCATATGACCCAGTAATCCCACTCCTGGCCATATACCCAGACAAAACTATAATTCGAAAAGATACATGCACCCCTATTTTCACAGAAGCACTATTTACAATAGCCAAGACATGGAAACAACCAAAATGTCCATCAACAGATGAATGGATACAGAAGGTTTGGTACCTATACACAGTGGAATATTACTCAGCCATAAAAAAGAATGAAATAATGCCATTTGCAGCAACATGGTTGTAACTAGAGATTATCATACTAAGTGAAGTAAGTCAGAAAGAGAAAGACAAATACCATATCATATCATTTATATGTGGAATCTAAAATACAACACGAATGAACATATCTACAAAATAAAAACAGACTCACAAATATAGAGAACAGACTTGTGGTTGCCAAGGGGGAGAGGGGTGGGGAGGGAAGGATTGGGAGTTTGGGATGAACTGTATTCAATATCCTGTGATAAACCATAATGGAAAAGAATATGAAAAAGTATATATATATAACTGAATCACTTTGCTGTACACCAGAAATTAAACACAACATTGTAAATCAACTATACTTCAATAAAAGTTTTTTACAAAGTAGATGAGATTTAAAAAAATATGAGATCCCTTGAAATTGCATTTTAAAAATAATCTTAAAAAAGACTCTACTGCTGAATACTTCTCTCCGGTCTCTGATGAAGGAAAGCAGTAACCTTCATCCCTGAAGAGTTGTGACAATGTAAACATAAAGTATTTACCTAGCATTTGGTCAGACAGACAAGCACAAATAAGTCATTAGAATGTGCTACATCACAACCATGACTTAGAAATAATATAATTAGTATATTAGTATATAAATAACTATATTGTTATAAATGATAACAATAGAAACGTAAGGAAAAAACTTGTCATAAGCTTATGGCCATGTTTTCACAGGGGTGGAGGAGCACAGAGAGGATGTATTTCTCTTCATTTATCTTGAGCAAATGTTTGCTTTGGTCTATTTTTGCTTCCCCTCCCACTTCCTACTAAACAAGTCACACCAGAATCAATCATGTCAATATTTAAGGGACTCATTTAGCAGCTGCATTGTTTCCACTTCCTGTAATCACCGAACACTAATGTGTAGCTATTTTCTACTTTCAAAATAAGTTTTAATCATAGTTATCCCCATCCTTATGGCATCTTCCCACAATCAGCCTCCACATTTTCAAATTAAACAACTGCTAATAATTCATCAGTTCTAGAATTCTGCTTTGTCTGTGGTTCATACCTAGTGCTTCAAAGGAGCTGGAAGAAAGGTACAAAATTAATTCATTAATCCAACCTACTGACCTTCTGAATCAAAGCTTTCCAGCGATAAACCCTGGGCATCTGCATTTTCTCATACTTTTGATAATGTCCTTCTCTTATTTGGATCCCTTGTTAATCAGATATTGAATATTCTAGATTGACTCTGATCTTCTTATAATTCTTTTCCTATTGTCTCTTTTTATTTTTCTCTCTTTATTCTCCATTCCAGGATATGCCTCAATTTTATCTTCCAACTTTTCCACTGATTTCTTTATTTTGACATCCTTTTTAAAATTTTATGTTCTTTTAATTTTTCTTTTTTTCACTGTGCTCTGTTTTTTTTTTTTTTAATATATGCAGGAGCTAAACAAAACAGAAGTGCAAAGAGCTGGACATATTTAGGAGACTGTCATCCATTCTCTACAGCACAGCCAGAGTAGAGGTATAGACTAGTGAAGATAAAGATGGAGAATACAATGAAAGCTCCGATTCTCCCCTCTTCACCTCCCCCCACCCTGTATTCAAGCCTGTTACCAAATGACTTTGTAATTCCTCTCATTAAACAGATGGAATCTGTTTCCCGAACCCTGATCTGGGCCAGTCTTATGACCTCCGTTTGTCAATAAAATTTAGCAGATATGAGAGCATACCGATTCTGAGCCTAGACCTCAAAAAACCTTGTTTGTTTCTGATTACGCTTTCTTTTGCACCTCTGTGGTCCCCATAAACCATGCCCAGGCTAGCCTGCCGGAGGATGAGGGACACAGTCCCAGCCAAGCTGTCCCAGTTTCTCCAGCTAAGTCTGTCCTAGACCAGCCAAGGCCAGCCAACCCCCAGACACAAGAGCAATTCCAGCCCAAATCAAGAGAGCTACCCAGCATACCAGCCCTGACAAGAGAGCAATAAAAGTTTCCTAAGTATGTTTCTGAGATTTTGCGGTTGTTTGTTACATAGCGTTGTTGTGGCAATAGACAACAGATACAGAAAGGTAGTCCTTAGCCAGATGTGGAGGATCATGTATGTTACTCTGAGGAATTTACGTTTATGCTTATGAAATGGAAATCCCTGAAGGGTGTTCAAAGGAGAGAAACATGACTTAGTTTGCATTTTGGAAAAGTAACTCTAGCTACAATGCATAGGTTGAGTTGAAAGTGGAATCTCTTGCAATAGTTCAGGTAAGAGATGGCAAGTGCCTAAATGAGCAACATCAGTGGGAGTAGTTAGGAGAAGACAAATACCAGAGACATCAAAGAAGCAGATAATCCAGCATAAGGTAAATGATTGGTTGAGGAAAGAGAGGGACAGAAGAGATTCTGGCATGTTTCCCAGGTTTTGGTGCCATGAAATGAACTCAAACTAGGTTCTGGGAGGAACTAGATTAAGTTCAGTTTTACTATATTAAATTACTATATATATTAAATTTGAGTCCCTATGGGACATTCAGGTAGATGTTTGGCAGTCCGTATTATGCATAAGTCCGGAGGTCAGGGCTGAGTTCTGGAGTTTTGATAGCAATACTAATTTAGGAAACCGTAATGTGTGGGTAGTTAAGTAGAGCCATGAGGTTGGATGAAATTGTCCAGGGAGAAAGTGAATATATTAAGAAGAGAATCAAGGACAGGCAGGGCACTAAGGTGAACAATGTTTAAGGCACTTGCTAAAGATGAAGAGGCAGCAGAAAGAGAGGGGACAGAAATACAAGGGGAATCAGGAACATTTCAAAAAGAGGAATCATCATTACCTATTTGGTGTGAGTGGTCTCTCTCCCATTAACAATGCATGTTTATCAAAATTTTAGAACCAGAAAGGGATTTAAAGATCAAGACTTCAACATTGCAGTGACATCTATAAAGTTATTTTTCAAACTAAATAAGTAATTTTATAGGAGTTGGGCCTACCAATCCAACAGCAAAATGAAAAGTTAAAATATTTCTGAAAATATTTAAAAGGTTCATTTTAATAACTGTAGAATCACTTTAAGTCCCATGAAATTTAAGAAAGAAAAGAAGCAGAATTATTCTTAATATCATAATAAGCTCTATTCTTTCTAATTTCAGGTGGCATTCCCTAGAGAACACTAGAACAGATGTTCAGGGAACACAAAGGTCATCTCTCTCTAGTGCAGGGCACTCTGTTTCTCTGATTATTTATAACCTGTCATTCATATCAGCTGATTTAAAAACAAGCCAGGAAGTATTTAGACCAAATGTTCAAGGACTACAAGAAGCCTGCATTTTTTTGGATCTTCTAATATAGTACCTCCATTTTAATCTTATCCTTCTAAAGGACAGAGACTAAACATAGATAAATTAATCTACCATGTTAGGGTTTTTTTTTTAAATTTAATATATACTCCTGAAAAAACTTATTTCATGAGCCTCCCCTTGCAAAGGAGTGTGAAATTAACCCTTCCAGAATATAAGAAGCTCCATCCTAGTATTTAGAAGTCATTCAAACTGTGATTTCTTAAACGATGCCCTCTAAGTTGTACTGTTATCACTGCAGGCTAGTTTGTACAGTTTTTACCAACACAGTAAATATGAGGGGACAGTGGACTCTACAATAAGTCCTCTAAGGTTCATTTTATGTCTCCTACCTGAAGGCAGCTTCTTGAAGAAGGAGCATACAGCAGCTTCTCTAACCACCGGAGGGGGCCGTTTTATCAAGTTCAAGCCTGACTATAATTAAGCAAAACTCTTTTTTGTACCAGAAGGCTTCCCACCTGGTGGTGAAAAGAACTTGCTTACCAGCTGCAAATGAGAAGGGCCAGGATGCTTTGTTGGTTGCAGTTTGGGTTGGGAGAGTGCCTAAAGCCTGTGATCCCCCCTGTGAAGACTGGGAGAATTCTGGCAGCCAGGCAGGGCACCCCCAAACAGCTCTCCAACCCCCCACAGCTGTTCTTGTCCTATTACAGGCCTTATTCAAAACAAAGTAAGCACTCTCATGGACTTGCTTTCCCGTGGACAATCTAACACTTTGCTAAGTTGCCATACTAAATATATTTTTCTTTAAAGGGAAGCTCCCAAAATATGGGGGCAGGTAGAGAGCGATTCTATTTTTTTTTTTTTTTCTTTTGCGATATGTGGGCTTTTCACTGCTGTGGCCTCTCCCGTTGCGGAGCACAGGCTCCGGATGCACAGCCCCAGCGGCCATGGCTCACAGGCCCAGCCGCTCCGCGGCATGTGGGATCCTCCCGGACCGGGGCACGAACCCGTGTCCCCTGCATCGGCAGGCGGACTCTCAACCACCGCACCACCAGGGAAGCCCAAGCGATTCTATTTTAAATTTACTCACGTTATTTCACCAGCACGCATCCTTGGAGATATTGGTGTTTAAGAACAGGAGATTTTTAATAAAAAAGAAAAAAGATTGTAAGGTCTGTGCCTTTACCGGTGGCCAAGAACAAAAGCCCAACTCAAACTAGCTTAATAAGGACAAATAGGAATTTCTTGGGCCACGGAATAGAGAGGCCCAACAGAATATTCCCTTTAGGAATGGCAGGCTTCAGAATTTCATGTCTTGAGGATGCTGTTGCTCCCTCTTCACCTCTTGGGTCTGCTTTCATGTGTGCTGACCTCACTGTCATGTCAGGTAGGGGCTCTTCTCATTGTAGCAGGTGCTCCTGGTCAGTTCCAGGTTAAATGGCGCTTACACCTAATGACCCCACCAGAAGGAGAGCAGCTCTTCTCTAAAAACTCCAGCAAAAGCCTAGGTCCTGGCATGGCTCAGTCCACCTTGGGATACATGCCCACTTGTTACCAGTCACCGTGGGCTCAGCCAGGCCATGACCACTACCACCACAAAGCCTACGGGCAGTGGTGTGGATGCAAGGAGTTAGAACGAGGAAAGGTTGGTTTCCAAACAGAAAAAAATAATTATTTTTGGAAGAAGACGGAAGGGATGCTAGACATTAAGAAATCCATTTTATCTTACAATCTGTAAATCACCACGGTGCTTGAAACATAAAAAGAACTTAAATAGTAGATAAAAGAAAGAATAAGAGTAATAAAATGTTCATGATTTATAACATTTCTGAGACCCAAATAGATGATGAGGTAGATAAAGATAAGATCACTGTTATTTCAGTATATCACTTCATTGTTCTCTGTACAACTTACTTGGTCTATTAAGCTGCAAATCTGAATATAAATGATGTCAGTGCTGTGTGATTATTAATAAGAAATAATGAAAAGGTGAAGAAAGCATTTTCAGTGATGCAAGAAAATGGATATTTGGGCGTAATAACTAATATTGTGTTCTAGGAAATGGATAGTTGGTTTGTGGTCCTGTTTCAGCCATCCCAATGTTATCATTGGGCAAATTTGCCTCTCCTTTACCTTTGAGAAGAAATCCCTATTCTCATCAGGCCCATAGAGCACGACTACCAACCACTGGGCCTTTGTTCAGGCTGCATTCCCAGCCTGAAGGGCTACTACCCTCCTCTCTGGCTCTCTAAGTCAGCCCACAATTTAAGGCCATCTCTGCCATAGATACCGCTCCAACTCTCACCCATCTCTCATCTATCTCGTAGCACTTTGTTAGCCTGTAAAGTCTTTGGGAAGACCAGCCAACTCTTACTTTATAGAATTTTGTGACTATAGCACAATTTAACAGGTAATGAGGCTATTTTGTATTAGCCCCTGCATGTGAGAGACATAGGCTGAGCTACCTCTCATCCTACTCAGCTTTAAATGTTGTCTCCTCCAATAAGCCTTCCATGACCCTAAAAGTTAGGACGGGTATCCCCTATCATTTTCCAGAGCCTCTTCAGCCGTCCAGGTATGCATTTTCTTTGTGAATATTAACAATGCAAAATCTTCAACAAGCCTTTGATCTACTTAGCAATTCAAAAATAACTCACAGGAAAAAAAATTACAGAACAATTTAATCCAAAATGACATTGTACTTAAAGTACATGAGGAATTCAGCAAAAGGAAAAAATCAGAAAGGTTTCAGGGAATGGTGTGATTTATTCATCACAGTATACTTAGCCCTATGCTCAGCACCTAGAACAGATAGAACGTCAGTACCTAGACAAACAGAATAATTTGGAGGAATGCCTGTGGGATGAAGGGGGCATAGATGGAGGGGGGAGAGGGAGGAAGCACTGAACCAAGTGCTAAGCAGGAAGTGAATTTGAGCACACGGGGCTGTGTAGATTATTACTGTGTGTAGTTTGAATCTCCTGTGAAACTATATGAATCACACCACCCTTGATTTAAGGTAGAGGTAAAGAAGCACCTTTAAAAAGAGGATAGAAAAAAAGACAAGAAGAAGAAGAGACTAGAGGTTTGAAGCAGTGAGAAGGAGGGAAGCAAGAATGAATCATATCTACAGAGCTTTATAGTTTTATACTCATTTTTAGAATATCTAAAAACAAATTTATCACACCAAAGTCTGAGATTATCGTGCAATGGATTCTGTTTTAGAGAAGTATTGTTTTTAATTGAGTCAAATGCTTTAAACTTTGATCAGGAACTGAGAAATCATACAGCTTTTAACCCCAAAAATGTCTCTCTGACAAATCTGGGATGTATTTCCTATGCAACAGAAAAAAATCCGTTAGTGGCATGAACCTCAATAAAGAGTTTTGGGTGATCTATTATTTATCAAACCACTGGTCTGTGTACATGGGTCAAAATGAAATAATCACTCCACAGGAACTTAATACACTCTGGGAAAGATCTCTGAGTGTTGTACCCAGGGAACCTAATAATGAAACTTGAAGCAACTGTGTAAGAGGAACAGGAAAACAACCCAAGCTGTTATCTCTTACTGAGACTATTTTCTCGTAGAGAATCCTGAGAAAACAAAAGACATCTTGTTTGAAGTGTTTTTGCCTTCTTCAAGTTTGAGGGGAAAAAAAAAATCCCTTTGAAGTACTTACAAATTAAACATTGCTGAAGACTCTTTCTTCCTTCATATCTGAAATATTTACTAATTCTATATTTGGACAATTTTGCCTTTCAAAGAATTTATTTGTTTAATTAGCATCTACTTGTGCCTGGAGCTAAACATTGCAGAAGATACAAGAGATATAAAATTACATCAACATCACCTGGGAACTGACTGGAAATGCAGATTCTCAGGCTCCACCTCAGCCCTAATGAATCAGAATCTGCATTTTAGCCAGAGCCCCAGGTGCTTTGTATGTGCTTGAGAGTTTGAGAAGCAACATTATGGCTGTACACTGGAATCACATGGACTTGTTTTTGTTTTTACTGCTGTCACGTAGATCTCAGTCCCAGAAATCTCTATTCAATTTGTATGGGGTGCATCCTGGGCATAGGGATTTTTCTGAAGATTCCCAGATGATTCTACTGTGCAACCAAGTTTAAGAATCATTGCTCTGGAGTCAACGCTCTGGTGGTTTTGATCTTTGTTGCAGCCTGGGACACTTGCTAAAATGCAGATTCTGATTCTTTAGGTCCGGGGTGGACCCTGAGAATCTGCATCTCTAACCAGTTGTTATGTGATATTGAAACAATTTTTTTCTCTTGTATCTTCCTCCACAATACCTAGCTCCAGGCACAAGTAGATGCTAATGAAATATTTTTTCAAGTGTTTGCTTATTTCTTCCAATATAAAGATAATTATATTTTATGGCTTATATATAAAGATAATTAATATAAAGATAATATAAAGATTATATAAAGATAATTATATTTTATGGCTTAATTATATTTTATTTATGGCTTTTTTTTTAAGTAATGGCAGCACAAACTCAAACCCCTAAGAAATAATGAGAAGGAAAATTAATGTTAGCTTAAATGTTACAGCCTGGTACGGGCTGACTTGTGTCCCCCGCAAAAGACAGTGAAATTGTTACCTCCAGAACCTCAGAACTTATTTGAAAACATATGTCATTGCAGATGTAATTAGTTAAGTTAAAATGAGGTCCTAGGGACGTCCCTGGTGGCGCAGTGGTTAAGAATCCGCCTGCCAATGCAGGGGACACAGGTTTGATCCCTGGCCTGGGAAGATCCCACATGCCACGGAGCAACTAAGCCCGTGTGCCACAACTACTGAGCCTGCGCTCTAGAGTCCACGAGCCACAACTACTGAAGCCCACACACCTAGAGCCCGTGCTCCGCAACAAGAGAAGCCACAGCAATGAGAAGCCTGCGCACCACAATGAAGAGTAGCCCCCGCTCGCCGCAACTAGAGAAAGCCCGTGCACAGTAGCAAAGACCCAACGCAGCCAAAAATAAATAAATAAATAAATTTATTTAAAAAAATAAAAGAGGTCTTACTAGAGTAGGGTGGGCCCTTAATCCAATGTGACTCATGTCCTTATAAGGAGAAGAGACACAATGACAGACCCACACAGGGCTACGCGACAATGGAGGCAGAGATTGCAGTGATGTACCTGCAAGCCAAGGAAGACCAAGGATTGCCTGCACCCCCCAGAAGCTAGGAAGAAGCAAGGAAGGATTCTCCCCTAGGGCCCTCAGAGGGAGCACGGCCCTGGTGACATCTCGATTTCAAACCTCTAGCCTCCAGAATTCTGAGAGAATTAATATCTGTTGTTCTAAGCCACCCAGTTTGTAGTAATTTGTTATGGCAGCCCTGGGAAACTGATACACAGCCTACCTTCTTAGGACTTATTGCAAAGGCCAGGATTCTTTTGCTGTTTGGGGGATTTTTTTGGCATCCCAGACACGTGGGCCCCTGTATATTTACAAAAACTAGATTGATCTGCCAATGGCTACTTCAAATTTGGCTCATCATTTACTATTACATATAACTAGGGAAGGAATTACAGACAAGAAGCGACTGAATAGAAAGAGTTCTACTGAAAAAAAATGAAACGGGATACTTAAAACTCAAGGAAAGAAAAAAGAATATACAGACACTTGTAAAGTTTATTATAAATAACCTTGAATTTGAGGAAAAGCAAAACAGTTCTCAGAATATTACCCTTTAAAAGGAAATATATTGCTTTGATTTCATACTGATCTAGATTGAAAACCCAGCAACAACAGTGTGATTTTAAAGGAGTCATGTAACATTCATGATTCTGTACAATGGCAACACCAATGATACTATTTTTCCATAGAGGTTGGTGTAAGAATTTTTAAAGGTTCTGGAAGTGTGTCAAAAACATTCAGTAAGCGGTAACTGTTATTATCAGAAGGCAGAAGAAAGAATATTGAGTGTAATTACTTTAAGAAGTGCCCCTCTACCACGTTTTCCATTCATTACAAAATTAGTATGTTTAATCAGCTCAGCAAAATACCACCTTAAGCCCAATTCAGAACAGAAAATATGGAATTTGTTAAGTAAAAACAATGGTAGTGGCTTACCCTTCCCCCTCCCCATGTTCTCAAGCCCATTCTCTGTCTGCGTCTTTATTCTGGTCCTGCAACTAGGTTCATCAGAACCATTTTTTTTTTTTAGATTCCATATATATGTGTTAGCATACGGTATTTGTTTTTCTCTTTCTGACTTACTTCACTCTGTATGACAGACTCTAGGTCCATCCACCTCACTACAAATAGTAGCACGGACATATATACACTACCAAATGTAAAATAGCTAGTTAGTGGGAAGCAGCCACATAGCACAGGGAGATCAGCTCGGTGCTTTGTGACCACCTAGAGGGGTGGGAGGGAGATGCAAGTGGGAGGAGATATGGGGATATATGTATACATATAGCTGATTCACTTTGTTATAAAGCAGAAACTGACACACCATTGTAAAGCAGTTATACTCCAATAAAGATGTTAAAAAAAAAAAAAGGTAGCAACAGCAGCGACCTCTGTGTAGGAGAGAAACCCCTGGAACCGTGGTCAAGTTCAGGACACAGGGCACTGGGGAGAAGTACTGGTGGGAGAAAAAACCTTTTCAAGGGCATGGGGATGGCGGGGACAGGAGCAGTGACCCTGAAAACAAACTTCCCTTCACAATTTTCTCATGTGTCAGTCTTGAGTAAATAAAATGGTTTTCCTTTCTGTGTATTAAAAACACATCTGATCTTATTTCTAAACTGTTTCGAATAAGAATGTCTGAGCAAAGACCACAACTGATGAAAACTTTATTATGTATACCTTTTTGCATAGAAAAACAAAGAAATAAAATTTGCTTTTGAGCTTTATTATTGAATTTCAAAATGAAAATAAAGTGAAATTTATAATATTTTGAAACCAATTAAAATTCAGTACAAGCCAGTATTTTGATTTTTTAAATGTTCATTGGACAAGAAGAGGAAAAAAAAGTAGTGAAGTTTGTTCTGTGTAGAGAAAAAATAAGAAATTTATTTCCAATAAGGATACAACATAATCTGTCTCTCTGAGTGCTTTTAGTTAGAAGAACTTCTAAACTACCACCAAGCAGACAAATATAATTATAGCAGATATATATAATTTATTTTAACCTGCAAAATTATTTAGAATTACTTAATTTCTTGGATAAAAGGAAGAATATTGTCTATTTACTAGATTAGGGAGAAGTTCTTTTCTTGAGACATTTTGCTCATACCTGTATGCTATAGACTGAATGTGTGTGTCCCCTGCCAAATTCATCTGTTAAATTCTAACCCCCAATATGATGATTTTAGGAGGTAGAGCCTTTGGGAGATATTGAGTGGAGCCTTCATGAATGGGATTATTGCCCTTACAAAAGAGACTCCAGAGTTCCTAGTCCCCTCCTGCCTTGTGAGGACACAGTGAGAAGATGCTGTCTATGAACATGGAAGCAGACTCTGCATCTTGATCTTGGATTTCCCAGCCTTAAGAACTGTGAAGGGGCTTCCCTGGTGGCGCAGTGGTTGAGAGTCCGCCTGCCGATGCAGGACACATGGGTTCGTGCCCCGATCCGGGAAGATCCCACATGCCGTGGAGCGGCTGAGCCCGTGAGCCATGGCCGCTGAACCTGCGCGTCTGGAGCCTGTGCTCCGCAACGGGAGAGGCCACAACACTAAGAGGACCGCGTACCGCAAAAAAAAAAAAAAAAAGAACTGTGAAGAATAAATGTTTGTTGTACAAGGCACCCAGTTTAGGGTATTCTGTTATAGCAACTGGAACAGACTAAGACACTGCATTAATACATTCTTCCTACTACACTGTAATTTATGACTGTATAGGTCTGACTACCTGTGAAACCCTGAAAGACAGAAATTGCCTAATTCATGGTTATAGGCTCAGGACACTCTAACTGTTCCATAAATTGTACTGAATTAACTATTATAAGACTATGGAGTGGACCTTAATATGCTCTGGTGAACTGTAACACAAGACATCTGATAGAGTGGACATTGTCAGTTTTTTGGTCTCCAATCTTCTAAACCTCCCTCATATATTTAAAGCTTTATACGAGTCCCTTTGTATAAAGCTAGATACTCACTTCCCCAAGCCCCTGGTAAACACAATCCCCCAATCACATTTCAAACTGGGACATCATGACCCTGACAAGCTGCGACCCTGGAGGTTCTACCATGTTGGTGGCAGATGAACCCCAACTGAAATCCAGTTTCCAAGGGAGGCAGTGCCACCAGCATGATATACCACGCAGGGTCTGGAGGTCAGCCACAGCTGCGGCACAACCTTGCAGGGCTGCTTGGGAAATGTGGTACTGTCCACTGCCCAGCATCCCCTCCTCCCAACCTCTTCTGATTCTGGTTCTCCAGCCTTCCTGGGGATGTTGTGAACCACTCAATATCTTCTAGATAAATTTCTTTTCTGCCTAAATCATTCAAAGTTTGCTTCAGTACCAGTAACTAAGAATCCTACTGAGTCCAACTGGGCTCTACCATTAATCAGCAGACTGACAGGCTCACCTAAACACTCTGGGATTAATTAGATGATCTATTTATGAACATGACCATTTTTGACTATATGTCTAAACTCCCTTCCGGTTCTAAAATTCTTTGATGCCATTAGGGCAGTTTCAGTGAGGGATGTAAACATAATACTAACACAATACCTGTGCTTCTCATTCACTCATCAACATGTATGTGTGCCTTCTAGATGGATAGACCAGACACCAGTTCTTCCAGAATTGCTTGGGTCTTTTAAGAACTCTAGTCAGTAGGGGAGTTCTGTACTTTTGGTGATTAAATTATATTAGGGCCAATACTGAGAATTCTACAAGCTCCACTGCCCATAATACTTCTAGATGGATAGACCAGACACCAGTTCTTCCAGAATTGCTTGGGTCTTTTAAGAACTCTAGTCAGTAGGGGAGTTCTGTACTTTTGGTGATTAAATTATATTAGGGCCAATACTGAGAATTCTACAAGCTCCACTGCCCATAATACAACCGTACCTCATATACCACTGAATGTATCACTGAGCAGAGAAAGAAAAGATGTTCTCCGGCCCCAACTTAATCATGACCTGTAGAGCTATTTGGTAAAGTGCTCTCATGGGAGTTAAGTATGCTTAGCGTGTTCCTTCATTATTCCTGACTGTCACGTGAATCAGATGAAGTCATTCTCGTCCAAGATAAAAAGGCACTGGCAATTCAGTTGCACAGTTGCCGGAGTGCTTTTTAAAGCGGTTATGTAAAAAGAAAATTCAAAGAAAGCCAAATTACACAGGGCTGTTACCTGCCATCAAGCTGGTGATGGTTATCTTGTTTTCCTGGTCTTTATTGCTAACAAAGAGTTCATGTACTTTGACACTTATCAGAAAAAAAGGCACTAATTTTCTTTTCACTTACACTTAAGCTATCTCTTCCAGATGAGATCTGAATAGGAGATTAGCATGGAATCCTTGCCCTTTCTTCTCTTTCTATAATCTAGAGACCATTCAGTGGATCTGATAAGAGCTAGTTCTTTGCAGTTTGACACTGAGAGGAGAATTTTGAAGGGTTATTATGAGGACCAAGCTGCATTTTTATTCTAAAAGAGTTAGGAAAAAGTATACATACAAAATGTCAATTTACTAAGATTCTTATCCCTAGATCCTAAAAAATTAAAAAATGCTTAACTTTACAAGACAATTAGAGACCATGTAGTTGACATTAAACATTATCATGTCCATTTTGTTTCAGCAAGT
Organism: Delphinus delphis; assembly: GCF_949987515.2. NCBI lineage: Eukaryota > Metazoa > Chordata > Mammalia > Artiodactyla > Delphinidae > Delphinus > Delphinus delphis. The sequence continues at coordinate 140,210,315 of NC_082683.1, read as the reverse complement.
CCTTCTTATAGCCAGGCATAAATCTACAGCTATGGACTAGCTTTATGATATGAAGAATAACCTTTACAGTAAGGATTTAAAGTCTTTTTTTTAATTTTTGGCCATGCAGCTTGCAGTATCTTAGTTCCCTGACTGACTAGGGATTTAACCTGGGCCACGCAGTGAAAGCACCATGTCCTAACCACTGGACCACCAGGAAACTCCCAAGATTTAAAGTCTATTAATGTCTGGAGTTCAAGCCATAAATACTTCTGGGAAGAAGAGCCTGGCAACTCCTGCATCTCAGCCCCTCCAGAGCCTCTGGGAGTGTAGAGGCAGAGTGTTAGAGAAACAAAAGTTCGGGACAGAGGAGGGGTGGTGATAAGGTTGCCTGTCATTCCCTGTTCCCTCTGGTGGTCAGCACCCAAAAGCTTTTATTGATTCATGTATTTTTAGATAGTCACCCTTACTACTTTATTCTTTCTGACCTTTGTCTAATATTTATGTATATATGTGTAAGGTACACATGCACATAGTTTTATTTTTTTATAAATGTATTTACTTTTTTATTTTGGCTGCACTGGTTCTTCATTGTGGCACGAGGGCTTCTCTAGTTGCGGTGGGCTCTAGGACACATGAGCTCAGTAGTTGCGGCACATGGGTTTAGTTGCAGGACATGGGATCTTAGTTCCCCGACCAGGGATTGAACCCAGACCGCCTGCATTGGGAGCACGGAGTCTTAACCACTGCACCACCAGGGAAGTCCCCCAAAATTGACCTTTTGTCTACCTGAGTGAATCTAATAAAGATTTTTTTTTAAAGTAAGAAGGAATTATGCAAGAGTGAGTTTTCTTTATTAGTTATCTCCAAACTTGGGTACAGAAAATGCACAATGAATAGTACTCAAAAATTGAACAGAGAAAATGGAAATAAAAGAAATAATCTTCTAGGAGACATTCTCTAGTAGATTTATCTCCCACCAAGCAGGAACTTGTGGAATCATTAGCTACTTGAATACCTGGGTCAATAACTCTTTCACTAAATTACCATTTATCTAGATAGAAGCCGTACCAACATTCCTATGATTCTACAGTAGTAATTAGATATGTCTTTCAGGCATGTCACAGCCCAGTGCTTTTAGGTTGCACTCTCTGCATTGCTGCACATGATTTTCTACTATACTGATGATCTAATCAGACATTTTTCAGAACAATTGTAGGCTATTGTTAAATGAATGGCCAAGATTAGTAGTTTAGTCTATGGGTGTGGAAAATACCTCGTTATTTTAGGGCACCGGTTTGTGATGTTAGAATCATTTCAGCAACGATCATTTGTTGAACATCATAAAACTACAAAATGTGGTGGAAAGAATGTGGATTCAGAATCAGACAGACTTGGGCGTGAATCCCAGTCGCATCATTAATTAATTTATCTGTGTCTCTTTTCTTTCTTTCTGTACAATGGTACGGTAGGCAGGCTCTAAGATAGCTCCCAGTGATGGCCGCCTGGTATTCACACCCTTGTGTAGTCCCCTCCCTTTATGGGTTGGTTGAACCTAGTGTATTGCATCTAATGACTAGAATATAGCATATAGCAAAAGCGATCAGATATCAGTTGCAAGGTTAGGCGCTCCCGTATTCATATTCCGTCTTCCTCTCTCCTTTCTCCCTCTGTTAGGATCAATAGCCAGTGAAGATCTGAGGCCTGTCAACAGCCATGTGAGGTAGAAACACGATCTCCTGGAAGTGTGGGAGTACACCCTCCCCTGGCTGATCCTTGGATGGCTACAACGTCAGCCAACTCCTTGAGCACAGCTTTGTGAGGGACCCTGAAGCAGAGGGCCGAGCTAAGCCTGCATCTCTGACCCACAGAAACTATGGATTAAATAAACATGTGTTGTTTCAAGCTTCTATGGGTTTTTTTTTTGGGGGGGGGGTGTTACACAGCAATAGATAACTAACACAAATGGAAATAATAGTACCTCCACTCCAAGGCTATTGTGAGGGTTAGAAATGGCGTGTGCCTCATGTGCTCCACAGCCTCTCTTCAGTAAGTGTAGCTCTGACTACTACCGAGTGGCTTCTCCACATGGTGAGCTACTCTCTGCATCACTTATGTTTCTAAATTACGTAATGCAACATGGGTTAGAGGAAAAAAATAGTTCCCTTCAACCTCAAAAGTAATTTGAAAAGAAGAAAGTTGAGTGGTGTGGATCCTGGTGGAAAGGCCAACTGGCAGGTCTTTGAAAAGTATAGACTTGATTGAGGCAATAAAAGAAGCAAACAGAATGAGCTAAGGAGCTGATATGGAGAATAGAAATGTCCAATATGGAGTAGGATTTAATGCCTTAAGAATAAGAGCCTCAGATTCCTTTCATTGACTTAACCACCCCTCAGGGCACAGTCATTTTCAAACCTTTAATGCAACATTTGAAAAAAATTAATGATATACAGACATAGAGAACAAATGTATGGATACCAAGGGGGAAGGGGGGGGTGGGTGGGAGGAAGTGGGAGATTGGGATTGACACATATACACTATTGATACTCTGTATAAAATAGACAACTAATGAGAACATGCTGTATAGCACAGTGAACTCATGCACTGTGATAACCTAAAAGGGAAGGAAATCCAAAAAGAGGGGATAAATGTATAAGTATAGCTGATTGATTTTGCTGTACAGTAGAAACTAACACAACATTGTAAAGCAACTATACTCCAATAAAAATTAATTTAAAAAATTAATAATAAAAGAATTAATCATGTTTTACTTGGGTAACGAAAAAATAAATTTGTAGGCGTGAAACTGAAAAGGATATTGTAAAAATGTGAAGAGGGCTCCCTACAGAGGCAATGTAGCATCAGGGAAAAGTCCCTGATTCAGAATTAGAAGCTTTCGTTCTGGGATTTGCTTTGCTTTCGTTCTGTCACAAAACATGTATTAAGTGCCTACTGTATGCCAAACCCTTTTCTGACTCTATAGTTGCTGGGGTATAGTGAAACAGACATAATCATTGCCTTTGTGAGCTAGCAGGACATGAAAAACCATATTTATTACAATTATGATAAGTACCAGAAGGAAAAGAACAGGGTATAATTAGAAAATGCAGGAGGACTTACATACACTGAATTGGAGGGTTTAGGGAAAGCTTCTCTGGAGCAAGTGACATTTAAACTAAAGGATGTGCGTGAGTTAGCCGGGCAACTGAGTAATAAAGAGCTGGGGGAAGGGTATCAGAGAAAACAACATAGTGAACACTCTAAAGCAGAACAAGTTTGGCATGTCTGAGCCACAGAGAGGTTCATGGGGCTAGAATGTGGTTGGCAAGAAGCAGCATGGAGGCTGGAGAAGCAAACAGGTCCAGATCATACAGAGACTTGCGGACATGTTAGAAAGTAAGTTATTGTGGCATTGAACGATTTTAAGTACAATAATGAAAGTTTTTTTTTTTTTTTTTTTTCCTGGTATGCAGGCCTCTCATTGTTGTGGCCTCTCCCGTTGCGGAGCACAGGCTCCGGACGCGGAGGCTCAGCGGCCCTGGCTCATGGGCCCAGCCGCTCCGGGGCATGTGGGATCTTCCCGGACCGGGGCACGAACCCGTGTCCCCCGCATCGGCAGGCGGACTCTCAACCAGGGAAGCCCATGAAAGTTATTTTTAATGAATGATCACTCTGGATGGCATGTGGAAATAGGATTAAAGGCAAGAGGACCTGGTGTCAAACTAGAGTGGACACAGCAGAGATGGAAAGAAAAGGATAGATTGGAGATATGTTTTAAAGTTATAATCCAGAGGATTTGGTGATAAGTTGGATATGAGACACGAGAAAAAAGGAAGGGGGAGTCAGGAATGCTACCAGGCTTGGATTTACTGAATGATTAAAAACTGGAGCAGGAAGAAATTGAGGAAGGGAACAGAGTAAGATGAAAGTTTCAGTTCTGCACATTAAGTCTGTGTTGCCTGCAACACATTCAAGTAGAAACCAGTGGGCTGTTATGTACGTGATTCTAGATCTGTAAGCAAAAGTCAAGCCATTTATCAGTAATGAAACTTCGCACAAGTCACCTTGTAACTCTGAGCTCAGTCTCGTTTTCTGAAAAATGAGACCTAATACCCACCTGTCGCAATAGGATGGAGGGAAAGACAGATGAGGCAGCGTCTATGAAGGTCCTCTCTAAACTATAATTCAGTATAGATGTGCAGAGTGATTGATTGGTGACAGGTAACTTCTCACCTTGGTCAGGAAAATGTGAAATAGGGCTTATACTAAGTTTCAGTGTTTCCATATGTTCCTACTGGCATATATACGTACATTTATGGAGAAAGAGGAAGAGGGGAAAAGAAAGGAAGAGGAAGGAAGGAGGATGGAAGGATGAATGGAAGGAAAGAAGGAGGGAAGAAAGGAAGGAAGGGAGGGAGGGAGGGAGGAAGACAAAACATGCAAGCAAAAACAAAAACATTAGTGATTTTTATGCTCACGTATTTGTTAAAGGATTAATTTTAAAGGGTAAAATTATGACAATTAACGTAAACATAAATGCATCACAGACTTTATTTAGCCCACTAATGAGGGAACTAGTAAGGTGAAGTCAACAAGAACAGCCAGTTCAATGGGGAATCTAAAGAACACACACACACACAACACACACACACACGTTTCTTTAGTATATATGTGTGGTATGACCAGGAAAGGATTGACTCAGCAGGTTTGGTTACTTAACCCTGCACATTCCAAAGAAAGGACTGGTTTTCTGCTGACACCTGGGAGATGACCTCTGAGTCCTTGGAATATCCTGCCTGCTAAGAATGGTTTTTCCCATCTGAGGCTTTGGACCGCACTGCATTAGTCTGAACTCTGGGGCATGGAGATGGTGTAGCTAATATCAGTCACTTGCATACTACATGCCTACGTAACTGATCCTCAGTAAAAATCCTGGACTCTAAGGCTTAGCTGAGCTTCCCAGGCTGAAAGCCCTAGAAGCTTGTGCCTAGTTTGTCCTGGACTCTGCCCTATCCACTCTTTCCTTTTGCTGATTCTAATCTGTAGTCATTCACTATAACAAACCATAACCATGAATATAAGGGTTTTTTTCTGGGTCCTGTAAGTCCTTCTAGTGAATCACCAAGCCTGAGAGTGGTTTTGGGGATGTCTGACACAATAGGTGATTAGGACTGCTGAAATACATTATAGATTTCAAACATGACTCTTTTACAGGGCAGATGGAAATTATTCATATTGCTATCAGCTTTCTTCCAATTACAGAGTTGTAAAAAAGTCAAAGACAATGAAAGACACAGACCCTTAAAGAATCAGATAACTCTGGAGCATACACTAGACAAAGCACAGCATTCTATTGAAAAAAATACCTAGTAATATTTTTGCCCACTTCAAAGGCTTTTATAATTTTTTTTGGCATATGCATTAAACCACTACTAAATCAGTACTCCTTAAGGAAGTCCCTGGTCCAGACAATGAAGAGTCTCTTGAGGCTTAAATTAAGAAAATGGAAAATAATAATTTTTTTAAAGGTGATTCTCATTTCAACTTGTGTTTGTTCAAATCAATGCTGTTTGATTCTCCAATTTATGAGCCATAAATTTCCTAATAGTAAAATGAAAATTATGTCTTTTTTTCTCAAGAGGAATCCACAATTCCAGGCTGTTTGAAAGAGAAACATGTTTCCAAAGGAGTAACCTAAGTCTATACATTCAAAACTAAAAACGCTTAGAGACTTAAACCTTTAAGTTTATTATCTAACAATTGTTGATTTTTAGGGAACAACTTTAAAAGCATAATCTGGAGAAAGTCTTGACTAGAACAAAAGCATCATCAAAGGAGCTACCACATGAGGGCATGTTAACAAGACTGACTGAATTTGAAAAAGAAAGAAAACAGAATCAAAAATTTAAAAACATGTGGTGTATATATATATATACATATACAGTGGAATATTACTCAGCCATAAAAAGAACAAAATAGGGCTTCCCTGGTGGCGTAGTGGTTGAGAGTCCGCCTGCCGATGCAGGGGACACGGGTTCGTGCCCCGGTCCAGGAGGATCCCACGTGCCGCAGAGCGGCTAGGCCCGTGAGCCATGGCTGCTGAGCCTGCGCGTCCGGAGCCTGTGCTCCGCAACGGGAGAGGCCACAACAGTGAGAGGCCCGCGTACCGCAAAAAAAAAAAAAAAAAAAAAAAGAACAAAATAATGCCATTTGCAGCAACATGGATTGACCTAGAGATTGTCATACTGAGTGAAATAAGTCAGACAGGGTATAGACGAATATCATATGATATCATTTATATGTGGATTCTAAAAAATAGTATAAATGAATTTATTTACAAAACAGAAATAGAGTCACAGATATAGAAAACAAACATGGTTACCAGGGGAAAGTAGGGGGAGGGGGAATAATTGGGAGATTGGGATTGACAAATACATACTAATATATATAAAATAGGTAACTAATAATGACCTACTGTACAGCACAGGGACCTCTACTCAATACTCTGTAATGACCTACATGGGAAAAGAATCTAAAAAAGAGTGGATATAGGTATGTGTATAACTGATAACAGTTTGCTGTACACCTGAAACTAACACAACATTGTAAATCAACTGTACGCTAATAAAAATTTTTTAAAAATTAAATTAAATTTAAAAAATTTGCTGGAATGAGGGCAAACATGCAAATCCCAAGATCATAGAATATGAGGGCAACCCTTGAAGCCTGCTCCCCAGTACTCCCAATGCCAATCCATTCATTATCCACACCACGATCTTCAGAAACTCACAAAACTATGGCTATTCTCTGCCTATAGTACCCTCAATCACTGCCCATTATCTGTAGGATAAATACAGATTTCCTAACCTGATGCACAAGTTTCTCTCCAATCTCATCTTGTGCCATTCTTTAACAAGTATCCTTCGCTCCAGCCACAAATGACTCCCAACTCGGAATCACTTTCGGAGCTCAGAAAAATGTACTGCCTAGGCCTTCCCCTGGATGGATTAAATCTGCCCATGCATCAATATCTTTTAAAAACTTTCCAGGTAACTCTAATGGGCAGCAAAGATTGAGAACCCTGAACTAATTTTTCAGGGCTCCAAGAAACCATATCTGTACTGATTTTTCTCTCTCTAAAAGAAATAGTGGGGTACCCCTTAACTTAGATCAATGTTTTCCTTTTCTAACATTTATTATTTCCAAATTATTTTATAGGCTTTATTCAGAGGATTAAAAATCACAGATCACGGATTAACCTCTCATTGAGGAACAAATTCTTCTCCAATCACATCACATTCTTCCTCCATATCCGAATGAATTCAGTAGGGTAGAAATAGCAACAGAGCTATGGGCATCTCTTGTTTACTTTGGTTCCTGTCAGCAAGTACAGAGTTATCAGGTATTGTTAAATTTAGGTTTAGGAAAATGACTATTATTCCCTTGCCAATGACAGGCTAGTCAATTAACATGGGAAACTGATACTAAGAAATGGCATTTAAAATAGTGTTCATAGACCCAACATTCTCTTTGTCACAGCCTTTATTCTCTTTTTTCCTTTCTTTTTTTTTTTTTTTTTTTTTTTGTTAGAGAAAGAAAGAGAGAGAGGAAGGAAGAAAGGAAGAGAAAGAAGGCAATGGAATAATCCAAGTGATAATCTTGGATTTTGTCATATTAAGTTTTGTGAAGAAATAGGCCTTGCACAGTCTTATAACAAAAGTTTTCTAGTTCTTTGACTATCCCCACCTTGATACCTGGGCCTTACACCTATTTGCTTCCCCAAGTACCCTTCCCACATGGGGTTTTCCATATGTTTCATCAGACAGATAAATGGCAAAGCTCATATTTTCTACTGGCATGAAGAAATATAGGGTGTATATTAACTATATAGGTATAACTAAACCAATTGACTGTTTATTTTAGTTTGATTCAAGATAGGTCTTTTGCAGTTTATTTCTACCCATTGTTTTACCCCTACACCAATTTAAGAGCCTTCTGTTAATTCTACTAATTGCTAAAGTAAATAGTAAGTATCCACTTACACAGTCTCTCTAGAATTTACATTGATTATTAAGCCCAGCAAAACCCCTTGTGGTCTCAAGAAGTTCTCATGGAGGTATTCTTTCAGCTGGTTTTTGCTCTTGCAGGACACACAGTTTTTGGTCACTTCCCTCTACTACCCCAAAGGAAGATTTTCTAAAATATCTATTTTCTGCATTCCAGCCTTTCCTAACAAAATTGAGTCAAATGACTTCTGGCTTTTTCCGTGGCACTCTCACCCTTGACCATAATGTCCTGCTTTCAGATTCCTGTTTTCACAAAGTTCCATTTATTCTTCCTCACTCAACTGCTATAGTTTGTCCTCAGGGTCTCTCCTTGGCTTCAAGTCATCAGTTCTTTGCAACACTAGCTTTCTCAAAACCCACACTTACATCCAAAGAGGATTCTGCTTCCTTTGATAGAGTATGCTTTAGTTCTCACATGCTATGGAGGCAGAAGTTCTTAGAGTCTTAAGACTGGTCGAGTTGTTTGAGTGACTTGAAGGACATGAAGAAAATAATCTAATGTTGATTTTAAGATTTACTAAAAGAATGGGAAGTAAATAGAAAATTTTGATTAAATTAGATAGAAGAAAAAGGACAGCAATGAAGGTGGTATCCCTTTTAGAGTAGATAAACTCTCAATGAGGTAGAGATGCCCCAGAGTTACTATAAGCTTTTTTTTAAAGGCATTATACAGTATGCGATATATGAGATTCCAGTAGAATAAAAGAGACAAATTGAATTTCTTTTGATTAAAAAATAAAGCTATTTTAGGGAGTAGCTTGAGACAACTTCAACTTCACCAATGAGGACATGTAAGAAAGCATCACAAAAGCCAAGCTCAATTCTGCCATCTACTGCCAGGAGCAGAGACCATGGATGGTTGAGACCTGAGTCTGTTCCAGTCCCCAGGGTCATTGCTAGAGTACCAACACCCATTTAGAGAAAGATGAGTTAGAAGCCACTGAGATAATGTCCAGGAGATGCAACAAGCCTTGCATCAACAAATAACAGATACTGGATTTCACTGAACCCTGCTAATAAACCAAGCCAGGGTTTCTAATGTATCTATATCAAATATATAACATTATATTCCAGCCCTTTTTAAAGCTTCACCACTCTTGGAGCAAAAACTCAATCTATATAACATCTTTGAATGCTCAGCAACATTGTGGAATGATAGCTGTACCTTTTTTAGTTTCCTCATGGATCTGAAAGTGACAAACTTTTTACTCACTCTTTAAGGGAAGATGGATCTTCAGATTTTGCTATAGGGGATTGGAAAGAGCATCCCAGGTTCTCTGTGTGCTCCACTATTCTTGAGCAACGTTGCCTTTAAAGGACCAAAAAAAAAAAAAAATGGAGAACATAACTTTAAAACTTGTATGTTTTTGCCTCCCTGAAAACTTGACTCCCATGTTATATTCTTCCTTGAGTTGTATTTTGGCAACAAAACCTCATAGCATATTATGTTTGTAGTCAACAATAAGAGCTCGTGTTCTTATCTGGAATAAAGGGCAAGGGATCACATTTTTTATTTCCATCTCTAGATTTCTAATTCAGATAGTAAGAAGAAACACTGATAAACTTTAGCCTAGTAACTCTGAAATTATCATTTGTTGCTGATCTCTTGTCAGTTGCCTAGACTTTAAAGGAAGAAGCAAAAATTTTTCAAAGACTGACGGAGGAGTCTAGGCTTGGGCTTCCCTGGTGGCACGGTGTTTGGGAGTCCGCCTGCCGATGCAGGGGACACGGGTTCGTGCCCCGGTCCGGGAAGATCCCACATGCCGTGGAGCGGCTGGGCCCGTGAGCCATGGCCGCTGAGCCTCCGCGTCCGGAGCCTGTGCTCCGCAATGGGAGAGGCCACAACAGTGAGAGACCCGCGTACCGCAAAAAACAAAACAAAACAAAACAGAGTCTAGGCTTGTAGTCAGGAAGGCACGGGTCTGGCTTCTGGCTCTATTGCTCACCAATTCTTAACCTCGCCAAAACCAGTTTCCTTCTCTCTGAAAACCTCCCTTATAGGACGGCTATAAGGATTAAATGAGATCACACAGGTAAAGAAACTAGAACAATACTGGCACAAAACAAATCCTTACTAAATAATTGTCATTACTGGTACGATTATAATCAGTAGGACTTCTGCTTTTGATAGTATAACTATAACCCCATATCTTTTGTGATACTTCATGGTTTCAAAAAAATTTGCTTCTATTAGATCATTTCATTTCATTTAATTTCACAAGGCTCTGGGAAAAGTAGGTATAATCATCTCCCTCCCCCCCGCCCACGCTGCCATTTTATAGGTAAAGCAATTGAGACTTAAAGAAGTCAAGTCGTTTGCCAAAGAGAGCATAGCTGGCTTGGCAGCTGCAATAAGACCCTGGAACTCACATCTGGGTCTTCTGATGCCCCTGCAGCTGCTCTGAAGAGAGAAGGTGAATCTTACTCAAGCTGGTAGTAGTGAAATACATTGTAAGCCTGGTTAGCTTTTTCCTGCTCTCCATATATCCCAAGGCAGAGTGTTTTAGTTACAAAGAATTTTCTCAATCTTTAAGGAATAAGATTGGTAACACTGTGGCAATAGTCCACATCCAAATATACAAATCAGATGGGTATATGCTTTATAAGCATTTAACAAATGCTTAGATTCTTCACATGTAAAACCCCAGATGGCATCTGGACCTGATTATTGCTACTTACTTCGAAGATTCCTGCCTACAGAAGGACGTTGAAACTATATCATGTGTACACAGACACCCTTCACACAGGAGACCTCTTGCCTCAGCCACTCTCCTCTCACCGTTACCCGGAAGTTCACACTGCACACCTCTGTCCATGCTGCACCCCTTCCTGAAGCACCCTCCCCAGTCTCTCCCTCCACCTTCTCCAATACACGCTTCAAGGCCAAGCTCAGATATCACTGTCTCTGCAAGACTCGCCTTCACCAATCTCCCTTTCAGGATGAACTGCTTTTTCATCAGTATTTCCATGGCAGTTGATCACATTCCTCTTTATTACACTTATATTTTATCATTAATGCTTGTGTTTTGAGATTCTCCGCTGGACTGAAGACTCCTTAAGGGCAAAAATCATACGTCATTCAACTTTACAGCTCCAGTGCCTGGAATGCAAGTGTTTGATCTTTGGAATATACTGGGTTTAAAAGCTACAGGTGGCATGCTGAAGTTAACTAATATTATATCTCACACATCTAATAAAAATAGATCTTTGCAAATCTACATGTGTCTGTTTCAGAAGTTTCTGCACGATTTGCAAGTGCTCATCAAAAGGCAGACTCATCACCAAGAAAGACAGAAATGGTACCACACAGTGATAGGGAACTGAAATATGAAGGAATTGATACTCTTATAAATTACATTCCAAAACCACAAAATCTTTCCATTCAAGTTTTCAGCAAATAATAATGAATATTTAAATAAATCAGGGTGCATAATATATTTAATATTCTGTTTTTTGTACATTCATTGCATGACTCTGAGTAAACTGAAGGAATTAAAAATTTTCTTTTTCCTCAAACAATTGTTAGTGTCTCTGCTAAGCAGACTTTAGGGCTATAATATCAAATACTAGAGTCTTGTTTGTAGTGTCATTCATGGCGGAATTTAGAAAGCATGGTATCCAGTGTTAAAGTATGCACCTTTCAGATAAGATAATAAAGCTTTTTAAGGGCCTTATCTTAGAGGAGTCTAGAACTCTTACCTTCTTCCAACTGTGATAAATGAGTAACTCTTTTTGTCTTTTTAAATTTTGTTTAAATCTCTTAATTTTGGGTAGACTTTAAGTCTAGTATTCACCAACTCAAATTTCAAAGGATATATACGCCTATCCTTGAAACCGTAAGTTTTTTCTACATTGCTTTCTTAGTTTTTTTGAATTATCATTAATCTAGGTGCTCACAAATTCAGGTGGCATTCACCCCAATGTTCTCATGAAGATTTAATTTTAAAAGTTGTGTAAACAAATTGTTTCTCCAAAATAACAACACACCCAGATGTGGTTATTGCGTCAGTTACATTTCTGAAAGAAATATGTCATTTCATGGCCTTTTCCTTGGTAAATTTCTGGTAATCGCCATGAGATGAAAGATGGTAGAAGAGGTGGGGGAAGCTTAGCAAATGTTGGGGAAAATAAACACAGGTTATCACACGTTTGCAAAGAATAATCCTCAAGATTCAGAACCTTCACAGCTCTTTTTGTCCTTGTGCTCCCTCGTGAAAACAGTCTAGGTGAAGCAGAAGCAAGCCCACTGTGCTCATGAATAACTCACATTCTTAAGCTGAGAGCAGCTGATTACCCTGGGACCAAATTCCTGTTTACTTTGTAGTGAATGTGGGAGACAAGCTGCCTGCCAGTGGCTGTTGAGGCAGTAAAAACACAGCCAGAGGCTGTCACAGGGAGGAATTCACAGAGCAAGTTAATTTGTGAACTTCAAGGACAGAGATTAAACACTGTGCAATGAAGCCCAAATGGTGGCCTTGTCTGAAAGGAGACGAATCTGGGCTGAGAAGGCCCCTTAAGAGTTTGGTAAAATATTTGCGTAATGAGTGGTACATCATTGTTCCCCTACTGGCTCTTTAATCAATAGCCTTCAAAGGTTTCTTTCCAAACAATTATTGATTCACTACTTGGCAGAAATGCAAGTTTGTTTCATTCTGATTCTCCTGTTCACCCTGACATTTATCTGGTCCAGAAAGAATTAAAGCCAAAAGGACAGTATTTTGGACAGTATTTTGTTATCTGAGCATCCCACATAACATTTGGAAACCAGGATAGCTCATTATGCTACTATGCGATGCATATGATATTATGCTGGTTATGAAGCTGCCATGTGCAGTGTTTCAGGGACTCGAGACAGCTGACGCCTCTTATTTCCACTCAGAACTTGAGTAATTTTTGACCAAGGGAAAAAAGGCAAACTGCTAAATCCATTAGTTTGCCCATATCCACAAATTGTGTACTCTTACACTCCACAGAGGAAAAAGTTCACTTTTAAATCTTAGGAATTACACAGTGACTCTTAATTCACTGGGACCTCACTATCATATCCATAGGTCTCATGTCATGAGTTTTATAATTGTTTGGACATAAAGTTTATTTTTTAAAAATATCATTGGCTAGAGGATGGGATGGTATTAAACCAATCTCCAGTGCCATGGCTACTCATATTATATTGTGGTTGCAATGTAGTGGAAAATTGAATGCATCTACCACATGTCCTATTTTGGAAGACTTTGGAGGTGTTTTTCAATGTTTTATCAGGAAACGTGAAAAATAGCCTGCCAGGTCCAAAATCCAGAAGCTTTATCCATTAGCACTTTATTTATTTAATTTAATTTTTTGCGTGTGTGTGTGGTACGCGGGCCTCTCACTGTTGTGGCCTCTCCCGTTGCGGAGCACAGGCTCCGGACGCGCAGGCTCAGCAGCCATGGCTCACGGGCCCAGCTGCTCCGTGGCATGTGGGATCTTCCCGGACCGGGGCACGAACCCGTGTCCCCTGCATCAGCAGGCGGACTCTCAACCACTGCGCCACCAGGGAAGCCCTCCATTAGCACTTTAAATCTAGTCAGATGGAATGTACACACTGGTGCTGGGAGGTCTATGTGTCTGGGAAAGATGGCATAGCTGTACACCAACAGAGGACACGTATTCAACCAACTATGAAGCTTACTGCCTTAAAAGGAAGCAATCTTTTAAAGGTTATGTTGTTGTTATCATTTTGCATTTAGATTTATCAGTTAAAATACATGCCTTTGTTCATCCTTTAGTTCAGATTTTGTTTCCCTTCCTTGAGGCAATGAAGACTCTAATTAAGAGATTACTCAAGTCTATGTATCATTCAGACAATAGTTAGGCCATCTTCCAATTTTTCTCAAAATTGTTATTTTCTTTTTTGTATAATTTTCTCTCCAGAAAAAAGGACATGGTAATTTCAAAGTGCCCCCAGATCGCAACTGGAAAAAAAAGTCAATTAAGTTTCCCAGTATGGAAGCCCAGCATGTTGAACTATATTTGAAACTCTTCATTTCTTTCTTTCTCTCATCCCTTTCCATACTACCCCATATTTTCTTGGTGACAGTGGTTCCAAAGGAACATGGAAGAACATGGTTGTTCTTGTCATCACTTTCAGAAGTCAGAGGTATCCTAGTTTCCATTTGGAGTCAATTGTAGCTATCAGCCAAGAATTTATTTTAATCTTTTTGTTTTAGGTAGTTTGTTTATATTTTTAGCTTGTGACACCTCTTGAGATAATGAGTTTTATGTTCCGTATGAGAGAAAAATCATTTATCTTTTATAAATAGCGTTAATAGGAACAAAAAGGAAAGATCCAGGTCCTGGTTTACTATCCTGGGGAGTCAGACCTGGATCTGACCTTGAAACAAGGGACTCTGGGCAGCTAAAGAATACTGTTCTGTAATTTTTGGTTCAGTTGCCTTCCCCCTGCAGGGAAGAATCTGTGTCTTTGCATTCTCAGCACTCAAACAGTACCTGAAATACACTAGGCCCACAATAACTGTGTTTTGGAAAATAATGGATGGATGGATGGATGGATGGATGGATGGATGGATGGATGGATGGATACCTGTCTTGAGGAACTACAGGGAATGCAAGTGAGACAATATCACTACTTCATAATTTTGGCAAGAATACAGTACATTTCTCTACTAAATTCCCAACTCTTGAATTTCCCACATAGCTCTTAATTGATAAATACCGATTCCACTTCAGAAGTCACCTCTTCCTATTCCACTTTAAAATATGCTTTTTTATTTTGTATGTATTCTTTTGTTTTAATTAAAAACTGAAGTAGAAATATTAAACATGATGTCAAAAAAAGCATAAAGCTGCAGAACCGTGAATCCATTAGAAACTACTAAACTGGAGTTTTTCAGCTACATAGGCCAGGGGCTTTTGTGCCTTTTGATTTCTGTTATTATCTTTTTTTTTTTTTTTTTTTTTTGTGGTACGCGGGCCTCTCACTGTTGTGGCCTCTCCTGTTGCGGAGCACAGGCTCCGGAAGCGCAGGCTCAGCGGCCATGGCTCACGGGCCCAGCCGCTCCGCGGCATGTGGGATCTTCCCGGACCAGGGCACGAACCCGTGTCCCCTGCATCGGCAGGCGGACTCTCAACCACTGCACCACCAGGGAAGTCCTCTGTTATTATCTTGATAGTTTTAGTTTCTATTACTGTACGTGTCAGTGATTTAAATTGGGCTTTTACTTATGTATCATTTCATTAAGAAATATTATTAAGAAGACCTATTCATTCTCAAATCCCTGGCAGAAACGATTAAGATGTCTGTAAGCAAAAAGTAATAATTACCAGCAATAGAAACATAAAGAACCATTGAAAGCAATTGGTAACAATTCCTCCTAAAACTGGAACAGATATAGTATCTAAATAGATCTTTTGTTTATTTAGCTTGGCACTGAAATGCTCAGTATTGCCCAGGCTGCTGCCTAGGATTCAGATGGTGAGAGGTCTCTATCTCATCTGAAAACAAGCAAAATGGAGAATACTAAACTTCAGTGCTCTTGAAAATCTATTGGCTCAAATATAGGTCCTCATCAAGTTCTCACTGACACTGTACAGCCAGTTCTCATAAAATGCATTGGCATGGGTGCCAAGGAATGGGAAACTAAAATAACAACACCGAAAGTCTGAGGAGCAGAGGTTTGTTTCCTGTCCCTAGTGTGGGCAGAAGGAGGTCTGCAAGATATAGAGGTAGAAGTGAGATATCAGACTCCAAGGTATTTAAAATATTTCTACTAAAATCTGGCAATGGGAAAAGTGACATTTGTTGACCTGTCACAGAAGGATCCATTTGTCCAAGGTATTTAAAGGGCTGGTGTGGCCCCAAAACTGATTCACCTAAATCCAGAAATTTGATGAACCCGTGAGATTGTTGAAGGTGCATTTCTCACAAATGTTATCAACAGCATGGAGAAAGCATTATTGTTCATGTTGCAGAATTACCTTCATCATCCCAGCAATCTGATTTAGGAAATTTCTCCAATAATGCATTTCAAGATTACCCACTGCATGGAATTCATATTGGAGCCCTTATACTTCTTAACTAGTCAGATTTGTTCTTCTAGTAGCTCAATAAAATACCTCTTCAACTGAAACCGTGTCATACCATGGCTCCAAACTTATTAACTGCTTCCACACCCATAGAAAGTATAGGTTGGTAGACTCTAAAAAACATTCAGTCCTTTCTATATGTTCCGTCCCTGTAGGATTTCTTTTGTTCCAACAAGGTCATTGATAACCATACAACATCTCAATAACTGTTTGGGTTTGAATCCCAGCTTGCCTTTTACTTAGCTCTGGAACCTCAGTTTATTCAACCTTTCTGACGTTGGTTTCCTCACCTGTAAAATGAATGAATAAATGTGCAGTACTCTTTGACATATAATAATAGCTCAATATCAATGACTCCCCAAATAGAAATTCTATCCGACATTTCTATCCTGTTCAGCCAGTTGCTCTGGCTCAGTTACAATGACACCTAAAGATTCTACAGGCATCTTAAGCTACATGTGCCCCAAATCAAACATATCATATTCTTTCTGAAACCAGTTCTATTGTCTCCATTTGATTTTCTGAATTTGCTGTAATTCTCAAATCCAAGCAAAAATTGGAAGCTCAAGTTGCATCCAAACCCTTGGTTCGGTTACCACACAGTTTTCTAACTCCTTTTCAGGAGCAAGGAGATTAAAGAGTTAGATCACAAATCTAAAAGGCTAGCACATGATTCTCAGTCTGCGAAGAAAACTGCATGGAAAATTTATAATTTGATTTTTTGGGAAAAAGTGCCTTGTCCTGAACCTGCTCCAGGAACTTCATTATTTTTTCTGTATCATTGTTTATTTCTTAGCAAATAATATTTACATTCATTTATATGCCCCCAAACACAAATAAGTATGGCTGCTAAGTAATATCATGCTATTAAACTTCTTGTTTAATGCTTCTTCATTATGGTTCTTGTTAGAAGTTAACGAACAGTTTATGCTTAGTCTCTTACTGGCAATTAAAAAAAGAAATAAACACTAAATCCCCTGTGAGCCACAGAAATAAATCAGTATGTCCTAATCTCAGAATGAGAAACAAAGATACAACTTATTCCTCAGACCCAACAAAGAAGAGATTTTCACATTGTAGGAGAGCCATTGAAAAGACTGAATCCCCAAATATGGTGAGCTTAGTCTAGAATGCTAAAATTAGAAGTCCAAGCATTAATAAAAGATTAGAACCTTACATCTGAAAAAAAAAAAGTATGAAAAGTTTTTATTATTGTGCTGAGAACTTTTCACACATAATTCCATCCAGCCAACAGAAGCACAGATATTTTTCGTTGTTTTTAGAAGAATTTATACACTCTAGATGCCAGCCTAGAATTCAACAGAGATGGCCATTTATTTTGAAACTAGAGTATTCAAACTTGTCTTCTGGCATCCTAGAGGCCACCCACACTGGCTCAGATGCTGCAGCTGTAGTATTTTCTGGCAGGGCTAAGGCTTCTTGGAAAATTGCTCTGGTCAGTTGTCGCCTGAGCGCTTAATGTGGTACTGATACATTCCAAGGCTCAGGACTGTAAGGCAGGATAAGACACCCCTGGCCGGCAATGAGACTAGAACCTAAATATGCCTCTGACAGACTTAATGCAGAGCAAGAAGAACCCTAAGGAACCAGTCAACAGATGGAAACCCTACTCTCCCTTCCCCACTGCTTTTACCACTTCCTGCCAAATAACCAAATGAGTTGTTGACAGAATCTCCCCTTTGCCTCTTTTTCCTTTTGGAATAATCAACATTTTGATGTTCTTTCTTACCATAAATAAATTTACTTGTTTCTGAGGTTCATCTGGAAAAGTCAAAATCCAGCCAAGTCATCAACATTTCATAGGAGTTGTTTTCTCAGTTTCCATGGCAGAAGGTCAAACAAGGAGAATTCTTATGAGCTGTAACTACTTATTCAGGTACAAGGTGAAAAAGAGGGAAGCTAGATTCATTTTTTCCTCTTTGTCTCTCAAGTGCACAAAGATGGAGTAATCCTATTTCTCTGTTCATTGCATGCTACTACCACAACTTCATGAAAGGTCTCATCCTTGTTTAACATTTGTTTCTCTTCATCCCCTATTCACATCCTCATTTTCCTGCCTGTTACACAGACACCCACTCTACTTTGTTTAATATGTGTCAGTTATGTATGTATCTCTAAAACATCATTGCTGTGTACCAAATTGTGTCACTGTCACTCCTACCACAGGTTCAGGGGCAAGACTGTTTCCTCCATTTCAAAGAGTAGGACCATCTTTCCAGTTTCAGGGGGTCAACATGACCCCATTTATGCCTCAGAGGTGGGGGCCTTGCAAAGTATTGAATGAAAGAGGATTATTTTTGAGAATTAAGATCAAAGAGTATTTGCCTTGCTAGGTTTTGGACTTGCTTGAGATCTCTCATCCCTTCCTTCCTTCTGATGTCTTCCTTTTGGAACAGGAATATCCATCCTATACCTGCCTACCATTGTATTTTGGAAGCACATAACATGTCTGGTTTTACAGTTCACAGCTGGAGGGAATTTTGTCTCAGGATTAATCATACTTCAAATCTCAAACATACCTGACTTCAATGACATTTAGATAAAACTTTGGAGTTTAGAGTCGATGCTTGAATGAGTTAAGACTTTGGGGGCTATTAGGGTGGAATAACTGTGTTTTGCATGGATAAGGACATGAATTTAGGGGGGGCTTATGGTGGAATGCTGTGGAATGAATTATGTCCCTCCCCAAATTCATATGTTGAATGCCTAATTCCGAATGTGACTGTATCTGGAGATAGTGTCTTTAGAAAGTAAATAAGGATGAATGAAGTTATTAGTGTGGAGCCCTGATCCAATAGGACTGTAGCCTTATAAGAGGAAGATATCCTCTCTCTCTGTCCCTCTCTGTCTCTGTCTCTCTCTCTCCCCCTCCCTCTCCCCCTTCCTCACTCCCTCCCATGTGAGACAGCAGCCATCTGCAAGCCAGCAAGAGAGCTCTCACTAGAACCCAACCATGCTGGCACCCTGATCGTAGACTTGCAGCCTCTAAAACTCTGAGAAAATGTATTTCTATTATTTAAGCCACGCATTCTGTGGTATTTTGTTATGACAATCAGAGTTGGCTTATATAATCATAATATAATTTTGTGTCTCTATGTATTTTAATTTATATAAATGGTAATATGCCATAGCTTAAATTCTGTTTCTTCCTTTTTTTCACTTCACGTTGAGCTTCTAGATGTATCCATGTGGCTGTATGTATATCTAAGTCATTAATTCTGACTGCAGTGCAGTGGAGTGCTCTAGTGTATGCTTCCAATGGATCCTTTATCTATGTTCTAGTAACAGACTATTGGCAGCCTGCTACCACAATCAAGGATGAGGTGAATATTCTAATATATAACCCTTAATAGGTTTCTATGGAGTAAATACATAGAAGTATAAATTTTGGCTCAAATAATATATATGAATCAAATCTCCCTCCATGCTGCCAGATTGCTTTTCCAATGGCCATGTCAGTCTATACTTCCTTGGGGAGTTTTAAGAGTTTCTATTCTCACCAACATTTGGCATCGTCTAACCTTCTACTTTTTGCCAATTTGATGTATATAAATTAGGAATTTTTATTTGTAATTCTCATTTATCTAATTACTACTGGCACTGACTTGTTAACCACTGGCGTTTCCTCTTCTGAGACTTGCTAATTCATATTCTGGCGTTTCCTCTTCTGAGACTTGCTAATTCATATTCTTTTCCCTCTTTTC